>NW_028301576.1:33935000-34276962 GCF_042242905.1 Orbicella faveolata
GCAACGACTATCGTCGCTATACCTGCCATCCAGTTGTCATCTGGTGTTTCTGTCCTTGTAGTAGAGTTTTCAGACCCCCAGGGAGGCAAGGGTCCAGCCAACCACATGTTAGCAACCTGTAAGAACCACATCGGCCGGTATATCAACCAGGGTCATGATGTAACAACCGTGGAACAGATGAAAGCGATTCTCTCTCATGGTGGAGTTGAAGGTGTAGTAGTGGTAGATGTTGCCATTCAGGAAATGCCCGAAAAGAGAAAAATCACTGGTATCAAGCTCAATAACTTTGGGTACAGAGAAGGCATGTTGGGCAGACGAGCATACAGAATCGGTACAGGTTCCTTGATCACCATATCAGGAGAAAATGCAGGTGAGTCAACACTAAAAGCCTTGTGGCTAAACTGATGGTACTCAAGAGGCTGTCGTCACTCAGACACATTCAGAGTGTATAAAAAGTGAAAAGAGGATTCAGGATAAGTTGCGGGATCAAAGTAGTTAGAAAAGGCCGCAAAAGGTTTTTCATTCCAGACCTTTTTTTTTAAATCAGCTGTAGCTTTCTACATCTAATCCATTTATAGTAAAACCCAATTTAGCACACTGCATAATTCCGAAATTTAGTGCGATGTCTGCAAAGCTAAAATTGGCACGCAAAGCTAAAAAAAAATAAACTGCCTATGATTCTCTTCTCAAAAACAAACACTAGTGGTTTATATGGGTTATTTTCATTCAAAGATGAGAAAGCTTATCAAGCAGGTTTTATTTTTCAAAATCAAACCCTGTTTGGCTATCATTGACCTTTTGTGATGGTAACTTCAAAGCATCTGGTAAACCTACAAAGTCGTGTGTAGGAACAAGTAAAGAAAGCCTAGTTGAGGTCAAGGAGACTCGTGACGAACAAGAAGCAGCAACAAAGGCAGTATACAGCTGCCCAAAAGACGGCTGCACTCATACATTTTAGCGGCATTCAGCATTGGAAAGGCATTTATCATTCGAGAAATGCACAACATCCATGGAAAGACGAACGATGCTTGACTGAGCCAAAAAACAGTACACAGCAAGAGTTTTGGAGGGAGTGGGTAAGATACCAGCTTAACTAGCATTTCCGTGAGCATGACTAAAACAACAGAAGGATTAAAAGAAGGCTGGGTGTTAAAGCAAGTAAAAAAGCCATATTGTTTTAACGAGAAGCAGAAATCCTTCTTAGTTTCCAAATTTAACATCGGACAGGAAACTGGACTTAAAATTGATCCTCAAATCATTGCTAGAGAAATGTGCCAAGTAAGGGATGCACATGTCGAGCGCCTGTTCTCTAATTCTGAATTTCTAATGCTGGGCCAGGTTTCTTCATTTTTTTCAAGGCTTGCTGCGAAGATCCGAAAGCAACCGGTGGGAGAACCATTGGATGAAAACGACCTGGTGGCTGTGACAGAAGAGGAAAACTTTGTCACTGCTAGAGAGTCTGTTTTGGCTGCACTTTAGCTGGTCCACCCAAGTATTTGTGATCAGCAAAATGTGTGTGAAATGGTCAAGGCAGGTTCCCTTGCAAAGCAGAAAGTGGGGCAGCTTCAGTTCTTCTGTAGTGAACTTGGTCTAGACGTTCCATGTCCACCAGTGAGAATTGAAGCTCCATATGTGACCCTGCTGCAAGAAATGGTGCAAAAATGAGGTTGTATGGACTAATATTGATTTTTTTTTCCATTCCATTAACTAAATAATGTCCAGTGGGGCTATTTGGGGCTAGTATGGAAACAGTGATTTTGAAGCTTAATGATATAATTTTGGTTATTGTTTACACCCAACTCTTTGTAGCTAGAGCAGAAAAACCAGGTGGGAGTTAACCCTGCTTGTGCCTGCCTCTTTAAATCTCCTACCTAAGTAGGCTCGATTTCCACCGCTCTTTTGAGCCCAGTCTGTTCCTCAGCAAGGGCAGGAAAGGAACATGGGCTCCTTTCCTGAACAGCAGCACTAGGTATTGCGTGAATCACAAGGATTTTATAACAGAACATTGGAAAAGGCTAAGGTCGAAGTATACAGTATACATCAGGAACAGGAAACATCATTGTTTGAAAATCAAAGCTGTTGTTTATTTTAACTGCGTATGTCACATAACTCTTCCTATTGATTTGTCCATTGCTTGCCTGACAAATGAGGAAGTTTCTACCAATAAAATAATGAGGAGAATTGCACTTGAGTGGGTATATATGTGCATAACCTCTTACAAAAGTTAATGCATAGAAAATATACGAGTCCTGAATGCCTTAAAGCAAATGTTATATAATTTAGTGTATTTTAACTGAATCAAACCGTGATATTTATCATTTCGGATCAGTATTATTATTATTATTATTGTTATCATCATCATTATTATTATTTGCACAATGTCATGGTCATTGTTGGACACGATTTAAATATGGCGCGACCAAACTCAGTTTATTTCTTACTCTCGTTCAAATTCAAATCACAGCAATTTAAGCATGCTAAAATGATTTTAATGGTAATATCGAATCAAGAGTCTACAAATGTAGTAGTTAAAGGTAAAGCTCGATACGATCTTTTCAAAAATTCCCATTGCATTGCACAAGTTGTTTACCACAACTTTGACACGACTTTACTAATTCTTACGCAGCAAGTAGGGAAAGAGACTTTCAAAAGTGCCATTCAATTAATATAATACTGTTGATGATAGTAGTCAGTCCGAAATGTAGGATCTTCTTGTTTTCTCTGTACCTGATGATTTTGTTTTGATGCCACATGTGGATATGACATGACACAACCTTTCGGTATTTTCAACATTGTTAGTGTTTGATCGTCACTGCTAAATATCGATAATTGGAATTGATGTTCAGCTTTAAAAAACAACTTACTAGTAAACCATTGCAAAGCTCTTTGCAGCATACGGTTTTTATGGTCGAACAAAAAATCCTTAACTTTGGTGACATGGGTTTACTTGTGTTGGTGTGGCTATGACACGACACTTCACCTTTCCATATTTTGACCATCATTAGTGTTTTCTCGTTGCTAAATAAAAGATATCGATAATTTGAATTTATGTTATAATTTGAATTTATAAAACAATAAAAGGGCTTTGCAAAGATATATTTTTTCTTAAATTTTTCATGTACCAAGGTACAAAAATCGCCTTCAAAAATGCCCCATTTTTCGTGTTTTTTCAAAGCGCAAAAACTAGCAATCTTTGAGCGCTTTTAATCTGAAGTGAAAGTGCTCTTCTTGGCAATATTTTTAAAGATTCCTGTTGCAGTTGTGATACCAAAAATACACGCAAAAGATAATTTAAGTACACCAAGTCGTTTTTCTCTGAGAGCGATGTGAATATGCACAAGTTTTCCGCTGAATTTAACGGCAGCCGCAGGGGAAAACCGCAATTCTAATTTTGTTGGATTTCTCTAAATCAAAAACTCTCTGCCAAGGTTTAGTCTTATTTTCAAAAATAGTTCACCAAAGGGTTCCTCCTGGCAAAACATGAAGAAATTCATAATTTCAGGTTTGAAAAAAAACTCTCGATATTTACAGTCCCATCGCCTTAATCCAACTTCACAACCATTACCAATTTCCAGCCATAACCAAAGACTCACAAGAACTTCCAACACAAGTGAAACTACTACTAAGGTCCCTCCACACTGCAGAAAATGCCACCCTCCTTTCATGGACACAAAAGATCCAACGGTTCACAGGTTAAATGTAATTTTTGTCCCAACAATGTCTGCACAGTAAATTCAGGCAATAGTTTGTCGAGATGCAACTGTTCCTGGCACAGGGAAAACCACACACAGAGTAACACTCCACCAGCTCCAACATACCAAATAACTGTAACCACAAACCAGCATGTGGATGTGACTGAGTGGCTCTTGCCTCCAAATATTTGCCAATCAAAAATCTTAGGGAGTCTGACTGGAAGTAATGCCTGTACAGGCATAGCTATGCTAACTGTATGCCATTTTCTTGAAGGTAAAATTTTCGTTCCTCAACAACCTCAAGATCTTATGAAGGTAATTCCTCTCTACAGCCAGCTTATTCTCAGAGGAAACCATATTTACAGCTTGTTTCATGTGCCTGTGCAACAACCAAACCTGGAAGTCAAGGAGGTCCCTCAGTACAACAAAGAAGAATTTCAGAAAATTGAACTAATTGCTGACTTGGGCTTTTTCACTGTCGAAGACCTTGAATCTTATCTTACAAGCTACCATTGCCAGCATCAAACATTTGCTGCAGTCCTGATTGTGCCCCCAGACAAGACGATGGTGTTATGCTTCAGGAATGCAAGTATTTGCCTCTTTGAAAGTCACAGATATGGCCACTAAGGAGGCATTGTAGCCTCAAGCATGCTTGAGAAATCAAAATGGAGTTATGATTCTTTCATTCCAAATGATTTGGTGCATGCGCAGACAGAATGCCCCTCTGCTTTTTAGTTGAGAATTAACTTTCAACAAATGAAATGGAATTTTCCAGATCAATCAGAGGAGCAATAACTGTAGAGATCTGTAGATGCAGATGTACATGTAGATGCAATCTTGGTCTACATTGTTGGCATTGTCTCGTCGATCTCTGCGATCTGAATGTAAACAATGCAATTTTAGTGTAGGAATTGATACTTTCCCTGGATTTTTGATCATTGCTCTGATGAAAACAACGAAACTAGCCACCCTCATTTATAAATAACAAAGGCTTACTTGCCGAATTTTATAACTTCCATGTCTTCTTAAGTTAAGCTTGTGTGTGAAGATTTTGTAAGTTAAGCTCGTGTGTGAAGATTTAGCCTTCAGGACAACATGCAGATGCATAGCAAACCTTTCCTTGTGTGTAATGTTAACTATCTCTTATTTTAGAAACTGATTGCTTGCATGCATGTATAGTGATTGTGATATGCAGGCTAAATTCAGTTTTACATCATTTTTTAGATTTTTAGAATCAGAAGAGAAAAGGCAAGCCAATCAAGACTGTCATGGTCAAGGCAAAAAGAAACCAAAGAAAGCAAAAAAGACGAACCAGAAGAAGCAGGCAAGTGAAAAGGAAAGCACAGACCAAGATAAGACTAAGAAGAAAAGAAGAGAGAGGCAAAGGAACAGCAGTGGAAAGAGCAACTGCTGGCTCTTCAAAAACAGCATAGGAGGGCTGGTTAACATCAGTCATCGGCTCATGAGGAACCATCTGATAGTGATGATGAGTATCTCCCTCTCAGTGTAGATGAGGGTTTTACTCACAACAAACATGAAGAATCTGCACATAGCTAGCAAACCCAGAAAAAGTTGTGGCACTTCGGCCCCTAGATCATCACAACTAACTAACTCGACTGTACCTGGCAGAGACCCCCACCTCCTACAAAGCTAAGTTTTCCACCATCACCTAATAACAACCCCCAACAGAAACAGCCACCTCCGACCAACCTTCTTAACTCATCATCATCCAATTTCAATTTTCATCGAAGATGGAAGCTTCCTGCAAACCCCAGTCATAAAACATCACCTGCCAACTCTGCTGGTCATACACCATCAAGTCCTGTCTACCCACGTCATACACCATTTGATCCTGCCAACTCTAATAATGCATTATCACCTGCCAGTCCTCATTGTACACCTTAACCTCCTGCCAGCCCTAATCATATGCCATGTTCCAACCCTAGTCATGTGCCTTCATCTGCTGCCAGTCTCGTTCTTATTCCGTCATCTATCAGTTATCACCATACACCTTCATCTCCCAGCCTTGATCAAGACTCATCTTCTCTCAACCGTCACCATAGACATGTATTTATTTTAGGTGTTTAATTAAGTTGCTTTGTATTAGTTCCCATTGGGATAATCAGGCCTTTATATACCAGTCCTTGTGAGTATCACACCACTTGACATTGACCAGTTTACTCAAGTTGTACATTATTTTATTAGCATTCAGTTTTTTTATTCAATTCTGGGCAACAAACAAGAAACAGTTACTTCACAGGGTTTAACCGAGTTCCACACTTTTCTTCTCGAGCAGCTCAGGTTCCATACTTTTGAGCTCTCTTCTAAGTTTGAGAAGACTTCTACCAACGCCGAGTGTGCATTATCTGTCTCTCAACAGCTCAAAAGTCTCGAGTGAGCTCAAATTTTCCTATCCTGGAAACAAAATGAACTATAAGTTCAACCTTGAAGCTTGGATCATCTTGAAAACGTTTCGAAGGCACTTCACGAATTGCTGAGCGAGATTTTGTACGAATCACTGAGCGAGAAATTGTTACCAACCAGATACAAGAAAAATCCGAACAACACCAACAGCATCTGGAAGGCCATTTGCCTCTGCCTTCCCAACAAATCAGCTTCTCAGAGAACTTTTAGCAGAGACGAAAAAACTGTTGCCGACAAAGTTAACAAATTCTTTGTCTCAGTTGGTTAAAATACCGTAGACAAAGTTAAACCGTTGGCTAATGCATGTAACTTCGAACTCAATGAAAATTGGTTTACTCTGAGACAATACCCATTGTCCGAACAGTTTTCATTTCGTGTCACAGATGGTAAACATATAGAAGATATAATAACATCTATGCCATCTAACAAAGCCCCTGGAAATGGCAAGATCCCTATCCGCATTATCAAAGACTGCCTTGCTCCTATTCTTCCTGCAATCACATCCATTGTTAACACCTCTTTTGTTACTTCAACCTTCCCTTCTGTCTGGAAAATAGCTGAAGTTACACCTATCCCTAAAGACGGAGATCACAAACAAGCAAACAATAACAGACCCATCTCATTGTTACCTGTTCCATCAAACGTCTGTGAAAGGGTTGCTCATAATCAATTCACATTGTATCTTCTCTCAAAGGAAAGGTAGCAAAGAACCAGAGTGGAAATAAAAGATGGCACTCAACTGAAACATTCGTAATTCAAACCACCGATGCCATACTTAGCACTATGGATAAAAAAGAGCTAACGGCCATGGTACTATTAGCCTTCGACAGCATCAGTCACGAAAACTTAATATCAAAGTTGCTGGATGTTGGTGCCTCTTACCCTTGTCTACAATGGTTCTGCAGCTACCTAAGCGACAGGCAACAAGTTGTACATATAAATTCTACTTCATCTGAGCCCCTGACCGTGACCAGCGGTGTACCGCAAGGAAGTATTCTGGGCCCGCTTCTTTTCAGCATCTATGTCAATGACCTCCCAGCTGTTCTGCGAAAATGCAGTTCACAGTGCTACGTAGACGATACAAAACTTCTGGTCTCCTTTAAGATTGAAGATAAAATAAATGCAATAACCGATATGAACAAGGATTTACTTAACGTGCGTAACTGGTGTTTTATTAACTACCTACTGTTGAACCCGGATAAGACTAAACTCGTGGTATTTGGTAGCAGACAAATGCTTCCCAAACTACGAGATTTCATGTTATCATTGCTAGGAAAGGAACTTATACCTGTCCAGGCGGCAAAGGACCTAGCCGTGACACTGGATCCCCACTTAACTTTCAATGATCACATTGTTGACACTGTTTCCTCCTGCATGTCTTACCTTGGACAAATTAATCGAGTTAAACATCCTTTTGATAGAGGAACTCTTATCACAGTTATTAATGCCCTAGTTTTTAGTAAACTGTTTTATTGCTGAAACGTGTGGGCAAACTCCTCCAACTGTAACATTGATAAACTGCAATCTGTACAGAACTTTGCATGTAGAATTGTAAGTGGTGCACGGAAATTCGATCACATCACGCCCATACTAAAAGAATTAGAATGGCTGCCAGTATCAAGCCAGCTTTACTATCGAAGTACCACTTTAGCCTTCAAGTGCATGACGGGCTGCGCTCCCGACAATTTGACCTCTTTTATCAAACGTGCAGATATAAGCACGCGTACCACTAGGAGCTCTCAACAATTAAACATTCCTCTATTCAGAACTGCCACTGGCCAAAGAACATTTTATCATAGGACAACTACCATCTGGAACTCATTGGACCTTAGTTAAAAACTCAGTAGAACTATTTCAATTTTTAAAAAAGCATTGGAACATAAATTAATTGTAGAGTTTTTAAATTCATGATTATCTAAATTAGAATGTAATATTATAAATTTTAGTATATTAGTATTTAATTGTAGTATTGTACCATGTTGTCTTCAAAAAGCCCCCCATGGGGAAAGATAACAAAGGATGTATGTATGTATGTACGTAGAAGAGGTTTGTCAGAGTGAAAAAATGCCAAGTTAACTGGGGAAAAGGAACAGAAAGAAATTTGAATCAGATGAAAGCGAAGGACTGAATGCAACTGATGACAAAGATGAAAATGGTATCAACACATTTTTGCCTCCCTGTTTTATGACATTAGTTTGTGATATTAACTTTCACTCACTAACTTCTTCCAGAACTTTCTAGAACATCACACACTAAATTGCTCTCAACTCTAATCGGTCCAATACAACTATAACAAACATTACTGACAATTGTTACAATAGCAAGACCTTTGTACCACTGTATCACATTCTTTTGATGTTCTTACAGTATATATATTTTATTGTTCTGATATTTTTAAAGTTAAATGTAACATTTATTCTATATTTTATGCCTTTCAGACCTGTGCTTGTATTCACCAGTGGTAGAGAAATCAAAGACACCTAGTAAAACATTATTTCTTGGGTTCTTCATCTTTAAATTAAAAACCATTAGTCCATTGCAGAGTTTCGACCGTTTCATCAATCAATGGCCCTGTTTAGCACACACATAGTCTTCATTCTGTATTTATGTCATTAACAGAGATTGTTTGTATTTTACAGACCAAAAAACTAATAAAGCCTCAAAGAAAAAGAAAACTTCTACCAAAAAAGACCAACTTCTGAGTATTACAACCCAGCATGACGAACCTGTCATTTCTGAGATCCTCTCTTCATGTTCTCCCATGTCACTGCCTCTCCCAAATCCAATTGATCCTCTGGAGGTTGTTTTTTAAGAATAAGCCCCAAGACATTGTGGTACTCAATGCTTCTTGCATCCCAGAGCCAGCTCTTCCAAAACCAGAGGCTGAGAAGAAACTTCAGCATCCACACTTTGGGGGCAAGCAGCCAAAGCAGCACAAACCCCTAAAGTGCATCAGCGTAGTATGCAAAGAGGAAAAAGGAAGATTGGCAGAGGAGTTGCAAAGCACTCATAAAGAATTGGACAAGGCACTAGAGGAACTCAGTAAGTGTTAGTTCTAGGTTCATTTATTTATATATGTATTTATTTATCTGGTTTTTTATTTATTAATTTATTCAATATTATTCTTTTTTATCCTGATATGGTTGACACCACCCTGGATGCCATGTCCATGCACAATGTACTTGCCTACTGATATAAGCTTGGGAAAGGCTTACTACTGGATTGTAGTTGTTGTGAATTTTTGCAAATGCCTTTTTATAAACAATGTCACTAATCTTACCCTTTAAACTACAGTTTAACTACCTATAGCACGACTTACTTAAATTGGATCCCACAATTTCCAGTTGTTGAACTGAAGTACTGAGTGCCCCCACCCACTGTTAAAACCAATATTTCAAACCAAACTACTGTCTATTCAAATCACAGGAACACTGAAAACCGTACATGCAAACAGTGCCACTGATTCCACTGAGTATGGCAAGATTTCTAGATCAGTGGGATAGCAAGAAATGTAAGTTTCTATGCTCTGTTTATAACAAGTGATATGACAAAAAATCAGCTAGTGTGCGGCAGCCTTTTGTTTCAAAGTTAACTTTGAGTTACATGTTCTAACTTGCATGGTTTGAAGTGATTCATAATTTTTTTTTGGATCTTCATAGTGGGAGGAAATTGGAAACAGTGTGTGGTGCTGCCCCATAAAAGTCAACGCAGCTGTCAAAGACTCGTCGTGAAGGACAGCACTAGCCTGTGCACTGTTATCTGTCTTTTACCCAAAAGAAGAACTGAATGGGAAAAGACTTCATGAATTGGACCAAGATGTCACTGAAGCAATTACTGGTAGGTACATCATTAGGTAGCATAGACAAAAATCAAAGTCATACAAAGTTTTTACATCAGGGGCGGATTAAGGGGACAGTGCACCCATGAGATGAAGCCCTCTTCTCTGTATTAGCTCGTATTCACTTATAAAATTTGTTCACCTCAGCAGTCAGTTATGCCATTCCTTAGTGGTGCACCCCCTCCTAACAAAACTCCTGTATCTGGCCCTGTATATTTATGATGCTCATGAACTTAGCACCAGTGTATTACAGTTTTCTGCTCAGAATAAACTTCAACAGATTAGAATAATAGTGACAAAATCATTTGAAAATATCTGGACTCAGATACTCCACAGCTTGGCTTTGTCATTGCTCATACTTTAGTATAAAGTTTAACTTTCAGCCTAGCATCCAAATCCCGATTTAAAAAGGATTACATGCAAGTCCAATGGGCACAGCTAGATGTGCACACAAACTTTACAATACAAATTGTTGGTCAAAATGTGTTTTCTTTATGTTACATAAAATATATCTTGCTAAAAAAATTTCCTGTTTCAGATTTTTCTATGGTGGCTAAGCTAACAAAAGAGCCAAAGCTGAGAAAGAAGAAGAACACTGAGGACACTGCTAAGCCTCCTTCCTCTCCTTCCAGGAGTAGTTTAAAGCAGGCCTTGAGATTAAAGTGCAACACTCTAATCCACTATGAGACCACTCAAAAACAAGGTATCAGTGCATGTTGCTACACAATTCATTATTTTTTAAGGCCCACAAAAACATTTTTTCAGAGGAAGTGGTAATTTAACTTTAATTTTATCATGTTACAAACTGGGGTCACAACAAATATTCTTTTTCTCAGGGAGAAAAGATGCAGGAAAGAAATAATTAATCCCTTTGCTTTTCTAAAATCAAGTTTTCATCACAATTTATTTTGTAGCCAACAGCTCTAATTTGTACCATCCTGTTATATTGTTTTTACCTGAAGAGGAGTTGTAATATGTTTTTATTGGATCTGACTTCAATTAAATACAGTATTTTGAATTTCATCCACTTGGTTCTTGCTCTTCTGTTGTTGACTGCCAAAGAAATGCTTGTAATTGTTGTGGTTCAATGCTCAGATTGCCTTTTTTGGCTTGAATATCCAGATACATTGATCTCTCCCTTTGTCAATGCTATGTAAATGATATTTTAAATCTGTTTGAACTCTTCTACTGCCATGTTTGAAAGCCTATTAATAATATATGTTATAGGTAGTTCAGAGCTATTTAATTCCTATGTTACAGGGAGGTAGTGTGAACTCTGTACTTCTCCCTATGTTAATACTCCAATATCACATTCTGCCATCTTGGATTGTGTGCTGCACCAAAACGAGGCTGGACAAGCATGTTATTCCCCACATTTGCTTTGTCAATATGGAGGAAAGGCATGTTAGTGCCGCATGGTCGAAATCTCTTGAAGGTATTCCGTTTTTTGACTCATCTTTCATTGAGAAATGGCTCGAGAAGGACGGAAAAGTCCCAAAGAAAGTAATTACTCGTGGCTATAGTAATTTCTGCAAAGGTTACATCTTTGATGTCGAAGGTAAGTTTCAGTCCCGTTGAGTTGTTTTTGCTCTGGGAGAGAAATTGTGCTCAAAAAGTGGTGCGATTCACGCAATTTATGCTTTTTGGGGCATGTTTTTTTCCTTCAATTTGTTTATGCCTATATTGGAAGATCGAAATCCCCTGTGATTCAAGCTATAGTGTTGTATACTTCCATATTCACAGTTTACTTCCAGTAAAACCTTAAGATGCAGGAGTCCTCGTAAGAGCTAAAAGCTATAAATCCCAGCAAAAAAATGAAGAGCCATGGAGCATACAGGTAATGATAGTACCTTACTGTTTCGTCTGAGCTCGAACCAATCCAACAAAAATGTGTTAAGTTTCCTCTTAGGTGTACATTTTTTAAAATTTGCTTTAGTTCATTGAACTGCTAAGTAATTAAACAAAACAATCAATGTGATTGAGTGAAAATATAAAAAAGCACACATGCATTGCAAATCAGAAAAAAAACACATTTTAATTTTTTTCTTTAGGTTGAAATATCAAAGGCTGCAGAAGTTAAAATAACCAGTACCTCATGCAGCTGTGAGGCAGGAGCAGGGCTCTGCAATCATGCAATAGGGCTGGTATACCTCATTGAGCATTACAGAAAACTTGGTTTAAAAAGTGTTCCTCCTGCCATGTCCAAAACAAGTCTTCCACAGACATGGCATGTTCCACAGAGGTCAGCCGGAATCAATCCCCGCAATGTACAAGAGGTGCTAGTGCAGCAGGTAAAACCTCCAAGCAGTGATACTCCAGCAAAAAAGAAAGTACCCAGGATAGATGGGGTACAGTCCACTCTGTACAACCCTATTCCAGAACATTTTGGGGAGCCGAAAATTATTGATTCCCTGAAAGACATATTCAAAGAATATGAAGACATGCAAATAAATAGTATTATTCCCAAAACTAACAGATTAGACTTTGTGGATAGTAAACTGGGAAAAGTAGCTTTTGGCTCAGTTATCTCATACCAACAGCGCCAAAACACAACAAATGTTCCCAAAGTTCACATGAACATTGATGGACCAGAAAATCCACCAGCTTTTGATGTGCCATCACTTGGAAACTATTATTTATTTGTTCCTACCTTGGAAGAAAAAAAATTTATCGAAGGACTCAGTGTCTCACTAGCGAAGGAAGAGACCAGGGAGCAGTCTGACACACAGAAGTGGCATGACTTAAGGGCACATCTCTGAGTTGCCATATCTAAAATGTGTAAATGGAGTTTATAAACTTAAAAAAACACATAGCTATTACTACCAGGTCATGGGACAGATGTTGTTGACTGGCTGTGAATGGGTAGATTTTTATGTCTATTGTAAATCTGACTTTCATTTAGAAAGAGTGAGAATTGATGAAGAATTTTGTTCAGAGATGAAGATGAAATTAGATAAGTTTTACTTTGAATACCTCCTCCCTGAACTGTTAAAAAAAAGCAGGGGCATAATCTGCATAATTTGTTGAAGAATACGTAGAACCTGCACCCCAAATTTTTATCTTTGTAAAGGAAGAGGTGTAAAATTGTAACCGCGAAATGTAAACAACTTTCATCAAAGAACTTTCAGCACTTTATTTGGCACTTGTTTGTAAGTACCTTGTGAACTGCGACAACTTTCATATTACTGAACCAAGCTTTGCTGAGAAATGTGTAGTTCCTCAAAATGTCCATACCTCCCCACATAGAACAGATTGTAAATGCCTTGAGGCGAAGGGGAAGTAGAGGACATTGTTTGTGTTACCAGAAGGGGGAAGGTGAAAGAGGTCATAGAAAAATCTCATTTTTGAGGGAGGTATGGATATTTTGTAGATCTACATAATACTAACAGACAAGTTACAGGTTCAATATAGTGGACCTCTAAAGTTTGTAAGAAGACAGCAAATGGTCCAAATTTGGTTTACTGAACCAGCCAACGAAAGTAGCAAAACTTTTTCAAAAATTTGATATTCCTTGATTCGTCGAATTGCCCGTTCAACATGAATACGAAGGCAGGCAATCTGTTGTGTTTCTGTAACCTTTAGAGGTGAACTGCAAAGACCTTGTTCTAGACAGGAAAGGAGGGATTGTCAAAGTAGCTTTTTGGGTTTCAATAAATCTTGAATCAGGAAACCCTTATCTGCCATTACCTCATCTCCTTCTTCGAGTAGTGACAGAATTCCACTGCGTCTTGTAATTTCTTTGTCCGATATACTTCCCTGATATAGGGAACTTACAAATGTTACAGAACCATGAGGAGCAATACCAACTAGGCATTTTAAGGTGGTATGAGACTTGTATGTAGAGTAAAATTCTGAGTTCAGAACCTTAGAGCTAGGCCTTTGGACCTTGATTTCAGTACAGTCTAGGATGACTCTGGTTTTAGGGTAAATGGTTTTGAAGCAGTCAGGCATACTATTTTTTACCTGAGCAGTTGTGGGCCAGATTGGCAATTGGCCAAGCATTGTATACAGGAAATTCGCCCAAGTTAAAATAACTCTGCTAACAGTACTTGTGCTAATATTGAATCTTACTCCCAAGTCTGTCTCTAGCAATCCTAATCTTAGCCTTATCATAAACAAAAACAATTGGTCATAGAGTGACAATGCAAAATTACCACTGCTACGCCTTCGCTTGTAGTTTTCTTTTCCTCGTTCACACTGAATCTGGGACCATTTTATCATAGTTTTGGCATATGGTTCAACCCAGCTATAAAAGCTATCGAATCGTTCTTTTGATACAAAGCCTGTGTAAAATGTCAGCAATTCTGAATTCTCGGAAATATTTTCAGCGCAAAACTTTGATTCTTTGAGATCTTCCACCTCCTGCTCTAAATTGTTGATTTTGGCTTTCAAGATTTTAATTTGTTCTTCTGCACTCCACTCGGCGGGCTGAATGTTTTCGTTTTCCAGTTCATCTGTAGCTGTTTCTTCTATTGGCTCATCACCAGCACTGGCTTCCACCACTGCTGATTCAGTCACTTCTAATTTGACATCCTGCCGCAATGAATCAATGAAAGATTGTCGTCGCTCCTCCTGTGCTTGCTGTTCGGTCACACTTTTTAAATTTTGTAGTTTATTTTGTGGGCGTTCTTTACTGCTCTTGGTACATGCAAACTGTGATGGCACAGCTCCTGCTTTCAGACGTGTAAGCCCTGTTATAGTTTTATACATGTCGCTTGGCTTGAAGTGAGCAGAACACACCAGAGTAGAGCCTTTCTTGACCTAGGAAAAAAGTTTAAAACTCCAAATTAAAATGCTGATAACAAGAGAGAATCTCATAGAATATTGATAACCATTTTCGAGTCAATGAAAACAAACAAACCGGTTCCACGTGAATGAACCACGTGCGTTTGACAGCTCTGGCCAGAAGCGCTTCAGTCGAGTAATCTAGGTTAGATAATTGACTGCATTTTATCTGGATATGTATTGACTAATTATTCCTGAATAGGAAGCGGGCTAACTAAGTCTTAAATCTAGAAACTCTTAACATCGGCCACAAGTAGAACTTGTGCGTTTGACAACTCGCTGGCCATGGCTCGTCGCATTCACCTTAAAAAGCAGCCCTTCATCTCGCTTTATCGTGGCAATCCACTGAGATCTCTGTGTCTTGTTTGACGGAAAGTTGAAAAAAGACAAATTCTTTCCACTTCCGTTTTGTTTGTCATTGGTACAGCAATTTACACAGCAATGATCGTCAGCCATATTTGCGTGGTATCTTACTTAAAACCCTTGTCATGCAACGCTTCAAACGAAAGCATGCCCGTCCAGCCTCGTTTTGGTACAGCACGCAATCCAAGATGGCGGAACGTGATATCGGAGTATACTATGTGAATGATATGTTAAATCTATTCGAGCCCCTCTAATGTCCATGTTTAAAGCCTTTTTAAAATGTATTTTATATTTAGTTTAAAGCTATCTAATTCCTATTTTAGCTGGATTGATGTGGTCAAAATCCATGCTAATTCCCATATCAATGCTATGTAAAAGATATTTTACATCTGTTCACACTCCATTTATGTCTGTGTTTTAACGTCTATTTGTATTGTATGAACATCTATTTTAAAGCTACTTAATTACTATTTTAGTGCTATTTCAATTAGGTGTTCAGTCAACGAATCAAACACATCATCACTACTTAAACTCTATTTTAATGCTATTTGAAGCCTATTTTGTTTCTTGCTAAAACTGCTTGGTTAGCGATGCTAATAAAATAGCTTCTAAATAGACTATTTAATGGTTCCATTTGAATAGTAAAAAAATAGGATATTGAATCATTTTAAACAGCAAAACTATAGCAATAAAGTACACTTAAAATATATGGCCTTGTATGATTTCTGACATAGTCATAAAATATGCTTTGAATACCATTTGAATAGCTTTCTGACATAACATTTAAATAGCAAATAGATAGTGTATGATCCCCAAGTGAATTGTTTATCCATTTTGCTGTAAATTAGCTTAAAGGAGTAGGTCACTCCAAAAACCACATATTTTTTTTCAATCAGCAATAAAAAGTTCACATTGAGTTTAGTCACTCACCGTTGTTTTAGCTTCTGAAGAGGATGCTATCCCAATGAAAAAGAAGCAAAACGTTCGACACCGGGGGCCACCATTTTGAACAGAACCTTGAAGGCCAGGCCGCATATCTGTGACATCATTCCGTCCGAGAGTGTGTTGTTCTTTCGAGGTTTAGTATGGCGGGTCTTCAACCTTACCATTTCGAGCCAGAACGTGCTGCTGATTCTGCGGATAATAATAGTGAAGTTGAATTGAACAACTAATTGGAAAATACTCTGTGGTGTAGTTGTGAGAGATGCTCAATTATGCTGACACAAAGAGAATGTATTTGTTGTCAGGAACAGCTGGAGTTGGTAACCAAGATGGAAGGTACATTTTCCAGTACAATCACAAGGCAATTGCAATGGATGCTTTTACTGCAAGTTAAAATTTATTTTTAATTGTAAATTTCTCTCAGAATTGAACTGGTAACCTAAATAAATCCCCAGTTTAGTGGCTTTGATCTGATTTGTCTCCATTTTTATTTTACTAGTGGTTTGATATGCAGGAAGTTCTTGTATCAGGGGAACTGAGGAGTTTTCAATGGTGTGTTTAAATCGGGCGGTGTTACGAACTGCAATCGTGGGCTTCCACTATTGTAACAGGTCTCCTCTACCTTCACCAATGCAGAACCGGTAAGAGTTATTATGCGTGATAACACAGCTCTTAACTCAAACTTATACAAAATGATTGGCAATGAGCATGTACGTTGCATTTATGTAATGTCGAATTTTTGTCAAAAGATCCAAGCAGGTCGAATTTCTGATGTTAAATTAAATGAAATAGTGCCTTTGAAAATTTCCTCAAAGTTATAAAATTAACTCATGAATAATAAGTAACTTGTAAATCCCATAGCAAATTTTACATCAAAACACTTGATTCCATATTATTTAAATATTTATTACCATTTATTTTCAGTGTTTTTAAAAGCAAATTATAACCCTTGTAATACCCAGCAACTATCAATATGCTTCATACTGCCAGTATGTTTGGTGGATCCATGGAAAGCTTGGAAGGAAAACAAGGAAGGTGATCCCAGCCTGTGTTGTCATTGCCATTAGACAAGAGCTTCCTGAGGCTGATGGAAATCATACTGGTTTTAAGGATGCCACCATCACTGAATTAGACTTGGCATTTTTTGAGCAGCTTTAAAATTATGGTCATTTAATGTAATCAGCCACTTGCGCTCTTCTTTACTATCTTGGAAGATTGTTTTAAGGGGGGGTTTTACCTGAATTTTGTCCAAAAAAGTGATTTTTTGTTTTCTGTCAAATCGGCAACTTTAACCATTAAAGTGTACATTAGGGAGTGCTTTGGGTGCCTATTTTCAATATTTTTATGTGAACGGGACACTTTTTGACAAGAGGTATTCAGCTCAAATCTCGTTTCCATGGCAACGTAAGTTGTTTTTTTTTGTTTTGGTCCTGTTTACCGCTTCATGGCCTCCCCAGAAAAGCTGGATAGTACACAGAAACAAAGGTGGACAACTCTGTGACTCTTACATGAAGCGGAAGCCTAGAAACTGCACTATGGGATGGATACATTTGATCAGGAGTTAGTGAGCTTGTGAAATATCGAACGCGGTTAGAGTAATTGTCGTCAAAAATGACTGGAAAGAAAAAGCGAAGCTCTTATAGAAAGGTTAGGAAAGGAAAAGGATTTGGTGGGTCACGCAGAAGAGAAAAATTATCAGAGAAAACTCCAGCAAAAGAGAGTGATGCCACTGAATTGATCAATCGTCCTAGCGGTTCGTTTGATCAATCTGATGTGTCGGATGAATCATCCGCCGACAAGAGTGATAAACCGCTAAGCTCCTCTCGAAAAAAAATGAAACTTCACCTATCTACGGATGAATCCTCTGGTAGTTCTGATGAAGAAACCAAAATAGAAGTAGATTCGAGTGGATACAGACTAATTGATTTAAAGAATTATCATCCATGCTCTCCTCTGTGCACAAATGTGAAGAAGGTAAGCCAAGTCAATATTATAAGTATATGACAATCAGGAAGTTAGAGACCCAACACTTTATCAATGAAAATGATGCCTGGAAGAGGGGCTTGTAAAGTCTGCTGTAATAGCAACATTTCTTTGCTTAATTTCTTAGCCAAGAAGCCTCTTGTTCATATGACAATAGTGATGATTATTGCTAATTTTATTAAAAGACATTTTGTTCAAATAATTGTTCTTGTAGTTTCTCTTACGTGCTTCTCATTTTATTTCAACTTCAGCAAACCTTACCCTTGAAGAAAATAACTCTGTTTGTGCAGGATTGATGTCAAACTTGTCTGTTAACTGTAGTGCCTGTGAGGAAAGCAGCCCATTGATGACATCAGGTAACATTACGAAAAGAGGCAAGTCATATGATGTGAACAGGAGAGCTGTTTATCACTCCATAGAATCAGGCACTGGATATGAAGGACTTGCTTCCTTCTGTGGGGTGATGAACATGCCTTGTCTCTCCACAAGTGCTTATTATAAGCAAGTGGATAGCGTTTTAGATGTTCTTGAAGATGAGGCAAAAGAGGAGTTAATAAGTGCAGGCCAAAGGCTTCGGCAAGTCATCATAGAAGAAAATGATGAATTGGACAACACTGCGACTCTGGATGCTGCCGTAAGCTTTGATGGCACATGGGCCAAGAGAGGCTTTACTGCCTTGACAGGAGTGGTGTTTGTGATTTCTGTGGACACTGGTGAGGTTTTGGATTACCATGTGTTATCCAAAGCCTGCCAAAAGTGCGCCCTAAAAAAATCCCAGAGTGAAGGAGAGGATGAGATATTTGAGGAATGGAGAAGAGAACACGTAGCATCTGGAGAATGCGATATTAACTTTACAGGAAGTTCACCAGCTATGGAGGCTGAAGGTGCTGCTGTTCTTTGGAACAGGTCAATTGAACTCCACAACATTCGTTACAAATGGATGGTGTCAGATGGTGACAGTAAAGCCTTTAATACAGTTGAGAATGTCTATGATGACTGTAAAGTCATCAAGCTGGACTGTGTGGGCCATGTCCAGAAGAGAATGGGCAAACACTTAATTAATCTGAAAGCCAGAACTAAAGGCAAACTTACAGATGGGAAGCCGATAGGAGGGCATGGTCGACTTACTGAAACCAAAATAAAGCAACTTCAGAAGTACTATGGACTGGCTATTCGTCAGAATACAATATCAAAGTCAAATCCATCAGACAGGGAAGTCCATGTGGCAGTTTAGGCAATGAAAAAGAACATTATTGCCATTCTTAACCACAGCGTCCAATCAGGAGATGCTGCTAAACAGCATCGCTTCTGTCCACCCGGGGAAAGCTCCTGGTGTAAATGGCAGCAGGACTTGGCGACGGGCACATCCACCTATAAAGGTGATTACTGTTTGCCTGAAGTTTTCCTAGAAGTATTGCAACCTACATTCATGACTCTCAGTGACACTAAGCTCCTTGAGAGGTGTGTTCGTGGGACCACTCAAAACCCAAACGAGTGCATCAACTCGATGGTCTGGGTTCAGTGCCCAAAACACAAACATCATGGTGCTAAAGTTATCCACTGTGCTGCAGCATCTGCAGTATGCCATTTTCACAGAGGAGCGGAATGTAGGAAGAGGATAATGGAAAAACTCTCCATTCCTGGTGGCTTATACACCAGCCATGCTTTTGGGCTCAAGGACAAGAAACGCTTACGAAAAGCAGACATTCAGGCAACTGATAAAGAAAAAAGGCGTCGCCAGGGTCTTCAGCTTGTGCGTATTCAGCGAGAGGAAGCCCTTCGTGAGATCGAAGGAGTGACATATGAAGCTGGGGGGTTTTAAATTATTACCCCAGGCTTCTGTGAACAAAATCTGAACTGTATTTCTCTCATTACCATTGTAATTTCAAAGCAATTGATATTTAATTGCATTTCTTAAGTTTACGGCTGTTTTTCTCAAAATGCGGTATTTTTGCTTTTGAGAAAAGATATCTCAAGAAGGATTTAAGCTTTTGACCTGAAATTTTCAGGATTTGTTGGTCTCATTGAGTTAATTGGGATGAATGAGGGAAATTGCCATAGATTGCATAGGATAGAAATTATCAAAAAAATAATTTCTTGATTTTGATTGCGCAACTTTAGATGGGAGTTGGGACTCGGTATTATAAAATTTGGCAAAATCCCTCATTCATCCCAGCAAGCAATATGTTTACTTTAAAATAAAATTAAAATGACCATTCTCTCTTTAAATTACACATGAAAATCTTTCTCAAGTACACATGGGTCATGCACAGCATGTGGTACTTTAAAAGCCTGGTGTCAAGTTACAATAATCACTAACACATTGAAATATACATTTTTGTAATCTACAGGCCAAGAGCTTTCCAGTGATATATAGTTTGTTATGGTTTTGTCTAAAATCAGAGTTGTTACAATTGTTGCAAAAAAGGCCATTTTTCAGGTAAAACCCCCCCTTAAACTATCTTGAAATAACCAGCTAAAGGCACAATGTTAAAATGTCTTATGAAATTATAAGTTGTTAAAACATAATTATATACATTCAAACTAATTGCTCTTGATCTTACTGCACTGGAGACAAAGAAGGAATTTTTTTGTAGTATATAATTAACAACTATTGGACAAGGTTGAGCAAAATATCATGATTTGTCAGTGGAGAGCAGATCAATTATTTGATCTGTGAGACACTGACAAATAATGATACTTTGCAATAACCAAGTTCAATAATTGTTTTATCATTTGATCACCAAATTTGTTTTCTTATTTAAATCACTCTCTGACAGCTCAGGGGAGCAATCTACCATTTTTCACCAGAGATCGTGCAATTTTTCACCAGACATTGTGCAATTATCCATGAGCAGAATATTACTTGCAGCAAAACACATTTACATGGTGCTATGCATGAGCAGACCTCATGGTTGCCTCACAAAAGGAAAAAATGCATTGAATGATAATGATTACTATTGGTAAACATGTCAGAAATAACTTTATGTTACTTACATCACCCAAAAGGTCACAAAAAGTACACTACACTCCTTACTTGAATGTGAAGTTCACTAAATGATTTTATTTTCTATAACCAGCATTGTTAATTGAGAGATAATTAACTAATTAATTAATTCATTAATTAATAGCTAATGAAAGCTGGACATATACTGGTCAATAATTTCTTGTTTGTTCCCACATGGAGTTGGAGCAATGTTTGCTGGTAGTACAGGGCCTTGGAGGGGGGCAACATTAATTTCACCTTGCTTTAGTAAAACTGCATCCCTCATTAGCTCCTCAACAAATTGGTAGGATTTTTCTTCGTAGATGGGTTTTTCAACCCACTTTTTTTGAGCTTGGGATATAACAGTTAAAATGGGCTTCACCAGACTTTGTGGTGGCAATTCCTCTTTCAGCGTTGTCTTGTCAATCACTGCCAACTGTGTCCAACATTTCATTCCATTGTACAAGTAGTGCTGGGCTTTTGGGAGGTACTTCTTTGCCATGGTACCATGAAAAACCTCCAACCCTCCAGTTTGAATGAAATCAACCAGGAGGAGCACATCTTTTAAGACCTTTGGTTTTCAGGCCACCTCTTTTACAGCATTGTGCACAGGGAACCTAATCGGCAGCCGCACTTTCGTTTGTCTGTGCTTCTCAGTCAGTGCTTCATGTGCGGATTCAGAAAATAGCTCAAAGCCAGGCCACTCGTGGATGCCTGCCACATGGTACACAATTGATTTCCACTTCTCTTGGCAGAGACGTTGATCCCATGGCAGCACTCCACCACAGATGATTTACGATGGAAGAAATCCAAGGAACTAAGTCTGCCCATTCTTTCTTTTTCGAGGCAGCAACCAGGTTTTTCCTCACTGATTTTGCTAAGTGCCAAGGATCAAACCGGTGCTTTATGTTGGGCTTGTCTTTTCTCATCATGGCTGCAACTTGGATGTGCCTATATACATATGTAATTGAATAAGGCATTTCTAATGTCATAAACTACCCTCTTCTTTGATTTCTGTAGAACTAAGTCAAGCGGGACAAAAAACAGACCAGCGTGAATGCGAAGGTCACCTGACAAACACAAAATCGCCTTACCTCAGAGCTACATACTACGCTGATTATAAGGAATGTGCGCAAGTTCAATGTGGGACAAAGTTAAGGTCAAATGGGAAACTAGAGTGTTTGAAAAAGAGGCACCCTTCAACCCCCACGTTAAGTTACTTGATCCAAACCTTACCTGTCAGTTGCCAAAATATCACTCGCCTGGCAGTCCCTCTCTAAATTCTCCAGACATCGTTTCAGACCCTCCTTCTCCATGCAGTTTGAATTAGCAACCTTGGACACCTGTAAGGTAAAGTCTGTATACGAGCCAAGCAGCCCATCAGGCCGGAGCTTATCCCGGTTTCTGTAGCATGAAGCAACTAGGAGTATTTCTACTCCCCCCTGGATGGGATGCTAGTCCATCGCAGGGTTACCCCCCGCATTAAGTTCGCCGGTACCCATTTATACACCTGGGTGGAGAGAGGCACTGTGCGAGTAAAGTGTCTTGCCCAAGAACACAACACAATGTCCCCGGCCAGGGCTTGATCCGGAGACGAGCGCACTAATCATGAGGCCACCACACCTCCCACGACACTCAGACACCTGTACTAGCGAGAAAGCCAAGATCTTCTTGGTCAGCACATGCATAATACTGTAAGTACCATACTTGGCATTGTACCCAGGGTTATCGCACCTTCCATCTCCAGCCAGAACCAAATGCTCTCCTCTTAGTGACTGAAGTAACGCCCGTTGCTGCATGAGGTATCTGTGATTAATGATGGGCTAGAGGCATTTCTTTAGCAGGCTGTTAAAATTTCCTTTCCCAAAAAATTGGATGTTGCAGCTGCTCATAAAGGCACTTGTGGAAGCGAAACGATTCCCAGTGTAGAGAATCCTGCCACTGCAAAGATTTCCAGTAGCAACTCCCTTGGTGAAGGGTTGTGAAAACCAGCTTTCTGTGCGACCACCCGACATGCTCATCTGCAGTCATTCTTCAAATACTTCCACAGGTACCAATAGAAGTAACTGAAGAACCAGTTACAAAAATTGTTTCAAATGACAAGTGTCTTGATCATGAAGAGGAAGAGGTTGCTGTTGAAGTAAATACAATTTCTGAACTTGGAGATGCATTTCTCTTATCAAAAGGATTAGACAGCAGCAAAACCTTTGATGTTACTGCAGAAATATGTCATGAAATTCTATCATTTAATAAAATTGATCAATATCAAGAAGATATGATATTTGAAAAGACCAGGTTGCAAGGGGACTATGATTTTTAAAAAAAACAACGGTGTGGCAGAATTACTGGCTCAAATTTCTACAAGATTTGTCATTTAAAGGAAAGTACCAGCCCAGACAATACTCTCAAAGATTTACTGGGATATCGCCCTCTTCCCCCTGAAAGGCAGTCAATACAATTTGCATGAGGACATGAGAAAGAAGAAACAGCTGTGGACCTATAGTGCACAAATTTGAAAAAGGTTCACAATGAGCTGCATGTTGTTGAAGGTGGCCTCATAATTAATGACTTCGCGCATGTACAGTGTAATAGTAACCTTGGCAAAAATAGTGTAAGGTACAGAGGGTCCATTGTTTGGAATTTATTACCTAAAGCCATCAAGGATGCTTCCTCCGAACAGCTTTTCAAACAAAAACTTACACAGGCCTCAAGGATACTAGATCAAATTCAATTCAAAAACGAAGCCTGTGTAATAACATCTAAGCAAATGGATTTTTAATATTTTTGAGTTTTTGTGATTTCTGTAAATTAACTAAGCTTCTGTTAATTAAGATTTGTATATATGAAGAGACACATCCGCGAGAGATTGAACCCGTCGCTCTGAAAAAATGGAGAGCACAAGACCAAATAAAGGAGATGACCAAGGGAGTGGGCAACGTACCCTCTAGATGAGAAAACACACAGGGCCGCTGACGCTATCCACAACAACCAAGGTATTTTGAACAGCAACAATGTTTTTTTAAAATGGCGCCCACCCAACAGATCCAGATACAAAGACTAGACTACAAATTTTGATGAAGTAAATTTGCCAGTAACCAGACTTTGGAATGGAAAAGGACAATGAATAACGGAAATTTCAAAATAACCAAATGTAATGAATCAGAAGAAATTTTGAAGAGACGAATAGTAAACTTATCTGATATTCAACTCACTCAATCAGAAACAGATCTACTTCAGAAAGGACTGAATGTTTGTCCTACATCCCATCCTCCTACAACAGAGAATATTAACAAGGATATTGATGCCTTTGCTTGCAGACTGAACCTCAGGGAATACCATACCCCAGAGAACATAGATGAACTAACCGACAATCCCAGCTACCAACCCACAATACTTGAAAAGCTGAACCACAGGGAGCAAAAGACATACAGTAGACCCTCACGAGAACCATACTTGAATACATATATTGACAAGCTAAGACAAGAAATCAGCAACAGCACAGTACATAATTGTTGTTTTCAACGCAACAATCTTAGTAAGTGTGAGCGATTAGCTTTGGATAGACTAAGTAATAATAGAGACAATTATAGAACCCGCAGACAAGGGCGGAGCTACAGTTATTCTCAACACAGCCGACTACCTACAGGAGGCGAAACGCCAACTAGATAATGACATGTATTACATGAGGATAGAAGATTG
This sequence comes from Orbicella faveolata, assembly GCF_042242905.1. Taxonomy (NCBI): domain Eukaryota; kingdom Metazoa; phylum Cnidaria; class Anthozoa; order Scleractinia; family Merulinidae; genus Orbicella; species Orbicella faveolata. The sequence continues at coordinate 33,959,713 of NW_028301576.1, forward strand.
CACTTCGGGACATGAACAAACGGTTAACCATTGCATAGACGATCTCGTGAAGAACAGAGAAATACAACACAACGTAGCAAAACTTTTAAAACCTGCGCAATCTAGAACCCCAATATTCTACATGCCCCCTAAAATATATAAAATCAATAACCCTGGCAGACCAGTTATCTCCTCCTTTAACAGCCACATGGAGAAGATATCAGCTTATGTGGATGAATTTTTAAGACTTATAGCAGAACGATTACCTTCCTATATTCGCAACAGGAGACTTTATTCAACAACTAAAACTCTTGGTAAAACTACCCGTAGAATATCATTTAGTAACACTAGACGTTTCAAGCTTACATACAAATAGACATTGATGAAGGACTCAGTGTCGTTCAGGAGGAACTTATGAAAACGAACCGGGTCAAGCCATCGCCTGACATGCCTTCTTGAAAAGGTTTTATGATTGAACAACTTCACTTTCAATGATGAACATTTATCCAGATCAAGGAGACAGCAAATGTCTATATGGGAAGATTTGAAGAAAACTTTGCATACAAAAGAGAGTGGTCCAACTATGTTACATTCTGGGTACAGTTCATAGATGACATTTTCTTAATATGGAAAGGGGACAGACTCCTTAACGGAATTCATTGACCACCTGAACAATGCAGCACCGTCAATCAAATTCACACACGAAATATCCACTAGGTCAGTTAACTTTCTGGATATGACAGTCCTAAAGGATAGAGAAGGCAACATCAGCACAGACGTCTATCAGAAACCCAATGACACACATCCATACCTACACTGGACTTCAGCACATCCACCACACCTCAAACAAAGTATCCCGTACAGCCAACCATCGAGATTGAGAAGAATATGCTCTTCCACTGATACACTGAAGAAACGGATAGCCGAATACGCTGATTTCTTTGTAGCATGTGGCTACCAACAGACCAAGGTTTTACAAGAAATGCAAAAAGTCCTTACAATGACACAAGAAGAATGTCTACAGACCACAAAAAGGGAATCTACCGATCGTATCCCCCTGGTCACTACATTCAACCCACATACCACCTTTATTGCAAAGATTGCAAGAAGAAACTGGATCTTCCTCCAATCTAAAGAAAGACTGGCCCACATATTCAACAAACCACCCTTAGTGGCTTACAGATGCCCAATGAGTCTTCGGGATAGACTCGTTAGTACTAAATTCAAGACAGAGTTCTCCATAAGCTCTGGCAACCGGCGAAATTCGCCGTCCAGTTGTCCTTGGCGTGCCAGCTACTCATAGTAAACAAATTATGAAAAAATTTATTTGTAACAATGTGAGCTTATCTGTCTATAAAATTAAGCATAAAAATATGTCTGATTTTCTCAACAAATATGTAGCGATTAAAAAATACAACTCTTATAGCTGTAAGATAAAAGAGATCTGAAATCATTCAGGCTGTGAGAATTGCCGCCAAAATCGTGATGTGGGCACTGAGCCGTGACAGCAGCACTGAAATATTTGACAGCCAGGGTTAAGTTAAAGCTCAGTTTTTCCTCTAAAAATGAAGCGAAAAACCCAGCAATCGCTGTTCAGTACCTGGGATAAATTGAAAAAATAAAAGATGGCACAAACGAAGGTCATATGTTGTTTTCTTTAAAAAATATAATTAAAATTAGTTCTTTTATGTCCAGAAAATGTAAGTGTAATTTAATTAGTTCTTTAAACACAACGACATGCAACCCAGTGCTTGGCTCGCACATGGAGGATTTTCGAGAACAAATAACTGCAAAGATTTCTTTCAACAAAGCAAACTTTGCACGATTTCACACAATCTTTAAACTCGGCAGGTGTAAGATGTTTGTGTAAATATTGAAAGTGAGACATAAAACAGGCGAGCTTATCGAGCAGGGAAGTATGAATGAATACATGCACTATTTCAAGGCTTCATTATAAAGCGAAACATTTGCAAAATATGCCAAGTTTAAGTTTGATTGTATTAATTTTATCACTTTTGAAATCATGAACGAAAAACCCAAACTACTGCAAAGGTTCAAAATGTTGATGATGGTCCGTACGCTTAATCAGAAAAAATTCTGAGCTTAAATCCACGGGAAACTTCCAATACAATGTAAATAATCTCAGTAAAAAGTTTTAGTCCACGTGTTAGTAGAACTTTTGGTGGACTCCTTAACACCTAAGCCAGTATAATATATAGATTTAGCCAAGCCTAAAAGCAGAGCTCCTCAGTTACTTTTTGGAATGATGTTACTAATGAAAATAATCAGTCCATTTTGGGACTTCTGGCTCAAAATAGTTCATTCCCTTTTCGGCGAGAGGGCACGGATGTTATTGTTAGATAATTGATAGTATCGAGTATCAATAGCATGCATACTTGCTATATATCGTGTGATTTTTCAGTTCCATTGTAGTTAGTCTGGTTAAAGGATCAGAGCATTATCTGCTGTAGTATAACCAACATTTTCATTTACCCAGCCCACCATCCCATGGGTCGGAGAGGTTTATTTGTTAGTTATATTGTACTTGTAGGTTTTATTCAAATAAACTTCTCTCTTATGCCAAAAACGAACCGTGTTATTGCATTATTCTTATTGCGTTACACATCGGGAATTGAACATGCATGTGAGGTAAATTCCGAACAATTTAATAGTTTCAGCCGCAAATAGGATTACATCAGCAGATCAAGTTGTAACATGATGTGATTATGAAATATAGAGCCATGATTTCAAGGATTTCTGGACAGCCACCAAAAATCTTGATCACATAACAGAACTGTCTTCTGTGCTTTTTGGTTGCATTTCTTGTTCTCTCCTACCTTATTCAGAAAGACAAGACATTGTCATTAATCATTATATTCTTTCTTAGTTAACATGGGGACTCCTAGACTGCAAAACAGTCGTTTTTCGGACGTTTTCATAAGGCGCAAAGTGCCATAAGTGCGATCCTTGCGTGTGAAGCACGCGAGCCTCACATGCCTGCAAGGCGTGTGAGGCAACAAAACGACTGTCGGCTTTTCATACAACAAATTTGTTCTAAGCGGGGGGTCGTGTAACATCACAGAGGTGACAGAAATTGCTTGACAGCTCCACCCACATCTTAAATTTGATACTTTGAATGTCTCAGTTTTGTGCGAAATTTGTTGTGTTGTCATGTTCAGTTGTTTTCTCTCTCTGAAGGCGTGAAGTTTCGTACGTTCCATTCAGTGGTGATTTGGAAAGGATGCAAGTGTGTTCTTTTCGGCAAAATGTAGGACATGTCTTTTTCAAAGAGGAATCAGTTCAATGAGTCAAACAACACCGAAAAAACCCGCCTCGCGTAGAGGAAGAAGACCTAAAGAAGCGACAGCGTCGGACAATTGCAAATTGTGCAGTTGTTGTTTTAAAATGCAGTTTGGGAATTTTAAGCCTGGATGGATAACAACCGAAAACATCTTTACTGCACCACAGAGAAAGGGAAAGATGTTGCCAATGCTGGCTGAGGTATTCCGCGCCGATCTGTCCCTTCACCTTGAGGAAAAGAACTCACTTTCTTCAAGAGACTGCTCGCCGTGTGGCATGAAAGTGAAGAATTGTGCCGCCATGCTTTCAAAAATGAAGGAGAAATTAAATAACCCAAATCCAGCTTTAACCATGGCTGCTGATGACGACACCACAAATGGAGAACAGGAGGTTTTGCGATAGAAGTGAATGAGTAAATCCCCGCATTATTCACAGAACAAAAAGTATTGGCGTGTATCAACACAGCAAGCGCTATTGTTTCCCGAACAACAGCCATTAACAGAGGCTAGTGCTCGCCGATCTTTGGCAACTGACTACTAAGAGTTGGAAGACAAGGAAAATTCTCTCCAAGAGCTTCCTGCAGCAAAACATGTCCCTCAACAGAACAAGCCCGCCGAAACTTCAGTTGTTGTTGAAGTTAATTTTGCCAATTCCATGAACAGGTCTGAATACGAAGGCAGCGAGATTGGAAATTTACTCAATTACATCACACGCAAGGAATGGAAGGCAGTACTGAACATCATTTTTAAAATGAAGGAAGTTCAAAACGTTTTGCCTTGGGCTGTTCAAAGCACAATCAACTGTGAGTTTGACTTATAATGTAAGTCCCCAAACTTGTTAAAGAAAACTTCGCCAGAGGATCTGAAAAATCTGTCAAATACCGTGATAGCGAATGAAGTCATGAGCCAATGTCCCATTTGGTTTGTGTGTGCAAGAGGAACTTGTGGCAAAGTGTTGAAACCTTGTGATGTTAAAATTTCAAACGCCATTGCTCTGTCTACTGCAATTGTGGCACGGTGCAGAAATAATACTGTCTGCAGTTGTGCACCGAATTTCTGCTATTTTAATTCACAGCGGTGCCAAAAGTTCTGATTTCACAAGATTGAACTGACTTGGTATTTGCATGTCACACGATCAAACAATCAAAAAGCAAGTGGAAATGGGAGAATCCTACGACGCTAAGATCTTGTGTTGGAAACAGGAAGTAGAAAGTCGTGAGTTATCCAAAAAATTGCTTTCTGAAGTCATAGCAACGCAACAAATGATTACCATATGGAGCCAACCGCTGCAAATCACCCAAATCGGGCCCACAAACGTAGTGTGTAAAAGTCATAAGACAGCAAGTTAAATAGGCGCAAATATATAATTTTTTTACCTCAGCTCCATTGTAGACAAATGACCTAGCTCAGTGATGATGTAAAACTTTTTTTAATGTGGAAAAGAACTTATGCCAGTTAACAAAATTGACTATTTTCATGAAAAAGCAGTCCAGCCAAACAATAATTAAAAGATGTAGGCTTCAAAGAATCCAGTTATATGAAACGAATATAAACATTGTTGTACTCATTTTTAAGTAACACTCGATAATTTTTTGTAATTTAAGAATTGTGGCTGACAACTTTGATATGAGCATCAAAGCACGTTTACAAACAAAGGGACATGGAAACCAGTCAATTCACTGGACCCATCAGTTTGCTGTTGAAGACTGGGTGAAAACACTGCATACACTTGGGGAAGTACAACCACAGTGCAACCCAAAAGACCTGCCATTATCTCAGCTCTTGCCAAACAAGGACATCCAGGGATCATTCAGACAGGAATGGTCAGTATTAATTGGCCGTGTACTTGTGAAGTACTATCCACCATTTAGCATCTTCAGAGATGTTATTATCGACCATCTGCCACATCCGTTTTTGGAAGACACATCAAAGAAATCAAACATTGCGAGTATTTATAAGTACTCTAAAGGAATATAGAGAGCAATTATGTAATAAATGTCAATATAAAAAGAATCAACAAAGAACATTATTTGTAAAACACAACAATATTCTTTTTTGTGAACTTATTTTTATTGACTTATACTACAGAAGTAGTCCACACATTGTCATTTTATGATGTTGGTAACTACTCATGACTTAAGCTAGTTATTCCCTGGTAGAATATTATTAGGGTCCTATGTATTTCCTTTGCTATGAGTATATTTTTGATGCTTTTTTTCAGAATTCTCATATCAGAGAAAATTGTCCCAAGAAAAACAATGCCCTGACACTCAATTACTTTAAACTTACAGAATTGTCTTGGTCTTGAGTTCTTTAATCCCAACATTGCTGGAGAAATGGCACAGCTAATGATGAAGAACCAGCACCATTATGTGCCACTTACCAATGGAGGATCAAATCAGGCTGAAATTCTGGAGCCCATATTCTTTGATGGTGATGCCTTAACAGAAGAACGTGCCAGAAATGCCCAGTGGATGTTTAAAGATGGTGATTCCAGAATTGACCGTCTTGAAGGCCTTGATGCAGTATACACAGATTGGCAAACCAAGGTTAAACTATATGAAGTAATTTTACAGATTTGTACAGCTATATTAGCTAAATGATTGATGTGCATTAGTAAACTGGATTCAAACTGAGTGTGCTAGCTGAACCACACTATGATCCTTCCCTGATGAGTACTGTTTTGTGTTGAATGACTTGTTTTCTTTTTTAACTTGAGTACAAGACTTTCTTCAGGTCAAGTTCTCCCCAAGAAGTTGGAACCACATGTGCTTCCATGAACCGTACTGGGAAAACAAATGCAAAGAAAGGCCCACATGATGAGTACAATGCACTTCGTGACTTCCATGACAGGGAAATCGAAGCACACATTTTGGCATCATTCCTGACCCATATTAGTGCCACAAGCCTAAAAGATCAGGTTGAAGTACTGTAAGTGCGGGGCAGATCCATAAAGTAATACTTCATGGAAAAGGCACTAAAACAAAAGTTGACAAGAGTTTATTGTTGTCCCCTGACTCAACCCTTTCCCCCTCCCCAAGGAAAGATTAATAATTTATTTTAAATCCAAGAAACAGGGGCTGCATGAACCCTTCCGTACCCCTAGAGTTGCCCATGGAGTAGTATGATTGTCTACTGATGTTGATATTCCTAGTGGGAAGTGCAATACCATAGTGTGGGGCTTCCACCACTCCAGTGACTTATGTATTTACCATCTGTGATTCATGCTTCTCTAGGGCAGGTGATATTTTTAGTGGAAAATGCAATATCATAATGCCTTTATATAAATGTATTTTCAGAATTGCCCAGTAGTTTCCGTGATCAGTTTCCAGTGGAATCCTAAACTGCAACTGCCAGAAGACAGTGGCTCAATGCCATCATTGATGAGTACATGACCCAGTTTGTGTTTGATGGAACTGTCAATAGAGACCTTGTTGTAGTTGCTGATGAAGTTGATCGTCTCCACAGCAATGAGAGTAATGGTTACAGATGCAGAGCACCTGGTTGTGAAATGACCTACAAGTCCCATGCATGGAGAGTCCGGTAGGTGGCTAATGGCACAAGGTGCATTTCTAGCTTAATTCAAGGTAATAGATGTTAATAACTTAGTATTTAGAGCTGAGCATTTCAGTTAATTCTAAGAAATTTCCCTTATAGTCATGACTATCTGAACATGAAGGCCTTTGCATGCCAGACACACCACTCCATGAAGAAAAGGATAGTGAAGGGTACTTCAGATGTAGGGCAAGATGTGGCTTAGTGTTCAAGACAAAAGCCTCAATGAACAGGTACAGTAATTCCCCTATCTCATTGGTCGGTAATTATATTTTTCATTTTACCATTTTCTGATTTAAGTGTAACACTCTCCCCCTCACCCCCAACAACAGCTGACAGCCCTGAAGACAAATCAGAAGATCATCTTTACAACTGCCACAGAGGGAAACTAATCTTTGGGCTGTTTATCTTAGATTTAAATGATGCCATAAGAGAGGGAGATGGGTAGAGGCTCATGAACCTCTACAAGATAGGCCTGCTTTTCTTCAATTTTCATGGCTGCACCAAGTACTTTTACACAACACTGCTTCTTCTTGTCCAGTTGCATGCCATTCTTCCTGAAGGGAAAGCTTTTCGATTAATCTGGAATCACTTTTTCAACAAGCATGGCTGGAAAGGAAGAAACATACCACTTGATCTTCGCCTCAAGCACCTTAATAATTTCCTAAAGGCTTGCCTTAAAGTGCTTGGTGCTAACATGAATGAAAAGAATGCACAAAGGGTTGCACTTAGCCTCGAAACCCTGGAGCATATTCTAGACTCAGTTGACAATGATTGCAATTGGGAAGTTTAGTCCAGAGCACGCTGTGTAAAGAGTCCAGAAGAGACTGTCAGATTTATGAAAACCTTAAACTCATCAAAGCATTCCAACAGACTCCTGGGAGAAAAGGACACCCCTCCTTCACCAATTTTGCTCCAAGTATCCCAGGAAAACTAGATTATAGCAAATTGTATCTGAGCATGGCAGAAAAAATTAATTTCTGGAGCAATATCTATGATTGCTAAATTTATTTATGTTCAAATATAACTCTGTCCACAGAATAAATAAATAAATATATATAGAACAATAACTGGCAATTATTTAACTGATCAGAGCACACTGTAAAATCCCATGTTAAAAGGAAATTTCCCCTGATTATAAGCCCCCCCCTGCCCCCAGAAATAACCCCTTCTATGTGCTAACAAAGATATTATTCCGGATATAATCCCTCCAGGATAAAAGCCCATCTAATGTATAAGCATGGTCCTTTTGCATTTCTTTACAACATCACAACTGACAAGCAAAAGTTATGAGGTGATAGCTCTAAATGTAATGGTATGTTGGGTTTAATTCGTTTCGGTTTTATTCTGCTCATATGCCTCCCAAAAGCCCTTATGAAGTTATATAAGGCCATAGCCTTAACATAGGATTTTACAGTATAGTACAAAGAAATGCAAACACAAACTAATTTCAGTGCCACAATGGTCTTGCATACCATTTACAAGCTTTTGATTCATATCGTACATGTAGGCAACATTCCTAAAGGTTTTCTAGTTCTTCAACATTTACCCAGTAATCATCTTCAAAACACACAGAGCTGGAATCCTCGAAGTAGTTCTCAATGTCACACAATCTTGTAACCAGTACAAGGTTTGATGTTGAATCGATAGAGGCAGTTATTTGCATCAGTTCTTCAATACCAGGAATGTCGTCGAAGATTTCATGCAAAATTTCCAGAACTACAAAAGCATGCTCTTCAGAAAACAGTGGGAATGAAGCCATGAGGTAGTCCAGTGTAGCAGTGTGCACAGTCACTCACAATTGCTTCAATAAGTTCACTTGAAAATCCATGGGTGCTAACAGGATCAAAAGCTGACAATCCTGTTGAGTCAAACCGCTCCTTAAGACCAATAAGAGCAGATCTAAGAGCCTCTGTCTTCAGGGTATACGTTCCTTTCAAACAGAGAAGTGCAAGTGGTAGAGTTGTTGCTGTCCTCGCGATCAAATGGCTGGGGAATCCTGTTGCATCCATCACCCCTGCATTTACAATCCTGCTCACACATGGAACAACACTCATGCATGGGTGTAACTGATTCAACATCTGGATCGAATGGCATGAAAATTCCTTTCCTGAGGCAACCATCTGTTTTAACAGTCTTTAACAGGTTTTTCACGTGCTGCCAACTGTTGACCATAATAAATGGTGATGTCATCAGCCTTTTCACCATTCCTTCCTGGCATGTAATTGTACTGTAGCTACTACTTGAACACCACTGTTATTCATATAAAAACATATCAATTATAATTTATTATAATCTTTGCACACCAACAGATGACATCCCTTTCTTTGATACACAGTGTACTTCATTGTTAGTTGTTTACGGAGTGTTAGTGAATTAGGCTTTGGTAGATTGTGCTAGCATAATTTTTAGCATAATTTAGAAAAACGAGCATAATTTAAAGCTTTTATTTCAGTTTAGCACTGCTAGCATAATCCGAGCTTTTATGCCTTGAAAACAAAAAAAAACCCATCATAGTTCTAGAATAATTCAGTTTGTACTTTACTTCTGTATTGTTATTGGAAAATATCGAGGTCTGGAAGACTCTAGCTAGGTCATCCTGTACATATCTGAGAGGCTGAGACTCTCCTCAGGCCACCACGCTTATGGCTCAGCGGCTCGGCGCCTCAGGCCTCAGATCAAAGATGGCGTCGTCCTCGAGTACATCCACTGATTCCACTCCCAGCACTTCCAGCACTCCCAGTGCCGTACCGAGAGCTTCAATCTCTAGAGAACGTGTTCCTAAAAGTAATACTGGAAAGTACAAGGAAAGAGGGAACTCAGATCCAAAGAACATGAGTCTTCGTGATTGAATCGAAGAATTTCCAGAGGAAAATTTGTGTCTTCGAGGTGGAAAACTGTTTTGCAATGGGTGTAAGGAGATATTGAGCTCTAAAAAGAGCATTCTCAAAAACCACTTTGCTTCCAAAAAACATGCCGCAGGCAAAGAGAAGTTAAAAGTGACAAAAAAGCGAGATCAAACGATCGAAGAAGCACTTCGTAAAGAAAAACACAACAAGGATAGCACCTTGCCAGTCGAGGAGAGAGCATACTGTTTACAGGTGGTAGAGGAGTTTCTTAAGGCTGGAATACCCATACGTAAGATGGACAAACTTCGAACGCTTCTTGAAAGGCAAGGCTATCGGCTGAGTCACAGTTCGAACAGATGGATTACGTAACGATAATATACAAGCAGGAGATTGAGAGAATTAAAGCAGAAATTCGCCAAGGAGTATCAACAAGGGACATATCTGTCATTTATGATGGCAGCACGAGATAGGGTGAAGCGATCATGATCCTGGTCCGTTTTGTCGATGATGATTGGAATATCGTTCAACGACTGATCAGAATCGATATTTGTGCCAAGGCAGTGAATGGTGACCAGCTTGCTCAAGTGCCCAACGAGTGTTTAAGTATCGAGTATGGTGTGAGAGGAGAATCTCTGATAGCTGCAATGAGAGATGGGGCCAGCGTAAACCAAGCTGCGTTAAATCGCATCCAGTTTATATTCCCTAAGACATTCAATGTTGTTTGCTTCTCTCACACTCTGGACAATGTCGGTAATCATTTTGTTATCCCCAATCTGACAGAGTTTGGCAATCTGTGGATCCGCTTATTTTCGCAAAGCCACAAAGCGGGACTAATGTGGAAGGAACTGACTGGACGTAAGCCGAAAAGTTACTCCGAAACTCGCTGGCGGTCCTGATGGGAAGTGTACAAACAGCTTATGGAACAATTTGGTGATGTACAACGACTTATAGATGACATGGTTAGAGAGAAGGTTGCTCCTCAGACCTCGCGTCAGTTGGCTGATTTCTTCGCAGATCTGAATAAGGTGATCCGTCTCAAGCTTGAACTAGCAGCACTCATTGATGTTGGCGAAGTATTTGTTAAGGCCACTTACATTTTAGAGGGCGATGGCCCTCTTGTTTTGTCATGCTTTGAGACATTACAAGGAGTTTGCAATGCATGTGAGAATGTACATTTACCCAATGTCCATGCCGTAGCTGTAGCTATAGTCGACGCTGATCCCGCACAGAATGTTGCAGCATTGGAACAGGAGGCCAAAAGGAGTGTCCAGCCTGCAATTGAGTGGTTTTTGCGTAAATTTAATGTGGAATTGCACGACACGTTGAGCACATTCAAGGCTGCACGAATAATGTGTTCGGTAACTGTGCAGTGGCTGTGGCCGACACCAGCAAATGTGGAGGCTCTACGGCAGTTTCCGTTCTTGGACAGTAACGATGTAATTAATGACCTCGTTACGGAAATGCCCAACTATCTTGCCGCCGCACAAGACGTCATAATGGCATGCGAAGAAGATAAAGTGAAGTGGTGGAGGCAACAATCTGATAACCTACCCCATTGGTCTTCTGCAGTTATGAAGGTTCTGCTGGTGCAGCCCATGTCTGCAGCCGCTGAACGAGTATTCTCTATTCTTAACTCATCATTCAATGATTCACAAGAGCATGCTCTCGTGGACTATTTACAGGCTTGTGTAATGCTTCAGTACAATAACCGATAACAGAGAGATTAACAACATGCATAGTTGTCTTTATACTAAACTGAGGGCTTTGCCTGGATGGCATCTAAAACAAGTATATACAAGTAACTTTCTGACCCGGATTCAGAACCCAGAAATGGTTGATTTGGATATCATTTGGCTTTTCGAGGTGCGCACATGCGTATTTGCCATGCTGAAGACTGTAAGACTGGAAGGTGGACTGTCTGAATGTTCATTAAAGTCAAAATTGATAGAGTTAAGCTACTGGCGATCTTTATTTTCCTTAAAATCCAAGTAGCATAACTTTGGTGACAGAGAGCATAATTTTCAGAAAGTAGCATAATTTTGGCATAATTTCTAAAAAATATGAGCACTGCTAAAAGCATAATAAGCTTTTTTTTCGAGCACAATCTACCAAAGCCTATAGTGAATCAAATGCTAGGGGTTGGTACCCCAACTGTAGGCACCAGAATTTGTGAGATTTGTTCGTGCTTTTAGCTTCACGTTTGGTGTTAAGTTTCGCGTAATTAGTTTCTTTTGTTTTGTGGCCTTTTGTATATGTTATGTTCATTTGCATACTCTATAAGCTCAGTTCACGAGTAATTTATTTTAGTAGCATCATTGGGTTCTGTGAGCGTCTTTGGATTTGTTACACCTTTTCGGTTCGTCTTTGGTTCGTCACATTTGTCTTGTAAGTTTCTTTGTTTATTTCGCTTTGCCGCTTTTCTGCATTCTTCATGTTCGGTCGCTGTTAGTCATTTTATGTTCATTCTTGTGTTTATAATTTTGCTATTTTCAGTCAGTGTTTCGATCTACAATTGGATGGAATAAATTTCTATGTGAAGGGAAGATCCGAAATGAGTTAAAAGCGTGTGTGACATTATTCGTAAAAGACGAATTGGGTTTGTGTGTATGGTCTATCATGTCTTCCGACGTTGCGGATGTTAATTTGTCCGATTCTTCAGGGAAGAGCGGTCAACCTGTTCAACGCACAAGTACACGTGTTCGTAAACCTAACTCTTCTTTGGATCACAAAGGAGTGTCACTTAAACAAATTCGAGAACTAAGAAAGAAGAGAGGAGGAGTGTTATCCAATTTGCATAATGTTTCAATCGGGTCAAATTACGACTAGAAATTAATTCCACAACACTTGCAGATAGCAAACTACAAGTAACAACATAAGAACTCAGATTTTAGTAGTTTTTCAGACAAATGTAATTCAGACTAAATGGGGCTTCACGATCAGTCACAACACCAGTGCAAAATGCGTACATTAACACGAAGCTTGAATGGTAGCGCTGACGTGGCGTGTTTACAATTCAACGTGACATTTGAGACGATGCACTGCGCGCGATAGAATTATTTCTCAGAAATTGAATAAAAACGAAACTGTGATAACAAAGCTTTTTTCCATAGTATTGTGTGGCAGTATAACAAGATAACTTGTTTCATATTCGGTCACAAATTTCCAGTGAAAATATTTTTCGTTTAGCAGAAAAGCCCGGTCAGACTGTCCAACCAGACTAAGCTTTTACCTGTCAAAACCTCAAATTTACCGGACAATTGTCCGATGCCCGACTGTTATTTGCAGGCTTGGAACTCAGCTAACCCTTCCCAGAAGTGCCCCTTTTGCAATGCAGATCATACTCTCGCTGAATGTTCCAGTTTCACCAAAGTGCCCGATGCTGATTAGCGTGACTTTGTGATGAAGCAGCCGCTTTGCTTCTCTTGCTTTAATGGCGGCCACCAGTTCAAAGGTTGCTACAAGAAACCCTGTAATCACTGTGATAGGAAACATGCCACTGTGTTGCATCCAAGTACCGCGGAAGTTGTTGTTGGAGTCAGAACACAACAAGACTCTGTTGGAACTGAGTGTGGAGAAGGCAGACCTCAATCTTTGAACAGCCAGTCGAACACTCTCCAGAACACGAACCAGAGTGCTGGTGATCACTTCTGTGGCTTAACCATGATGGAAGGTTTTCCCATTACTGCCTTGCCTATAGTGGCTGTAAAGGTTAAAGTTAAAGGAAGTTCTCTGTGCATCAAAACTTACATGTTACTGGACAATGGTTCCAATTCTACCTTTTGTTCAGCTAGCCTGATGGAGCATCTGAAGGTCATCAGCAAGAAGAGACTAAAGCTAACCACCATGGATAGCAGTAAAGATGTAGACACTGCTCTTGTTAACCTGGTGGTATCTGATCTAGACGAAAATGTTGCCATCCTCCTGCCTGATGTACTTTCCAGACCAGCTATGCCCATAGGTAGGGACGAAATCCCAAAGCAAGAGGATGTTGAGTGATGGTCGCACCTTCAAGGCCATGTGTACTTAACCGATCTGAATTCCAGAGTGGATTTATTGATTGGAGCCAATGCTCCTGAAGCCTTGCAGCTGAGAGAAATAATCCCTGCTGCTGATGGAGGCCCATATGCAACCAGAGTTGACCTCAGCTGGGTCATTAATGGTCCAACTGGGAGAAAGCAGAAGTATGTACCTTGCTCTAGTTTCTTCATCACATCTAAGAAGACTCATCTCATGTGTGCAGCTAGTACTGATCTCGTGGATGCACCTTACTCCGATGGTCTAAGTATGTCAAGGGATGACCTCAGGTTTATGAACATTGTAGAGGACTCGGTTGTGCAGTGTGCAGATGGTCATTACCAGGTTTCACTGCTGTTGAGGAACCGCAACGTTAAAATGCCAGTAAATAGGAGTCAAGCTGAACGAAGTACCTCTTACCTCAACTGCAAGCTTTCCAGTCATACCAAACTTCGTGAGGACTATGTTGCTTTCCTTGAGGAGGTTATCAGTGCAGGTTATGCAGAGAAGGTACCCCAGAAAGTTCTGGATAGATCGGATGGTAAGGTGTGGTTTGTTTCACACCATAATGTCTACCATCATAAGCCGAATAAAATATGCGTGGTTTTCAACTGTTCCACCCAGTTTCATGGGACGTCTCTAAACGAGCTGTTCCAAGGACCAGACCTGACCAACAGTCTAGTTGGTGTGCTGATTCATTTTTGCCAGGATCCAGTTGCAGAAATGGCTGACATTCAATCAATGTTTCACCAGGTGTGCATTCCACAAGAAGATAGAGATCTCTTGCAATTCCTTTGGTGGCCCAAAGGAGACTTCACCAAGAAGCTGGAAGAGTACCGAATGACTGTTCATCTTTTTGCCAGTTTCATTGCCGAGTTATTCCAATTTTGCTATGCAACAGAATGCAGAAGACCACAAGCACGAATTCTCACCCAATGTTGCTAATACGATCCCAAGGAATTTCTATGTTGATGATTGCCTTAAGTCCTTATCCTCGAGTTCTGCAGCAGTCAAGCATGTGGCTGATCTACATAAACTTATGCTGATTGGCCGATTCAATTTGACCAAATGGGCAAGCAATGATCAACAAGTCATAGGAGTCCATTCCACAGGAAGAAAGAGTCAAGGACGTGAAGGAGCTTAATCTTGAATACGATACGCTTCCCACAGAGAGAGCTTTGGGCATGTCACGGTTTGTCGAGACGGAGGCATTCAGTTTCAAAGTGAACATCAAGGAGAAACCTTGTACCAGACGTGGGATTCTCTCGGTCGTTAGTTCAGTCTACGATCCGCTTGGCATGGCTGTACCTTTCGTTCTCCCAGCAAAGCTTTTCCTTCAGGACTTATGCAGAAAAGACCTTGGTTGGGATGATGAGATTCCGTGTTTAAACTTATCCCGCTGGCAGGCATGGCTTGCTGATCTGCCAAAGCTTTCTCAGCTCTCAGTCAACAGATGTTAAGGGTACCGATCTAGGAGAAGTAGTAACCACTGAAATTCATCACTTCTGCAATGCTTCCCAGTGTACTTATGGAGCTGTCTCATATCTTAGGGAAGTTAATTCAGATGGTCAGGCTCATTGCTCCTTTCTAGTTGGAAAATCCAGCCTCACCCCTTTGAAGCAGATGAGTATTCCAAGATTGGAATCAGCAGCCGCAACTGTGTCAGTTCGTTTAAACAAGTTGTTGAAGGATGAGCTGGAAATTCCAATAGATAAAATCACCTTCTGGACTGACAGCATGACTGTCCTCTGCTACATTGCGAATGAGTCCGAACACTTCCACACTTATGTCGCTAACTGGGTTGCTATCATCAGAGAAGACTCAAGTCCTTCACAATGGCGATACATAGAATCCAAGTCTAATCCAGCTGACGATGCCTCACAAGGAACTTCTGCAGATGCATTCATTCGAAATGACCGTTGGATAAAGGGTCCAGACTTCCTTTTAAAGCCTCCTTCCAAATGGGTTAACCTACCAAAACACAGTACAGAGCTGTCTGGTGATGACCCGGAAGTGAAACGAGAGTCAAAATCCTTTGTTGTCGGCGCACGTCGGAGTTAGATTCAGTCCAATGTCATTTGTATGGTCCAGCAGTTCTCATTCTAGCTCAAGTTGTTGAAGTTCATTGCGCTTTGTCTTCAGTGCCAAAGGAGATTTATTACCAGGAAACGTAAGTCTACACAAGACACCTTTGACAGAAGCTCCCAGACAGCCAGTTTGGAACCTTTGACCTGTTCAGAGATAAATGATGCAGAGAGAGTAATCATGTTTGACCAGAGTCGTGCCTTTGCAGAAGAGAGAAGAGCCATCGAGAAAGGGGATTGTGTGAAGAAGTCAGGCGTCCTTGCAAAATTGGACCTGATCTTGGTGAACGGTCTTCTTCATGTTGGTGGACATCTAAGTAGAGCACCTCTGCATGATGACTCAAAGCACCATATAATTATTGGCAAAGATTCTCCTCTTGCCCGGCTTCTGATCCAGCACTTTCACCAGAAGAGTGGTCACTCTAGCAGAGAATATGTTCTGTCCATCTTGAGAGAAAGTTTTTGGCTCATCCGTGCCAATCTTACCATGCGAAGTGTACTTGCATCTTGCCTTGGTTGTAGACGGCATCAGGGCACTTTTGGAGAGCAAAAGATGGCCAATTTGCCACACCCTCGAGTGACCTCAGATCAACCCCCTTCACTTGTGTGGAAATAGACTATTTTGGTCCCTTTCTTGTTTGTCAAAAGAGAAGCATGGTTAAATGCTATGGAGCTATCTTTACTTGTTTGGCTGTCAGAGCTGTTCACCTGGAGATTTCATATACACTGGACACAGATTCCTTCATCCTGGCACTTAGACGCTTCATTGCCCAAAGAGGTCAAGTGAAAGAGATACGTTCGGACAATGGAACAAATTTCACAGGGGCTGAAAAGGAGCTACGAGTCATCATTGAAGGCTGGAACCCAAGCCAAGATCCATGAAGAGCTCTTACAGAAAGGCATCCAATGGTATTTCAATCCACCGGCAGCCTCCCATCATGGCAGCACTTGGGAAAGAATGATAAGATCCACTCAAAAGATCCTGGGAAGCCTAGTTAAAGAGCAAACGTTCAACGATGAGAGCCTTCAAACTCTAATGTGTGAAGCTGAGA
Organism: Orbicella faveolata; assembly: GCF_042242905.1. NCBI lineage: Eukaryota > Metazoa > Cnidaria > Anthozoa > Scleractinia > Merulinidae > Orbicella > Orbicella faveolata. Next base: position 33,976,545 of record NW_028301576.1, read on the forward strand.
GCATCATCAATGGCAGACCTTTAACTGCAATCTCTGATGACCCGAAAGATTTGGAGCCCTTAACACAGAATCATCTATTGTTATTACGTCAGGAAGCTTCTCTTCCACCAGGTGTTTTCAAAAGAAATCAGTTGTATTCAAGGTGAAGGTGGCTGCAAGTTCAATATTTGGTTAACATCTTCTGGTATAGATGGAAAAGAGAGTACCTTCCATTGTTGCAGGAGTGCCAAAAGTGGTTACACCTAAGGAGAAATCTCTCAGTAGGAGACACCGTTATTATTGTGGATGAGCAGTCGCCTAGGAATTTATGGCCGATTGGTTGAGTCGGTGAGGTTTACCCTGATAGCAACGGTTTTGTTTGATGTGTCAAGGTCATAACAAAGAAGTCGATGCTGGAACATCCAATCAGCAAACTTTGTTTATTGGAGCAAGTTTAGAGCAACTTTAGAGAATGTCTTAGAAACACCCTATCAGGAAGCCGTGCCTACAAGAGTCAATTGAACAGCTTGGAGTGACTGAGTTATTGTTTGCACGACTGCCAAAGATCATGTGACTTGCCTTCAAGGGAAACACTCAAAAAGACGTTTTATAGCAGTATTCTTTGTTGTTATTTTAAGGTGTCTAGAATTTAAGTGACTACCGCTTTACGTTTTAATTACTTAAGTAATTCTGGGCCTGTTTATTTCGTTGGTAAATGCAAGGTTTACACCTTCGTATTTAAGGGGCCGGAATATAGGCGCCAGAATTTGTGAGATTTGTTTGTGCTTTTAGCTTCACGTTTGGTGCCGAGTTTCGCGTACTTAGTTGCCTTTGTTTTGTGACCTTTTGTATATGTTATGTTCATTTGCATACTCTATAAGTTCGGTTCGCATGTAATTTATTTTAGTAGCATCATTGGGTTACGTGAACGTCTTTGGATTTGTTACAACTTTTCAGTTTGTCTTTAGTTGGTCACATTCGTCTTGTAAGTTTCTTCATTTATTTCGCTTTGCCGCTTTTCTGCATTCTTCATGTTTGGTCGTTAGTTATTTTATGTTCATTCTTGTGTTTGTAATTTTGCTATTTTCAGTTACCGTGTTTCGATCTACAACTGGATGGAATAAATTTCTATGTGAGGGGAAGATCCGAAACGGGTTAAAAGTGTGTGCGACATTACCAACTTTCAGTGGCAGGCTCTGCCCTGAGATGCAAAGAAAACTTAATAACTGTTATGAACTTGCCGACTTGCTTTTGAGAGCAAATGTAATTTGCTTTAAACAAGAAACTGGAACATTGCAAGTTACAAAATTGTGCACAGTCCCAATCAAAGGGCCATCCAGGCTGTTTGGTTGTACATAACTGTACAACTGCATGAGTTCAGCTCCCAAAGAAAATCAGAGTTCGTCGGGATAAATACTGATGTTATTGCGTACTAAATCTCAATGTGCAGTTCCAGAAGATATTCACACCCAATGCCCATTCATGGCCAGTCTTTAGAAATTCCAAATTAAAGTATCAGGAAGAGAGAGCTCTAATAGAGAAAAAACCTCCATGTGGGGTATGAATCTTTTCTTGAAGAAGACAATGTCTGAGAAATCATTAATTACAAAATAATGTTTAAGAAATATCTTACCTGGCAATTCCAACTTTCAGAAAATTTTGTAATCTAGACTGTCTGGCCAGTTCATATATTTGACAAGTTGACACTGGGCATGTCTGTAAACTTGTTCACTTCAACATCACATTACTATGAAGCAGCATTGGTCAACTAAAAACACCATAATTTGGTTAATCAATATACACTGTACATTATTACGTTGAAATATTGGTGTAGATTGTTACACACCAACAAATACAGAAACTATTGGCAGCTAAATCATAACAAGTGAAAAAACATGCATGAAACATTTACGTGTACATGTAACAGCCCTCCACCTCAGAACCATCACAGATATAATATGATATTTTTAAACTCTCTGAAATTTCAGATTATTCAAGATTAACATGCACGTACATCATTAAGGGCAACCCTAAAACACTGAATCCGGAAACCGGAATCGGAAACTAGAATCTGGAATCCAGATATTATGAATGATGATAGAAATAATTCACTTCAGCAAAGTCTAATAAATAAATATGGAAAAAACTATTTTGCTGTTATTTCTTTTCTTGGCTTTACTTCAGCCACAAACTGTAATTGCTAAAAAATTTTTGACTAGTTCTGAACAACCCTTAGCTACATCTGACCCTATTGTTCAAAAGCTGGATAAAGCTATCCATTGGGTAAATCACTATCCAGTCAGGGTTAGTGATTTTTCGGGTGGATAGTTACTCATAGCCTCTGAGCAGGCTCTAGTATCTGTCTCTAGTGCATAAGCAGGCTAAATAAGTGTCTAGTGTTCTTCTGCATTGGCATGTGAGCAAATGCCTTCATGCGGTTTTGCCGCTGATACCCCAGCCCAAGCATGAGAGCCTGCTCATAGGCTAAGTTACCATCTTTTGTTGAACCTGGCCCTGGTGAGAGCGTGGTTGTTGTCTAGATCAAATTGCTCTAAGAAGACTGGTGAGTAACACAATAAAAACAAGCTATTGTGGTGAGTTTCTGGCAGTCTTTTAGCATCTTTTAACAACATGTGGTCCGATCTGTTAACAAACGAGAAGCAGACGGAAGTAAGTGTGCGACATTTCTATAAATTGTTTTAATATGATGGCCGCCGAGAATATGAAATGCTGATTTGTCACAGTATCAGTGTGGAAATAGTGTTGATCTGGAATTAGTTTTGTATCTGTTGGAAAAATCAAATTTTGTGTTAAGATGAGCCAGGTTAGCCTTTGGACTTCGAAAGTGGGGGGCATGACCATCAATGTACAGGGGGCTGCCACTGACAGACATCCTGTTCTCTATGACATGTTCTATCTTGTTCGGTATCTACTAGACGTAAAGGGTAAATTTATACCTCCGGTAAACTGCAGATCACTCATTAAACAAAATGGCAACAAGATCTTTTAAATCTTATAACCACGCTTTTAAAATTTAACTGTTTTGTCAATACTACAGTCACAACGCAGAGCTCATTCCAAAGCAGTCCTTGATGATTTACTGATTACTGTAAACACATCACTTGATCAACACAAACTGTGTTATAACTTATTGTACCATCACTCTTGGCCTTTGTGCAATCTATGATGACGTAATGGTCTTAATCTGGAAGTTCGCTCAGGATGTGCCCATGAATAATACAAAAGGAAACGAGTGTCATGCTACTAATAACGCTTTTCATAAACAGCTTTCTCCCTGAAATGTCAATATTTAATTTGTTTGTGCTTTGAAGTAGTCATGCAAGTCAGACAATCAGAGGGTTTGCACTATCCATGGCTAATTTTAGAACGGTTGAGTTTTTTCTCCTAGCACTGACATAAACGTTGCAATTCTGGCAAGCTCTTGTTTACCTCAGCAAATACTTAATTTTTCTTCAAATCTCTTAACTCGCTGCAATGAAACAGCCAAAGAATTCGCTTCATTTGCCGAAACGCACAAAAAATACTCACAAAATTGCACGTAAATTAATGACCCTCGCTTCTGGTGAAATAAACTTGCAAAGTAAACACGATCTTATCTGTCACGTAGCAAAAATGAAAGCGGCAATGTCAGCGCATTCCATGGTTGACGGAACACCCTTTACAGCGTTTTTAGCGTATTTATTATTTCCCTTTGAATCCATTGTATTTTCCACACTCGCACCTGTGCATGAAATGACGTAACATATCTAAAGAATTGTATCATTGTCCATTATAAGCTACATGTTTCCCATGCTCTTGCCATGAGTTGAATATCGATAAACTTGAATTGTTGAAAATAAAAACCTAGAATAGTGGAGCATAACTTGAGAGTGAAATTCAGCTTGCTTATAAGCTTGCATAATGCGTACGCAAACACAGCTAAACACAACTTCGTAAGAGCATATTACCACTCGGTAACTGTTACAGTGCCTTCTAATCGATTCCTCAAAGTTTTCTCCATTTCTTTGTCAGCTTTCCTCTCCCTTTCGTACTCTGCCATCCATTCTGCATCAGCGAGTGATTTTTCAGCAAATGCTGCTGCATCTTCCTCACCATCTAGTTGACAAATCTGTGGACAAGACGTCGCTTTCTCACTCGATCTCATACTCTGGATATGAACTCAATTCAGAATCAACTGAGGCCCTGTCCACATGTATCCGCATATTTTTGAAAACGGAGAGTTTTTTCTCTGTTTTCAAAAAATACGCGTCCACACGTAGCATTTTCAAATCATATTCACCTGTCCACATGAATACGCTAAAGCCAGGTAAATACGCTAGCTCTCTCTATAGAGCATGCGCTGTAACCAATAGAGCATGCACTGTGGAAGAGACTGGAGCCCGCGAAATTTATTTCTTGGCGCCATCTTTGTTTGTTTCTCGTCGCGTCGCATGGGTTGTAACCTGTTTTATCTGCTTTAAACTCTTTCACAATGTCGTCAAAGTCTGGTCAAAAAGCCACCACCAAATCAAAATCAAAAGGCAAGGGGAAAGTAGAGTCATTCGTGTGGACAGATGACGAGGTGGAGCTGTTATTGAAGGTAACACTTGAATACAAAGTCAACCAGACAGCCAAAAATATCGATTGGGAGTCGTGTCAAACGAAACACTCGGACATTTTAGATCTCTTCCTAGAACAATACCCTTCTCCCGAAAACGCTTAGGCGATGGAGTAGGATTACCCTCACAAAGAGGAGGAGATAACCAAGGTGATTCTTACAACAAAACTGAAGGCAATACGGCAAAAATTTCGCTTGGCAGTGGCCAGTGGTAGGAAGAGTGGGCATGGGCGGGTTGTCCTCCTTTACTTTGAATCTTGCAAAGAAATATGGGGTGGTTCTCCTGCCACTACTACCATAGCCTCTGGAATAGAGTCTACAGAGATTCCAGAGGAGATAGAAGCTAACAGTAACAGTCCTGCTAGTTCAGAATTGACTAGTAGCTTTGATAATGAAGCTGAACAGAGTGAGAGCCCTAGCCAGGATCAGGAGAAGACAGAAACAGAAGCAAGTCAAGGTGAAGAAACCCAGGGATCCGGAATAATAAAGGAGAGGAGAGATTTGCTAAACACAAGGCTAAAAGGCTACAAACAAGATAAACTTAAGAGGAAGCTTTCTGTTGATCACCAGCTTTTAAATTTGGCACAGGAAGAAATTGAAATAAAAAAACAGTTACTGGGAAAAATGAACAGCATGGATAAAAAGTATTCAGATCACATGGGTAGGCTAACCACAAGCATGGAAAGGCTAACTGGCTCCATTGCAGAGGGCTTTACAATGCTCAGGCAAATGATGCTTCAGTCAAGTACTATGCCTCCACATGCCCCTCCACATTTTCCAACACCACAGGCCAGTTATCAGAACATGGGGTACCATAACAATATACCAACACATCCCAGAAACTCAGGACCCAGCACGAGCACTGAGCAATTCTCATACACACAATCACTGTTTTCTAATGATGATCACAACTTTTAATTTACAATAAATCCAAAAGATGATTCAGGTTAATCACGTGTAACCCACTACAACACCACCCCAACTGGATTTGTAGATACAGTAGGTTTATTGTTTGAATGTTACTTTACAATATGGAACCAGTAACATGGTTGGGACACAAAGTCAGTCTGAAAATAATACATTGTTACTGTTTGCTATTAATGCAATTAATCATTTTATAATCAAAACTACAAAATTATGATTACATAAAGAATATAATATAAATGATTCAAGTTTAGAATTCTAAATGCAAATAAATTATTTTGAACTGAAGTTCTCATTCAATCAGTCTTTATTTACTTCACATATTCTACAATTTTTAGATTATTTCGAGATTTTGAGTGAAGTAACAGGGTCCCACAGGAAGCTTGCTTGCATAGCAAGGAACGTGGATAAAATGAATAATTTATTATGATTTTTCATTAGTATTATCATGACTGCTGAGATAATTTTAATCAAATAAAAACTACATAAAAATAGTATTTCAAAAACTTCTAAGATTCAGAAGTTATAGTTTAGATAACAAACATATAAACAGGAAACATTTACAATTTATCTAGAGGGTACTATAATGATTTTTGGGGGTGATAATGATATTTCAGTTGCAGGTATTTTGGGACTATGTAAAATGTCCTAACACACAAAACAAGTAAACAGGGTGAGGGAGTTTAAAAAAGTTTCTGTTGTCATAATGGTAAACAAATTTTATTTTATAATGTTAGGCATATGTTAGGTGATTATAATGATAGTAAGATTCAATAATAGTATACTTTAATAATTTTAAACTCACCTCAAACTAATAGGAATACCACGAACTGTGTTTTCTTCTGTGTTCTACATTTTAGCCTGAATTTGCAACTAAAATGCAGGGGATTGAGGATCAATTGGTTTTTGGAATTGGAATTGTTTTAATTTTTAATAATTTAATTTCTAGTCATCGTGTGAGATTAAAATTGTGTGGGTTAGCATACCCCCACTCCTAAAGGAAAAAGGAAGAAAGCTTACAGTATCTTGTTAGCTACCCACACTGCATTCTCCAAAGTCGTGAAACAAATATTAGGCATATCATTTCTTTGGCAAACAGTTGCTTTGAACACCAAAAGATATTAACTTTTTGAGTGGGACTTCAGCATATTAACTTATAACATCAGGGGAAGGGGGCTTTCAAAAAATGCAAGGGAAGAAAAAAACTCTTTGTCCCTCTTCTAGATAGATTATAAATGCTCCTTAGCCAGAGTTATATCACCTTCCATAGCATTATTCTACTTTTCATAATGTTTTGAGAATAATACTAACTTTCAGTCCTTTGATAGGTTAATATTATTCTATATTTTCAATCCACAATGGTTGTTGACAAGCTTGATTAAAATCAGAGGGTCCATGGTAATAGAGCTGATCAAAAAACAGAAACAGAAATGCCAGCATGGGTTCAAATGTTTCCCAAACAAAAACTGTGTGAGTTTTTACAAAAATGCTAAGTTTAGGGACTTGTCAGAAATTAAGTGGGAAGGGGGTTGAGAGTTTCAACTGACAATTGAAAATTGTGATCCTCCCTAGCATTAGAAATTAAATTTCCTGACCTTCCCAATGGGCTTGGTCTATAACACTATTAAATATGATGATTGTTATGAAGACCAAATTTGCATGACCTTCCCTTTTTCTGCCTTCTACTTTTTCATGACCCCCCTCAAAAATGTAAAGAAATTTTCTACCCCTGCTACACTATAATTTCAGACAAGTCCCATTTTTCTTGGTGCAACATTTCCCAAGGAGCAACCTTTAGGGATCAAGATATTTAGTGAGTACCCTCCTTATTTTCTTTCCTTCTTTCTCATTACAGTCTGTTGAGAAGTTATTTGGGGCCACGGCTGGTTGAAAGTGTTTGTCGTAATCTATGGCAGCTGTAAGCTTTTCTTCCCCAATTCTCTCATTCTTTAGCTCACTGAAATTGTGTAACACAAAGCAGGCATAAATGATGTAAGGCAGCTCATCCAAATTTATATCCATAGCTCTTTTTAAAGCACCAAATCTAGCTTTCAGGCGGCCAAAGGAGCACTCAATTACCATCCATGATTGGCAGAGGGTCATGCCAAAGTATTGTTCCTGCACAGTGGATCCACCATTTGAGTACTCTTTTGTAAGGTAAGGCATGAGGGAGTATGCAGGATCCCCTAACAGAAAAACAGGAACAGGATCCTCATCAGGCAGTAACTTGCATTTGCATGGAGGTATTTTCCCATTTTAAAGGAATTTATTTAAGCTAGAATTTGAAAACACTCTAGCATCATGGACACTGCCAGGCCACTTTATCACAACATCCAGAAAACGATATTTATAGTCACATGTTGCTTGTACATCAAGGCTGAAGCGACTCTTGCGATTTATGTAGTCAGTGTAGTTTGCAGAGGGCTTCTTTATTTCAATGTGTTCCGTCTATGGCACCCAGACATCGAGGGAAGCCATAAGTCTTGTGAAAGTTTTGAAGCAAATCACGAACCTCCTCTTCAGTGAATGGAAGCTTGATATACTTTCTTCCGAGATGAACGGTAATCGTTTTGCACACTTTTCGGACAATTTTGGATACAACTTGATGGGAATTCCCGCAAGCATTAGCTGTCTTGCGTATTCAACCTTTGTCACTCAAGTAATAAAGGGTGATTGCCACTTGTTTCATGACATCGACTGTTGTTCTCATAACTGTGTCTTTTCCTTCGATATGAGGTCTCAGCTCTTCTGCCAATGAGTACAGAGAGTCTCTGCTCATTCTAAAGTTCTCCCTCCACTCTTCTGGTACAACACTTTCGTTAACAAAGTTGTCCCACCACGCACTTGTTCGCCCGGGTCTGATCCAGAACCTTCGTGGTCTAGCTGGCCATCCTCTGAGCCGTTTAACAGCCGCCATTTTCGACAGACAGCGAAAGTAGCCTGATTATACCGAGTTGCCTCCTTGTATAGTCAGCTTGCAGATCTATATAGGCGACCTGTAATTGTAAGTATGCTATTAGGCTTGAAACAAGCCCAAGCAAAAATGAAACGAGGAAAGCTTTAGTGGACACCATATTGGTTTTAAAGATGCAAACTTTGCGCAGGAAGGACTGGATCTTAAGTATGACGTCATCATATCTGAAAACCTCCATTTCGCCCATCCACACGAATACGATAAATCTCCGTTTTCAAAAATCTCCACTCTGGAGAGCGTTTTCAAAAACCTCCGTTTTCAGTGATCGAAAACGCCATATACGTGTAGATGGAAGGCTAAAACGGAGAAAACATCTCCGTTTTCGAAAATATCCAGATACGTGTGGACAAGGCCTGAATTGACGTCACTAAACTCTAATCCGCCTTCTGATGCAGACATTTGCCGTTCTGCGAGAGCCTCACTTTGTTAAAACAATTTAGATGTGACAGAGAAATAACAAATGTGACCTTCCTTGGGAAAATGTACACTAACACTTTCATGTTTAACGGCTCAAAGCATTTGTAAATCGTTAGAAAACTGTTAAAACGGCCTGAGAAATAGTTAGCATTACTTGCCCTGCCGTTAGACCATTAGGAAAACCATTAAAAACATTAATTCAGGTCGTTCAATCTGTTAAGGAAAGTCATTTGAATTTTCCTTCTGAACATTCAGAGCGTTAGGAAAAGTGGTTAGAATTTACTTTGAAAACGTTTGCAACGTTAAATCTGTTCTCATTTCCTTCGAAGGCGTTTTGAACAAGTAAGAAAATTAATCAACGCAAAGTAATCACTCTGTATTACTTTAACTGAAACGTTTCTTTAGATGATTCACGCACCTTCAACACATGACTTCTGCTGCGGAGAGATTTATTTCAACATGAAAGCAAGCAAGCAAGCAAGCTGTACAACTTATCTACCACACAAAATTGTTTTCATAAGCTCAATGAAACCCAAACAGCTACCTGGTTATTAATTTTACTTGAACTTGCCTGTGAACCAAATAAACTGATGCCATGCAGCCTGTCCTTGTCCGCGTAGATCTGTTGAACATGGCGAAAGATCTCGGACATAAACAAGTTACCATTGTTAACTGGGAAAATTCTTGACTTTTGAATCCTCAATCAACACAGCAGTAAGATTTACATTAATTCCTTGCATTTTTTTTTCTTTTGGCATCCACAAGTACCATGAAAGTATAAAATTTTCAACTTCGAGCAAACGCATGTAAAACCACTCATCCCCAGGGCTCTCCGCGTGATGTGTCGTTATAGCAACCATTGCTTGTAGCTTGTTTTATCTGACAAGAAACTTGAAAAGTTCAAACACGATGTCGGAGGAAGAATTTGGTATCGAACGGTCAGAAAGGGAAACGCAATTGTTTGAAAAAGTTAAAGAATTTCTCAAAGATGGCTGCAAATGCTCCCAAAGTCCAAAGGATGGTACCTGTTCATCACAATTCACAGAGGAAGCTGCTATGTCAAACTTGAATAGCTGCCTCGAACTTTCAACCAGGGAACTTGACCTAGTTATCCTGGAAAACATTCAAGCTGTCACCCACGTCAAAAATGTTGGAGAGAAAAGGAGAAGTTCTCGCTGTTATTTCTTATCTAGTCCTCACACCATCTACTGCCGCCAGCCCTGCTGAAGCAAGTCTGAGAATGACCGAGGACATAGCAGCCAGCACACAGGCTCCAAAAAACAAGGAACAGCGCAACACAAGTGTCATCAAAACCTTCGGAGATGGACGAAGTCAGCTGGTTGAAAATGCAACTGGCCGAAAAGAACTGAGCGTATGACATGCTGACAAAACAAGTGGAAGAGGTCAGTCATGTTGCAGCGGAGAGACAACAACTTATGAGTGAGAATTTTCTCAAGGCGAGTGCAAACTTTGCTTTTTGTTACTGTATAATTTACAGTGAGGAAGGTGAACAGGTTCAACTTTTTCTTTTTCTTCTACTTTTTAAACCTCCCTTCCCTTAGTTGAACACTGCAAGTTAGCCTCATTTCTCTAACCCTTTTCATTTCCTGGCACGACGGTGCCCTATCAACCCCTATTAATGCTTGTTTATAGTCAACTAAGTTTTTCACTCATTCACCTACACAGGACAAGCGAAAAATTAGCAGAAAGTTTGATTCTCTTGGAAGATTACAAAAGGACAACACTTCTGATCCCCCATGATAATTATCGGTTTAATGATTTTGTCATTCTAACTTGCAGGCAGTGGAAAAAGTACAACATGCCATTGTGTTTATGGTGGGCAAAATGACTGCTGCATTGGAGCGAATCAAGGAGTGTCTGGATCGGCTAGAAGCAGCTCCAATCAGCACAGAACACACTCCTTTCGAAAATGTAAGCATCAATTAGTAGTCATGATCACTGCTGATGCGGCCAGAGTAACTCCTTTATTTAAGAAATAGAAAACAGTCGTGTACTGTGTCTCTATGGAGTTACAGAAACACAAGTGGAAGTTTGGGAGAAAGACAAAAGCTGTGGGAACACGAGCCGCAGGCGAGTGTTTCCACAGCTTTTCCAAGCTCTCCCAAACTTTCATGAGTGTTTCTATAACTCAATAGAAACACGGAGAACATGTTTCTATTTCTTTTAGAAAACACCGCGACAAAAAAGGAAAACAACTTGTTGATTTTGATTAACAAAATGTAAATTCTCTTTGCTCGCGCCATCATTACGTTAACAGCTTGTGCTTCGTTCTCCCAAACTTCCACTCATGTTTCTATTAAACAATTAGATTATGAGCTCAAGATTTCTATCACGTGATAGCTGACGAGGGCGCAGTCCAAGTCAACTACCGTGCATAGAAATCGAGAGCGAATAATCTAAAACTTGATAGAAACACGGTACATGTTTTCTATTTCTTAAGTATCAGTCACCTATAGTATACGTGTAAATTGGCACAAATGATGAAGTAGTTCTGTTCACACGCATGAACCAGGCCCTTCTGTTGGAGAATGAAATTTTCTGTCTTTTTCTTTTCTCTCTTTCTACAGCTTAACGAAACTTCGGCATCAGCAAGCGGGTTCATTGACGAGTGTGCAGATTTGCATACAATCGACACAGAGGTTTTTAGTAGACTGCCTGAGGTCCTACAACCAATCAGTCCAGTCATCCAGAATGTTCCATCACAGCATCCTACTTCCAGCAGCCCTGGTCCAGCGGGTCTCGAGACAGATGAACTCATCAGAAGCTGCCCGACACCCAGGCAAGTGTATAAAACAGTTGTAACAAATAACAGGAAAAATGCAAACTAGCCATTGTGAAGATACAACTAAAAAGGATCTTGAAAGTCACAGTCGGAACGACTGAACAAACAGCAGTAGAATCTGCTCCTTTTTCCTAGCAAACATTTTAATGCACAATGAACACCTTATCTACATGTAACTTCCACGTGACAACTTAAACTGACACTTTTTATTAATTTTCAACAAGTAAAAGTAATAAACTTCTTACATGTAGATGAAACTCCAGTCATGCAGTATGCAATTATGATCTGTTGTAAATGATTCAGTGAATCAGGAAATTGCTTTTTTGGTTCACTTTCTGAACAGTGCAGTAGTTGTAGGTAGACACACACCAAGTCTACTTCATTCAGTGGGAGTCAAAACTGTTGTGCAAGTCTGCATGTGGAAAAAAATGGCACGCAATGCATGCAGAAGCGATGACGTTTAAAAATTGTTCCTAGAAGATTGGAACATGAGCAGACAAACTGATTCTTAAACTTTTGGGTTAGAAATTTTAGGGGTTTACATTTAGGGTAGTCCATTGGTGGTTCGTTCAAGTAGTTCATGTACCAGGTCCATCTTGTTAGTCCATGTGCTAGGGGTCCGGAGAATGTACCAACCCAAATAAAAAGCACTCCGCTGAAAAGTTCCTCTCTCTGAAATCAACACCTTATTATCTTTAAAGATATTTGGCGGAGCTAATTACCTCACCGGAAATTAATTTGTTGTGTTAACCATATACTTGTCCAAGAGAAAATCATTTTCTCTTGACTTGTCATATCACATGTGCGACCCACTTGTCCATCTAAACTTGTATGTATCGCAGATATGTTATTATGAGTTTGCCTGTGAGCACAAATTTATCCGAAACTGCATAAACCAAAATCCACCCCAAAGCTTCGTTTAAAAGCTGAAATTAAAAGTAGTCCGCTGATCCTACAAACTGCAAAGGTAAGCCGAAAAGTACAAGTTTCTCTCTGAAATTGACACCTTATTATCTTTAAAGATATTTGGCAATGCCAATTACCTCGCAGAAAATTAATTTGTTGTGAACCGTATACTTGTCATAAATGAACATTCGTATTGTCTTTACCCTCACAAAACGATTATCGATTGTTTAATCAAAACCACTCTTTCGTTGACAGAAAATATAAAACAGCACATTTCCAAAACTTCATAAAAAACTGAAAACTGCAAATCATGAATCGTACGCTGACTTCATTATCACTACAGTAAACTGTATATTTCAGTGCTCATACAATGCTCATTCAGTTCACTTCAAGACTGGCAAAAGTACAACTGCGCTACCAATCCGCAAATTTTATGTAGACCCTTCAGCTACTGCGTGTGCAACTTGCTTAATTGTCTATCTAAATTTGTATGTATGGACGATCTGTTCTTATTACAAGTTTGCCAGTGAGCGCAAATTTATCCGACACAGTATAAACCAAAATGAACCTCCAAATCTTCATTCACTGACTGCTGGCTTATCCTGCTTATCACAAATTGAAATGTGGTGGGACTTCCCACACTTGTTACACAATTCAATCGACTTGCAATCTCGAGCTTGGTGTCCCCTTTGCAAACATTTGAAACATCTACCGTACTTAACTGAAATGTTGTTATGTACATTCACATCGCTCACTTTCTTACAGTTCGCTGGTGCCTGTCTCCCAAGGCAAACTGCACAGTTCTCGACTTCCTGCTTTGAATAAAATGTCTTGCAGTCCTTCCTGTTCTGCATACTTCCACCCAAGGACATTGCATAGTAATGGTCTTTCCTCTGCTCTAACTCCTATAAAAATGCGCTCAACAACTCCTCCATTGTCCAGTTCAGAACGTCAGCTTCCCTTGTGGTCAGGTGAGATGCTTCAGGCAACTTTTGTAAAACAGCGGGAACTACCACTGCTACGAAGTTAGTTTGGTCTACTTTGAGCACCTTGAGACCTCTAAAATGAGCGCTGCAGCTGTCGTATAGTTTCCTCAAAAGAGTCGTATCTTTATCACTGAACACTGGCGCTAAAATCTAGCCTGTATGGCAGTTTCCTTTGCATACTTTTTCTTCAAAACATCAACAGCGGCCGCATAGTTCACTGCTGTCAAGGAGAATCCTGCAATGGTTGATATGGCTGGTCAGTGACTAAGCTTCCCAAATAGGCGAATTTGTCTACAGCTGCAATGCTTTCATTTTGGTTGATGGTGCTTTCGAAGGCGTCCAAGAATTCTTGCCATTTCTTGAATTCCCATTGAATTTCCTTACTTCAAGTTTGGGAAGTCTTACTTTCACCTTGCTTTGCCGAGGGATTCCTGATGCCATGTTTGAATGAACTTTACACCTCTGTGCGCTTCACAATCTTTACTTCCTTCCGTCTGAGGACTGTATAACTTCACAATCTCAGTACAATCTTGAACTATCAAGGTAAACAATCATCCTGAACATTCTTACTTTCTCTCACATTCAACAATCAACATCTGGAACATTCTCTCTCTCTAGCACATGACTCATCTGTCAATTAGCTTGAAGCTAAACACGTGACCAGACACTCTATGTGTAATGCAATGCGTAACGCCAACTAGGGATTTTGGACACATGCAGACCACGGCTTTCTGTTCGGTTCAACAAATTGTTTTACCATTCTGTTCTGTCTGTCTTCCAAACTCTGTAGTTTCTGGTCAACATTGTGTTTGGTCATTTTAACAGTAAGCTTGAAATGTTTGTTAAGGCGTTTTTATAATGGTTCCAAGACTTTCTAAACGGATACGGGATACACTTCTCATTAACATGAATTCAAAGATTTCTTTACGGATAGCTTTTGCCGTTTAAATGAATGCTTAAATTTTTTAACAGATTGCTTTTCTTGTTTTAACGGGTGCTTACATTTCTTTAACGGATCGCTTTTCCCATTTTAATGGTTGCTCAGATGTTATTTATGGATAACTCTTTCCATTTTAACAGATGCAAAAAATTATGAACGGTTGCAAAAGCCGTTCAAATGGTTCGATCATAACGTTAAATGCTTCCCCTAACGCTTGCAACAGTTTTCATGAAACATTTAAACCGATTACAGATCACAAATGGATGATAAATGCTTTTATCCATTTAACGGATAAGGTGTAGTGCACAATTTCCCATCTAAGGTCAGATAATATTATACTACTTTTAAGTATACAATTCAGTCACAAATCAAGCAAAATGTATTTTTAAATACTTCTGTAGAAAATTTAAAATGTGGCTGTCATGGATATATCTGTAAAAGAAAAATACATTTAATTTAACATTTATGGCCCACATTTCTCCCATTTATATTTATCTTATAGATTTAATGCACTCATAATTTTCTCTTCTTCCAAATCTCTCTCTCTACTGTTTAAAACCATAACACTTTTTCGGCCCCAGTCCCCCATCATCATCCAATGTGGCAGCCCCGATGAAAAGGCAGAGTAAGAAGACTTGTACTTTTTGTTACGGTTTTGTATTTAGTTTTTCTTTCATTTCCGGTGTTTCTTTTGTTTTTCCTTCATTTATCTATTTCGCCGCGCTATGACTCTTGGGACATGTCACCTTCTTGCTTAGTTTCGCACTTCTGTTAGAGGATCATCGGTGTTATGTTGTTGTAGGAATCATCTTCGAATTTTAAGGACCTTTATAAGCCAGCTAGAGGTATTACTGCACGGAAAAGATATGTAAGTGTTTTACTGTTTTGTTTATTTTAGTTATATTCCATTGGGTTCGCTTTTCATCGATTATTAAGCTTTTAGTAAGTTTCTCTAGGGACCACGTGTTTAGGTTAGGAGCATTCCAGCGTGGCAAATGCTAGGATTTTGTGCATTTATTTCAAGTGTATTGGTCCCTAGCTGTTTAGAAATTATTGTTCAGCATTTATTCCTTGCATATTTTGTTAGATTTTTCTGTCGTTTTTTGTGCGGAACATGTATTTTTCTTGTAGTATTGTTGTTATGTAACTAGCGGGTTCTGCCTCCAAATTTGAATTCAGCATGCAAGTTTAACCTTTAAAATCGTTTTAGTTTCTTTATTTATACCTTATTTTCGGTTATAGTTAGTGTAGTTTTTGCCTTTGTACATTCACATTAGTTTATTTAGTTATATAATCATTATTTTCAGTTTACGAGAATCAACATACATTGTGCAGAAATAAACAAGCATTAATCGGAACTTTCATCGCCTTCTGTGGTCGCATTCTCCGTAAAATACTTCTCTCCGAAGCCCGACACTTCTCGATTCGTCTGTGATTGTCGTAGCTTCAACTACACTTTTAAGAGAGGAATCTTTACATTTGATTGCTTTTCGTGTTTAATTTAGGTTTTCACATTTTAAGCAAACAATCATGATGCAATATGATACATATATACAGCGAGTTTTGCTGCACAGTTCAAAGCTTCGTAGCAGAGAAAATGGAAACGGATTTTTTATTTGTAAATTAAAAACTGCTCCTGGACTGATTTAGTCTAAGTTGTTTAGTTTGTAGGTTCTGGCAAAGTAGTAATCTAAGTCAAAAATGATCATCATGATGTGAAAAGATGTGTTTATGAGGTTGACTGTGTAATTTAAAGCTGTCTATCATTCAACTTTCATACACTGTATGAATTCCAATTTTCTGATTGGCTGATTTGTACCATGTGATACTGGGTTGTGACGAAACAACCTCCTTGACATCATTATTGTGGTGTAATAGCCGTGGTGTAAATTGAACACACCACTGTCATTATACCATGGCTTCAGCTGACTCAAAGTTTGACGATTTGTCAGATGCAGACAATGATTCTCTTATTGATGATGCAATTCCTAAAAACACCAAGAAAGCAACTGCTTGGGGAATATCTGTTTTGAAAGCTAAGGTTGCGAATTTTAAATTTTTCATTTAAGCTAGTTAAAATATTTTTGCATGTTGTCAACAGTTTTGCCAGCTTTGGATAAAGTCATTATATTTTTTTTTGTTTGTCTTATAAACTGGTTATCCAAAAAATACTCAAATGAGGTTTTGGAAAGTCTTTCACCAGAAGTTCTCTCTGAGAGGTTAAATAAATTCTACCAATAAAGGAAATTGCAGACAGAGCATTACAGTGCTTCAGCACACTTGTCCATCAGAGCAGCCATTGATCGCCTCTTAAACACACTGCCAGAGTTTAGCTGCATTTCTATCATATGAGATCCGCAATGTAAAATTGCAAATAAATCCTTGAGTGCTGAACTAAAACAGCTTAAAGCTCAAGGCTTTGCAAAAGTTCAACATGATCCATCTATCTCTCCCGAAGACAAAACTTCGATAAGTTTACTTCACGTGAACTGGTTCTACATCAGCCTTCACCTTTGTTGCCACGGAAGGGAAAATCTTTGATCCTTGACACTAGATAGTTTTGTGATTAAGAAAGATGCAAACGACGGTGAGTATGTGGAGATATCTATCAGCGAAAAAACGAAAAACCACCACGGCAGTCTCAGAGATAAAGCCAAGGAAAGTGTTCCAAAAATGTCCAGCACTGGAATGTCATTTTGTCCTGTAAACATTTCAAAATGCTTCTGAGCATCCTAAATCCTAACCAAACTGCATTGTTTCAGAAACCAAAGAGAAATTTTCTCTCTAGCGACAAGTTCTGGTTTGAAAATTCACCGATTGGAGTGAATAAACTGGGTGACATGATGAACGAAATATCACTCACTGCAAGCTTGAGCAAAGTCTACACAAACCATTGTGTTAGATCTACAACAATCGCTGCTCTAGATGAAGCCGGACTACCATTTCAACAAATTGGTAGAACTTAAGGCCACAGAAGCGAGAGTAGCGTTAAGTCGTATGGCAACAGACAAAGCCTGGAAAAGTACAAAGAATCCTCCAATATTCTTCTAGAGCCGGGCATGATTCCACTCCGAAGAAGTCTACATCTGGCACAGTAGTTGCTGTGAATAGCATTGAACATCTTACACAAAACAGTCAAACCCACAATGCACAGAATGTAGTGGCCAATTTAAACCATTCTCTAACACTTAACTTCCTTTTACATGCAGGATTCAAAGACTGTCAAATGAACATAAAGTTTAAGTTTATGGCATCCATAAACTGATGTTAATGAGACCCGAGAGACAATATCTCAAAGACAGGGTCACACATTCTGCATTATAACACTTTATTTCAGAGACAAGTACTGTAGAATTCCGAAAGTAACAGCCCCCGTTACTTTCGAATTTAGCAGGCCCAAGGAGCCGCTACTTTCAGGTAGCCGTTACTTTAGGGTAGCCATTACTTTCGGGTAGCCGTTACTTTCAGATGGTTAAAAAACGTTTGTAATTGGGCAGTCATTTTACACAAAGACACGTTAAATGATACGTATGAAAAGGTCATTCAGGTTACGTATTAACCTGCGATCAGGCGTCACATATTTATTACCAAAGCATACTGTAACAAAAAAGGCACCAAACGTGTGTACAATACAATGAAAAGTAGAGTTCATATCATACGGGAACTAAATACTGTATAATTTGACTCTGATCATACCGTATCTAGCACATACAGCCCCTATATGTAAGTATGAAATTAAATCACAAATATTTACTGTTCAAATGTTTCAGTCCTTTGATCAGTCCTGCACTCAGGCTGTTCCATCTGCATTTTGCTTGAGAGCAGAGAGTTTTTCTTGCGATGTCTTCTTTAAATCTGGAAGGCCACTTTTCATAAAAACTTTGTGAAAACAAGGAATCTCCAGTCCTCCTCCTTGGACCCAAGTGCCTTCTGGAGCACTCCTGGATTATCCAGTAATCTTGGAACTAATAGAAATATTGCCATCCACTAATGGCTGAAACAGAACTTCAGCCAGAGAACCAGGAATATGCCCCACTGTTTGCTCTGCTGCGTTCGTTGTACTATCTTTCATTCTGACGACAATGGCATGCGCTGAATGAGGATTTTCTCGCTCAGGATAGCAAGCACATGTTGAATTAATTCATGGGTCAGCTCTGTATATATGATCTCCTTTTATCCGTGACTTGATGGTACAGAAATGCTTGAATGCAGTGGCCATAATGTCTGGAGTTGTAGTTAGATTCGGTACGTACGTGCAGTATAACTGCCTGAACTGTTGTGTGAGCAAAGATGAGTCGCATGCATGACACAAGGTTACACAATGGTTCTTTGTTCATTTCGGAATCGAGTCACATGCTGTACAGGTGACCTTTGGCCCGCGCCTTTGCACAACAAAATTCATAATGGAGGAAACATGCTCAGTTTGTGAAAGGGTCACTAAGTATAAGTGTATGAAATGCAAAGTATCTGTGTGTGCGTTGTGTGCTCCTGAAACAGCTCAAACGGTGAATGAAGTCGAGTACAGACCGATGAGACAGGTAGGAGTTTGCTTGACATGCCAACAATTACAAAGGCCCAAAATAGACAACGAGGACAATGATACCACGCCGGAGTCGCAATCGTCTCCAGCAAGTCAAAACACTGAACCTAGCCAGAATTCAGAAGCCAGCCAGAACTTAGACGCCAGCCAGAACTCAGACACCAGTCAGAACTCTAAAGACAAACAGAACTCAGAAGCTAGCCAGAACTCTGAAGCCACTCAGACGACTGGACAGGCCGGACAGCCGAAGCAACAGTTTCACAAGAGGAAACAGTGGACTTGTGAACAGAAGCTAGAATTTATCGATTTGTATAAGAAGTACAAAAACAAGGCCAAAGCAGCCAGATAGTTCACAGAACAATATAATGTTCATCTGAAGTTGAGCACCTACAACCCTTGGATTGCTCAAGAACTTAAGCTGTGGAATGACCCAAGAAAGTCCAGAAAGCCAGGCGCTGGTAGGCAGGCTTCTTCTCAGGAAATGGAGAAGCAGCTGTACAGTGAGTTCAATGATTTACAAAGTAAAGGCATCAAAGTCAAAAAGTGGTGGTTCAGAAACAGATGCAAAGAAATAATGTGAGAAAAATATCCTGATGCAGACTTTAAAATGTCTGACCATTAGTTTGTTTGATTCAAAACCTGTTTTGATATATCTCTTCGAAGGCCAACAAATGTTGCCCAGAGCCACCCAGAGACTCTGTGCATAAACATCCAGCAGTTTCACAGATATATTCGCCGAATGGCAATCAAGACAAAGCAAGATCTAGCTGATAAAGAAGATAGCATTTTGGTCTGTGGAATTTGAGCAACATTGCCAACATGGTTCAGACACCCCTAGAATTTTGCTTTAACACAAAAGGGGTGACTTACCAGACAAAAGGAGAAAAGACGGTCTAGACCCGAACCACTAGCAGTGGCCATGAAAAACAGCAATGTACTGTGCAGCTGACTGTATTTGCAGATGGAGAACCACGAATAAAGCCCCTTCTGATATTCAAGGGGACAGGAAAGTGAATCCCTGATAAAGAACTGAAACAGTATGACTCGCGCGTTGTCACAAAATTCCAGGAGAACGCATGGTGCGATGAAGAAATGATGATATACTGGGTGAGACATTTGTGGAATTCTCAGTAAATACGCACCTCTCGTATCATGCTGTGTGATTGGTTGATGCATGCGACATGGTTGCATGGGTTACAAGCATATGATTGGCTTATTTCGTCTGCATATATTGCGTGATCTTCGGAATTTCAATTTCAATGTATAATACCTTACATTTGCTTCGTTATTCTTCATTATTTGAGCTTGCTTTTTTACTATACATATTGGTTTCGTTTTGACATTGCTTCGCTTCGCTTCGTTCTTTGTTCTTCGCTTCGTTCTTAGACATTGGGTGGTTTCATTGTAACATTCCAATGATTCCTTCTACAAGCACAAAACAGGGGTTTGGTGAATGTTCGCGTTGCAAAAGTACATATTCAATGTGTTGGAAGCCAGCTAAATGTCAGAGATGTGGCTTCCATCTTGGTCGAACAAAAGAACCAGCAACTAAAAAGCCAAAGAGCAGTTGTCCTGGCGCCATTGTTGTTTTAGCCACCAAGGAGATGTCAATTTTCTCGGCTAGAACAGGTACACGCGACGATCGTTGTTTTGTTATGAAAGAAGGCGACATGTTCTTTTGTAGCCACAAAGACTGCATGAGTGTTCATGCAACTTTTGTGTCTTCGGGGCGTGCTGCCTCCTTTAGTTGCAAGCATTCTGACGAGTGTAAAGATGCTGTTCCCCCTCAAGACACATTTGAATTATCTCGTGACAAAATTGAGGATTATAATGGAGAGGTGCTTCCAAGGAAATGCTCTCCGCTTTACTTGGGTCACAGAATAGCATGGCTGTTGTGGTGAAAGTATCAGATATATCTTATGCTGTGCTTCGTTTTCATTCAACCAATAACACCGTGGGATATAACCATGTGAAGATCTTGGATGGGGTTTTGACCTGCAGCTCTAAAGACACTGACTGCAGGTCTTTCGTGGCGAAGGGAAGGTACGAACGGGCCAAGAAATTTTGTGTCCATCTCCACGCTATCTTCTGCACCGGAGGCTACTGCCAAGAACAAGGCACCAGCACTAGCACTTCTCTTATAGCTGATCCTCTTCCTAGTGCCTCGTCAACTTCATCTTTACCGTTACAGCAGATGAAAACCATGGAACTAAACTCGAGCCGGCAGTTGCCTTACGATTTCATCTCCCCTGCACTTCTTACTGCAATCGATGCTCGCAATGCTAGTTCTTGGCCCTCTCTATCGTATCCAACGGCTTCTGCTTGTGGGTTATGTGGGCATAATCTGGGGAATCAAATTAAGGGGGGGTTTTACCTGAATTTTGCCCAAAAAAGTGATTTTTTGTTTTCTGTCAAATCGGCAACTTTAACCATTAAAGTGTACATTTGGGAGTGCTTTGGGTGCCTATTTTCAATATTTTTATGTGAACGGGACACTTTTTGACAAGAGGTATTCAGCTCAAATCTCGTTTCCATGGCAACGTAGGTTGTTTTTTTTTTGTTTACCGCTTCGTGGCCTCCCCAGAAAAGCTGGATAATACACAGAAACAAAGGTGGACAACTCTGTGACTCTTACATGAAGCAGAAACCTAGAAACTGCACTATGGGATGGATACATTTGATCAGGAGTTAGTGAGCTTGTGAAATATCGAACGCGGTTAAAGTAATTATTGTCGTCAAAAATGACTGGAAAGAAAAAGCGAAGCTCTTATAGAAAGGTTAGGAAAGGAAAAGGATTTGGTGGGTCACGCAGAAGAGAAAAATTATCAGAGAAAACTCCAGCAAAAGAGAGTGATGCCACTGAATTGATCAATCGTCCTAGCGGTTCGTTTGATCAATCTGATGTGTCGGATGAATCATCCGCCGACAAGAGTGATAAACCGCTAAGCTCCTCTCGAAAAAAAATGAAACTTCACCTATCTATGGATGAATCCTCTGGTAGTTCTGATGAAGAAACCAAAATAGAAGTAGATTCGAGTGGATACAGACTAATTGATTTAAAGAATCTATCATCCATGCTCTCCTCTGTGCACAAATGTGAAGAAGGTAAGCCAAGTCAATATTATAAGTATATGACAATCAGGAAGTTAGAGACCCAACACTTTATCAATAAAAATGATGCCTGGAAGAGGGGCTTGTAAAGTCTGCTGTAATAGCAACATTTCTTTGCTTAATTTCTTAGCCAAGAAGCCTCTTGTTCATATGACAATAGTGATGATTATTGCTAATTTTATTAAAAGACATTTTGTTCAAATAATTGTTCTTGTAGTTTCTCTTACGTGCTTCTCATTTTATTTCAACTTCAGCAAACCTTACCCTTGAAGAAAATAACTCTGTTCGTGCAGGATTGATGTCAAACTTGTCTGTTAACTGTAGTGCCTGTGAGGAAAGCAGCCCATTGATGACATCAGGTAACATTACGAAAAGAGGCAAGTCATATGATGTGAACAGGAGAGCTGTTTATCACTCCATAGAATCAGGCACTGGATATGAAGGACTTGCTTCCTTCTGTGGGGTGATGAACATGCCTTGTCTCTCCACACGTGCTTATTATAAGCAAGTGGATAGCGTTTTAGATGTTCTTGAAGATGAGGCAAAAGAAGAGTTAATAAGTGCAGGCCAAAGACTTCGGCAAGTCATCATGGAAGAAAATGATGAATTGGACAACACTGCGACTCTGGATGCTGCCGTAAGCTTTGATGGCACATGGGCCAAGAGAGGCTTTACTGCCTTGACAGGAGTGGTGTTTGTGATTTCTGTGGACACTGGTGAGGTTTTGGATTACCATGTGTTATCCAAAGCCTGCCAAAAGTGCGCCCTAAAAAAATCCCAGAGTGAAGGAGAGGATGAGATATTTGAGGAATGGAGAAGAGAACACGTAGCATCTGGAGAATGCGATATTAACTTTACAGGAAGTTCACCAGCTATGGAGGCTGAAGGTGCTGCTGTTCTTTGGAACAGGTCAATTGAACTCCACAACATTTGTTACAAATGGATGGTGTCAGATGGTGACAGTAAAGCCTTTAATACAGTTGAGAATGTCTATGATGACTGTAAAGTCATCAAGCTGGACTGTGTGGGCCATGTCCAGAAGAGAATGGGCAAACACTTAATTAATCTGAAAGCCAGAACTAAAGGCAAACTTACAGATGGGAAGCCGATAGGAGGGCATGGTCGACTTACTGAAACCAAAATAAAGCAACTTCAGAAGTACTATGGACTGGCTATTCGTCAGAATACAATATCAAAGTCAAATCCATCAGACAGGGAAGTCCATGTGGCAGTTTAGGCAATGAAAAAGAACATTATTGCCATTCTTAACCACAGCGTCCAATCAGGAGATGCTGCTAAACAGCATCGCTTCTGTCCACCCGGGGAAAGCTCCTGGTGTAAATGGCAGCAGGACTTGGCGACGGGCACATCCACCTATAAAGGTGATTACTGTTTGCCTGAAGTTTTCCTAGAAGTATTGCAACCTACATTCATGACTCTCAGTGACACTAAGCTCCTTGAGAGGTGTGTTCGTGGGACCACTCAAAACCCAAACGAGTGCATCAACTCGATGGTCTGGGTTCGGTGCCCAAAACACAAACATCATGGTGCTAAAGTTATCCACTGTGCTGCAGCATCTGCAGTATGCCATTTTCACAGAGGAGCGGAATGTAGGAAGAGGATAATGGAAAAACTCTCCATTCCTGGTGGCTTATACACCAGCCATGCTTTTGGGCTCAAGGACAAGAAATGCTTACGAAAAGCAGACATTCAGGCAACTGATAAAGAAAAAAGGCGTCGCCAGGGTCTTCAGCTTGTGCGTATTCAGCGAGAGGAAGCCCTTCGTGAGATCGAAGGAGTGACATATGAAGCTGGGGGGTTTTAAATTATTACCCCAGGCTTCTGTGAACAAAATCTGAACTGTATTTCTCTCATTACCATTGTAATTTCAAAGCAATTGATATTTAATTGCATTTCTTAAGTTTACGGCTGTTTTTCTCAAAATGCGGTATTTTTGCTTTTGAGAAAAGATATCTCAAGAAGGATTTAAGCTTTTGACCTGAAATTTTCAGGATTTGTTGGTCTCATTGAGTTAATTGGGATGAATGAGGGAAATTGCCATAGATTGCATAGGATAGAAATTATCAAAAAAATAATTTCTTGATTTTGATTGCGCAACTTTAGATGGGAGTTGGGACTCGGTATTATAAAATTTGGCAAAATCCCTCATTCATCCCAGCAAGCAATATGTTTACTTTAAAATAAAATTAAAATGACCATTCTCTCTTTAAATTACACATGAAAATCTTTTCTTAAGTACACATGGGTCATGCACAGCATGTGGTACTTTAAAAGCCTGGTGTCAAGTTACAATAATCACTAACACATTGAAATATACATTTTAGTAATCTACAGGCCAAGAGCTTTCCAGTGATATATAGTTTGTTATGGTTTTGTCTAAAATCAGAGTTGTGACAATTGTTGCAAAAAAGGCCATTTTTCAGGTAAAACCCCCCTTAAGCATCTTGGCAGCGAAGGGCAGGCTTACTTGGTTACTTCTGCAAGGCCATATTCGAAAGTGGAAGTCAGAATAAAGGTATGTCAGAGGGATACCTGCAGAGCCATTCACCAAGTAGACCCCTCGGACATCGGTACATACATACATACATACATACATACATACATACATAAACTTTATTTAAGCTCGAATTTCAGAGTAGCTTGACCAGCTAATAATTCCGAGCAACAAAATATTTGATAACGAAAAATTAAAATAGAAATTGCTATTTACATATTTACAATTGACTTACGTTAACTAATTATAAAATTGTCATTTACATGTTTTATGAATTGGTTTTACTGATGTGCTTTTTGAAGTCTGAGAAGTTACATAACCTTATAAAATTGGGTAGAGAATTCCATTTTTTTGTTGCCAGATAAGTAAAGGAGTGGAGACCAAAAGTTGTAGTTTTAGGTTTGGGCATTTCCAGTATATAGTTTCCACGCATGTTGTATGAAGTAGAACGGAACGAGAACATGTTTCTCATATAGGCCGGATAGCTAGTGAAAAATAGACTTTTGTACCAGGTAGTAAGGAATTTACAGATGCATTGATCATGAAGTTGGAGACAGTTTACCCTGTCTAGCAGCACAGTATAAGGCGATTCAAAATCCCTTAGAATGAATCTCAGAATCCTTTTGTTAAGAGCTTCTATTTTGTCCCTGTTGTTTGCACTGCAAAAGTGCCAAACTGTTGAGCAATAATCAAAATGAGGGAGTATGTAGGCCTTATACAGTTTCCCTAAAATGTCTTTGGAAATAAGGTTTCTGAACCTAAGCATTACATTAAACTGGCTGTTGACTTTTTTGCAAATAAGAGATATGTAATTGTGAAAATTTAAATTGTTATCAATGTTCATTCCCAAAATGTCAATTGAGTCCTTTGTAGGAAACGAGGTGTGTTCCGATTTTCCCAGGATCAAAGCCTAATGTTTGCTTTCATTGGCCAACATTCCATTTTGCCGCTACCACCGGTTTGCTGTTTTGACTGCGTTATGCATGCGCCCATCTAGCGCAACAGGATCACTGTCCGATGAATATATTTGGTGATCGTCTGCATAAGCATTTAACTTAACATCCCCGCAAAACAAGAAAATGTCATTTATGAAAATATTGAAAAACATGGGACCGAGGACGCCTCCCTGAGGCACTCCTCGTCTTGCATGTAGCCACTCTGAAAATGTATCCCCTATCTTGACCCTCTGATTCCTTGAGGAAAGGTAGTCCTTAATCAGGGCACAACTTGCCTGGTCCAATCTGTAGGCTTTGAGCTTCGCAAGAAGAGAGTGTTGGATTACATCAAACGCCTTTGACAAGTCTATAGATACAACTGCCACAGTGTCCCCTTGATCTCTCATCCTTCTCCATTCCTCTGTCATGCATAGCAGGGAAGTTTCACAGCTGTGAAAATTCCTATAAGAGCTGATATAGTCCGATAGAATCAAGCTATAGAAATCACCAAGTCGCGCTGCCAGGAGTCTTTCAAATATATTATTTAGTGCAGGAAGCACAGTCACCGGCCTGTAATTTGCTTTATTTAGTTCATCGTCCTTTTTGAATAGTGGTGTAATCTGTCCCATCTTCCAAGATGCCGGATACCTACTCTGATCAATAGAGCAGTTGAATAGCACTGTTAGCGGCTTGGCGATCACAGAAGCAGAATCCTTAATCAGCCTGGGTGGTAACATGTCGTAACCACATGCTTTGCGCATATTCATGTGTTTAAGCATTTCTTCTACCAACACCATGTTCGTGTGATGAAAGCTAAACTGTTCTGGTGCATGTCTTTGCGCATTACGAATTGCCAAAATACTCGGATGATTCACGAAGTCTTCTCCAAAATCACTTTCCTTTACATCATCAGCATTTTCCGTCACCTTGACGAAGTGATTGTTCATCAACTCCGCAATCTGTTTCTTATTTGTGATGGGAACTTCATTTTCCTTAAGAACTATGTCATTTGCTTGTTTAGTTTTACTGTTTAAGGGGCGATATGTATCCCAGAATTCACGCTGATTCTCACGCCCACTTTCCGATTTCTTTTTGAAGTGTTCTTTTATCGCTTTCCGTCTGAGAGACGTGCATTTGTTTCTTTGCCGTTTATACAGCTCGTCGGTGAGTGTTGGATTTTACAAATTTGTTTTTGAAATTTAGAAGTTATATTCTCAAAGTTGTTGGCTTTGTATTTTGGTTTAATGCATTATCCTTTTATCAAATGCCTCTCGCTCAGTTGACCGCACTAACCATGAGGGCACTGCGCCTTCCACATAGAGGCCCATAACTGCACTGTTTATTCACTAACACATAGTGAGCCTTACCATATCTAAGAAGTTGTTGGGGCAAAATTAGTAGCTGGTTTTTAAGCAGTTGCCGCCATTTCTTGAGATCCCTGGCTATTTATAGTAAAAGGCTTTCATTACTGTTTTTTCTCTCTGCACAATATTTTTTTCTTGTTAGGCCTGTTTAATGCAGCAGATTCTGTGCTAATATCATTTGACATCCCATTGGAATGGCATGAACATTTCAGACTTGGACACCCTATAAGTAATGTGATCATGGCCAACCTGACATTCATGAATCAGAAGTTGGAACAGGTACATTTGCAACAAATACATATTCTCGCATATCAAGGTTTGCCTCTGCCAAGCAGAAACTGCCATATCATCCTGTTCTCTCATGTCAAATTTTTTACCGTGTTGAAATAAGCATTTTGTTCATGTTCTTGTTTATTTGCCATCTTTTGACATGCTATGTAAAACAACTGAAAGACCATCTAAATGTGAAACTGGCAATGTTTGCTTTTATTAGCAGAAGAAGAGACGAATAAATGATAATTACTGACCTCAAATGGCTGAAGAGGATTATGGATTTTGCAGGATTCCTGCTTTTTCTGGATACTTCAAATGATTTGAGTGCAGCATTAGCTCTTAATACTGACTTCCTGAAGAATTGTGCCATTGACTTTCAATATTTGCAAGGTGCAAACATTTAAAACTGTCAATTTATCTTTTACACAATGTTTTCTTGATCATCCTACCCTTAGTTTGAAGTCCAATGAATCCATCCTTCATCAATAAAAGTCAACTTTCACCATAGAGAAGTCAGATAGGCTAGGTTACATGGAATATCAAAAGAGGTCACCTGTGCACTTAACAATGAAATTGGGTGTAAACTTAAGTTTGTGCTCTATTATATTTTTATGCCTCGGCTTAACAACGAAACTACTGTTATTGGTTTTTGTATTTGTTCTTTTCATGGTAGATTGATTTCTCAAGCATTCATGACAAAAAGGAAGTGAGCTCACTGGAAAATTTCATGGAGAAAATTTGTCATCATATGATTGAGCAGTGTGTGTATAGCAGGGCCAACAAGCATATTAAATTTGCTGCTGAAGAAATTCCTCCAATTATTTCACCAGCATTTAGAGGGTCTGTTGTGTTCAATACTGTAATGGACAAAAAGAGTGAATTTTTGAAAGGCAGTCAAACCCCTGAAGGTAGAACTGGAAAATTTATTACACGGCAAGAATATTAAAAATATGGAAAAATAGTAAAATTTGGGAAATATAGCTTTGCTTTGGAAATTGTATTTCCATGACACACTTTTCGGTAAACCTGCTGGTTAAAATGTATCCGAGTCGTATTTATCATAGATATTTTTTTGGTTTACTTTTTAGTTTAACAGTTCTGTCAACTATGGTGCCCCTAACAACACTAATGGACTGACAGACCTAATTTCTGAGCCCTCATTAAGCGAGTCTGATGACCTACCAACCATCAATGCTGAAACCTCAGCTACAGTCTGTGGTGACCCTACCTTCCCAGAAGCCATAATCAGCACTTTGAACAATCCAGGAACAGCTCTCCAGCAGCGTGTTCCAGCAGAAGCAACACCTTTGCCATCCACGCTGACAGAGTCTCAGCTAGCTGATGTTAGACCAGAACTTATCTCCACTTGCGTGACACCAAGTAAAGTCAGCAAACTCCAGCAGATGCTTGCTAGAGAAAGCGAACATCACAAGTGCACTTTGAAGTTGCTGCCCTACTTCTTTACCAGAGAAGAACTAGCAAACAGTAACACTGACAGCATGCACGGAAAAGATTGTCTAGACGAAACTAAACTTAATGCTTTGAAAGTTCTAGTTTTTAAAAAGTTTCCTGCGAATTCTCAATCAGAGAAAGGTAAGGTTTGGAGAGACCTCAAAGGCAGAATAAATGCAAAGTGTCGTTCCAGTAAGTTTTTTAATGGAAGGGGACACAAGGATGTACGTAGTTTGTGAAGTAATGTAGTGGGAAGGATGTGAATTTGATATTAATATGAACAAATACATGTACCTGTTTTTTTCCTTATCAACTTGCCTCGATCTGTTTGTATCGCACGGCACTGACACCCCAACTAACCGCCAGCTATAAATCTGATGATGAAGTTTGGTTGGATGATGGGAGGGCTTGAGTTGTTTCAAACAGCAAGTTTGTCCAGTTTTCCTCAGTCAGCTTCGATTCACGATAATTGTCTGTTTGTTTACGTCAGAAAATCGGTAGAACAGAACACTGGTTATCAAAAAGCTGTGCAATGCGGGAGCCTGGACAATAGTTTAGAGCGGACTTCATGCGCATGCACCAGTACCCTGCTGCTGGTTCAGTCGGTCAATCTTTCTGAGCAAAATCAGGATCAGGATTTTTCTCTGAAAGATAAGGGCACTTTCTGCCAGTAGGGCTGTGCAATGCAGAAATATATTGGCTGTTTACAGACACAAGAATTGAAAATTAGGGTATAGACAAACCTGAGCACCATGATCACGGAGAAAGTGAAAGCTTCACAGAAGCAGGTAAGGTTAATTTGACATGTGAACAACATTCGTCACGATCGCAGTGTTTCTCCCATAAAAGGCTTTTGGTGTTGGTTTTAAGTTTCCTGGCCATGAATAATTATTCTTTCGATATCAGTCTGAAGATTTCCTTGCTGTATAATTAACTTTTGTCTGCCATACAAGCGTTTTCCATGCTTATTTTGAACTTTTACTTTCCGTAAAATGCTTAGTTTTGTTTGTGCATGCCGACATAAATTATATGATATTTTAAACTCCCTAGAAAGTTTCACGTACTCCTGCTTGCTGCTTGTTTTCCATCTACTTGAGCAAAAGTTTAACCAGCGCTGTTTGTATGTTTTGATTACTATACAAGCGTTTTCAATATTTTGAAGTTTGCTTTTGACTGCAAAAACGCTTTTAGTGTTAGTTTGAGAGTTATTTTGTTTGTTTGCTGGCTCAGTACTTCGTTATTCGCTAGCAATTTTTATTTATAATTTAAACTTATGGAATTTATGCCTGCTTGCTTTTTATTTCGTACCTACTCGAGCGAAAGGTTTTCCAGCCATTTGACACTTTGATCATCTGTTTAATCGACCCGCCGTTTAAATGCTTTGGTATCCGTTTCAAGTTCTGGTTGCTGTTAAAATGCTTTTGCTGTTTGTTTGAAAGTTCCGCTTGCCGTTTAAACACTTGTGGCCTACTGTTTAATGATTAATGCTTATCCGTCTAAATGGTATGGGAAAATGTTTAAATGGTCTGGAAGCCGTTGACTATCCATTTACTATCCGTCCGTTTTAATCCATTTCACAGATATCTGTTAATTTATGTTTTCCCGTGTGAGGTCACATTTTTTCTCTCCTTGAAGAGGCTCAGAACTCCCAGCTCCACCTTCAAGTTGGGGCTCAAGGGGTGACTATTCCCCTCCCCGCCAACAACAACAACCATTTATTTGTACTCACAATTTATAAAATAATTGCAATAAACATTAAATTAGTATAGAGTACTGCCCGCCCAAAATAACCATAAGGGCTAAAAAGAACGGGCAGACATTAAGCTACATAGATTATTTATACAGTTATCGGTCGGTAACACACACACACACTCACAAATTTCAAGATACAAACAGAATGGAAATTTACAGCGGAACAGAATCCAAACATCCCAAAATCACCTCCATTGAAAAATGGCTGAATGCCTTTGCCATTTTCTCCTCGGTCCTGGATTCCATTTATCCCTCTGTGCCACCGCGTTAATTACCTACCAGCAGTTAATCAGGGACGCAGCGAGGAAATTTTGCGGGATGGCATGGTATGTCTACAATGTTGAGTTTTGGCGTTGTACCTTCCACAACCTCTCTCTCAACTGGGGGAAACGGGATGTCCAATTACATCTAGACACCTTTATAGGCCCTCCCCAACTCTGGCTGCCGAATCTGTAGTAGCTCTGACCACTATGCCTACTCCTGCCCC
The DNA here is from genome assembly GCF_042242905.1 of Orbicella faveolata. Classification (NCBI taxonomy): domain Eukaryota; kingdom Metazoa; phylum Cnidaria; class Anthozoa; order Scleractinia; family Merulinidae; genus Orbicella; species Orbicella faveolata. The sequence continues at coordinate 34,007,521 of NW_028301576.1, forward strand.
GTCTCCCCCTAGGTCCAGGGACTTCCCAACCCGGTAGGACCTCTGCTACAATTTCAACAACAGTCGTCCCTGTGCTTGCTCCTGATGCCCTTACAAGCACAGATGCAACAAGCCAGGATGTAGTGCCACCCACTCCGGCCAGGACCACTCCAAACTCTCCCGCAGCAGAGAGGACCGCACCCCCATTAATATCCCCAAGCTGGCGTCCTATCTCCACCATCACCCTCATCAACCCTTTGTGCACCACCTCCTCTCTGGCCTTTCTGAAGGTTTTAAAATCGGTTATACTGGCCCCTGGGTACTGCAAAAATTTTCCAGTTGGCCCTCTGCTAAGGAAAACCCTTGTTATCAACAGCAACATGTTAAAAGAAGTCTCACTAGGCCACACTACTGGGCCCTTTCTTTCCTCCCCTTCCTAATCTTCAAGTCTACCCGATTGGGGCTATTCGTAAAAAACATTCCTCAGAATGGCAGACAATATTCCACCTCTCCTACCCCAAACACTGTCTCACTAGCGTCAATGCCCACATTCCCCCTGAAGACTATTCTCTCCAGTACATTAAAGTAGATAATGCAATCGCCATTCCTCAGTCAGAACTGCGTTATATCCAAACTGCACATTAAAGCCGCCTTCCAGAACATCCTAGTCCACCCCTCTGATTGGGAACTGCTAGGGATGAAGTGGCAAGGCCTGTATTTCTTTGATATGGTCCTTCCCTTCGGTCTGCACAGTGCCCCCTTTCTCTTCGACCAGTTCTCCTCGGCCCTCAAGTGGATCATTCAAAACAAGCTTCACATTCCCAAGGTTATTCACATTCTCGATGATTTTTGTGGATGCCGTATCCTAGATACCGGCATCCTCTTTGTGGTCATGTTGTAATGTAACAATAGAAGCTTCGGGAGCCAATCAGATCATGAAAAATGCAATCGATTTACTGTCAATTACATCTCAATGTAACACGAGTTGTTTTCGGTAGTCGGCCTATTCTACAACTTTGGACGGGTCTCTACGATTGTCAACGATTACGATATGGATAAATCCGATCTTCCAAATATGGTTTGCGATAAATATCCTCAAATGCTCGGAAATGCTTTGGCTGTCATACCGATGGAAAGACAACAAACAAGTGAAACAAGCCACGTATTTTGCTGAGCTCAGGTCAGAAGCAAAGTAGCGAGTGACGGCGAATTTTGGTAAGTTGATGTTTTCTTTCTATTTTACCCACGTAATCAGGCACAGCTTTCAAGAAATGCGTAAATCGTATGTTCGTAAAGAACTATTCGATGTTTCACGCACTGTTCAAGATTTTGGAAGAGAGACGGTGGATGAACGGACGTCTTTGTTTGACAACTATCGAGTGACGCATTTGAAAAATGTTGTCAAGAGTTCGGCAATCCGCAATGCTTTTAACTGTCCTTTAAGCACAAATGATTTTAATTTATCGTCTTTGTTTGGAAGTGACTGTGCACGACGTGCCGATTGTCACATCTGTCAAAGTGCTGACCGCGTTGCCACTGAAAAGCACTTGGAAGGAGGGCTCTGCACTAATTCCGATTTGAAAATTGTCACTATCTTTTGGGACACACAAAGTCTCTTTCGGGAGACAATGAACCTCCTTTGGGAGACAATGAACCTCCTTCGGCAGACAATGAACCTCCTACAGGAGACAACGACAACAACACGTAATTTCGTTTACAACAAAATATTTGGCAGAAATCATTGTGGATAGGTCTGTTGTTCAAAGCAATGTGAATGCGAAACTCTCCTGTGTTGCAGGTTTCATGAAAGCTGTACCTGGTTCTGTACAGTACAATGTAGCTGTTGATTCTGATACAAAAGTACATAACAACGTATTTAAACTGTCAGAAGTGTGAAAAACGATGTGCATTTTAGATCACGCTCACCGTTCAAGCAGTTAACAGTAAAATCACGTAAGCTTAAATCTCGAGATAGAGAACCATCTAGAATTTCATTGCGAAAAGTGATTCATTTGTTGAAATTTCGAAACTTGAGACTGAAAGTAACACGTGGCTAAAAAATCAGTTCCTGCTTCATCTGTTTTACACAACATTGCTACAAATTATAAATGGTGGAAAATCAGACACACTGAAAGGCAAACTAGTTTCTTCAGTAACTATTTTTTTCGATTTGAAAAGTCGTTTGGTCGTTTGCATTTAATGTTTCAAAAAGAAATATTTTACTCTCCGGAGATGTTGAATTAAATCCAGGTCCAGTTGCAGATGGCAGAATTAGTTCATCAACATTAGTATGCAAAACCAGACCTGAATCGCCATTGAGCTCAAGGCTACTAAGACATGGATTAAGACCACTTGATGTTGGTGGGGGAGGTGACTGCTTTTTTAAATCAGAATCACACCAGTTATGTGGTGACTCAAACTGTCACTTCGAAATTAGAGCAATGGCTGTCTAGTAATTGAGAAATAATCCTGAGCAATTTATAGAAAGCAATGTGGATGGATCGTAGTTAAGATATTTATCTTGTATGTCTATGCAGGGAACATGGGCTGATCACATTGTTATACAAGCTGTTGAAGATTCACTGAACTTAAGAATTCACATTGTAGAATCTAATGCAAATTTTTCAGATTTGACCCTGGTTGAACCTATCAATACTGAGACTGGAAATATAAGGTCTATATATTTAGGTAAATACAGGTAGATGGCAAACTAATGCCCAGTTGAACGAGATTGCATTTTCAAATGAAATTCCTTTTAAAAAATACTGAAAATAGAATTCGAGAGATGCTAGATTTCAAAAATTTCTGGGGAGCATGCCCACAGACTCCCCTAGCAGCTCATGCCTTTGGCAATCACAAAACTTGCCACATCTATGTCAAAAGTCTGGTTGTGACCCTGATATGCTGGTTACTGAATGGGAGTAAAAACAGTAGAACATTCAAATGGTGGCAGTGGCTGCTTTATAGCAGTTTTATTTACAGTTATTATTAAAATCCTGACAATACTTTTGGCTGCTTAATAGGAAGTGGCTGCCTAATGGGTCAGCATTAAATAGACATTCTTCGATTCTACAAAATTGACTGACCATAAATACAAAATTACTAAATTGTTCTTCTAAATTTTTTCCTAGAAGAATCCATTGAAGGATATGTGCACTTATTAGCCGAAGTACAAACTGCAAGGAATTCCACAACCAACTACTTCAACTGTCGCATTCAAACAGGACAGGACGAAGCAGTCCGTACTGTCTGTTATTCACCTCAAAAGCGCATGAATTTAAAACAAGCGTTCCTTAATAAATCACCAGTAGAAATCACAGGAGTGAAGCAAACAGCATCAAAAAGATTTCACAAACAAGAACAAGAATTCACAATTGCAAAACATGCCAAGGTAACTCCACCTTCACTGCCCTATACCTTTAACACTTCAGCAACCAGTTATGCACCATTACCAAAGCACTGGAAAAAGATGTATATGAAACATTAGACGTGAAAGCAAAAGTCCTAAAAAACAGGAAAATAAGCAAGTTATTGTAAAAGATGGCGAAAAAGCAAAATACTAAACTGATTGTCTAATAGCAGATGAAACTAACTCAGTTAAACTAGTCCTCTGGGATAGCATAATTGATAAAATTCAAACAGATAAAACATATCTTTTCAAGAATTTGAAAGTTGGTATCTTTGATGACATAAAGTACTTAAATACAAATGAACTCACTGACCCTCAAGAAATTGAAGATTTACACAATATCAGTCTGACCACACCAGAAATACAAGACAACACAATTGAAGGCCGCTGCATTGGTGTGCACATCAAACGTACGGCCTCTTGCACAGTATGCAACATGACCATCAGTGAAGCACAACTTGAAGAGGAAACTATAACTTGTAACAATTGCAACATAACCACTCTTTCAAGCACATGTAATACAAAATTAGTTGCTCAAATTGTCATTCAATCCATGAAGGACAAAAAGATGCTCAAGTTTACTTGCTTTAACGATGCCATTATCAGCTTCCTCAAAACAGCAGACTGTCAGATGTCCTTATCTGATATCCACTAGAAGACTTGAGAAAAATCATGTTGCAAGCAGGGGATAGAAAAATTATAGCAGACAAAACAACTCAAGTAATTTCACAGTTCCTCCCCTTACAGTAAGGAAAACTCTAACAACTGCAACATAACTACTCTTTTAAGTACTTGAAAAAGAAAATATTATTTGTACAAATTGTTATTAATCAATGCAGTATAAAAACACTCCCAAGTTTACTTCCCTTAATAATAATATAAGCAGCTTCCCCAAAACAACCGGCTGTCAGTTGTTATCTGAAATGCCATAAGAACACTTGAAGAAAGTTATGTTGCAGACAAGGGATGAAAACATACAATGTAGCAGACAAAACAACTCAAGTGATTTTGAGGAAACTCTCCTTATATTGATATTAAGATTTATTCCCTAGAAATCAAAAGCGCTGTCACGTTTAGTTCCTTTAAAGTGCCCATGAAGTAAAAAATAATTGCTGCTGATTTGAAAGGCTTTTCAAAGTAAAGAAGAATGACGTTTTCGTTTTAGGAATATCTTTTTTCGTTTTAGAGATATTCATGTTTTTGTATCATAAGTGATGACGTCATAGGTGGTTCCACTAAAACAGTTCAACACTCAATCAAGAATATCTCTAGAGATATTAAAGCAGTGTTCTTTAAACTTGGCACCAGAAATGTACATCACAAAAGAAACAAAATGACACCCGTCTTGCCATCACCATGACAACAGTTATGCCGCTGGTCCTGTTTTAATTAAAACTAACATTACCAGATTTTATCTTAAACAAGGATCATCCACTCACAGCAATCTACTGGGGAGAGTTAAGAAAATATGGGAATCATTTGTGTTCCCAGCAAGACCCTCTGTCCCTTTTCGAAGGGTTGCAAATTGGCATATTTGGTTTTTCACAGAAAGAGACTGGAGCCAAAACTGTTGCCATGGCAACAACACAGAAGGTGTCATTCTGTTTCTTTTGTGATGCACATTTGTGGTGCCAAGTTTGAAGAACACTGCTCCAATATTCCTAGAGATATTCTTGATTCAGTGTTTTACTGTTCAATTTGAACCACCTATGACGTCATCACTTTCCTCATTTGCATAATACAAAAACGTAAATATCTCTAGAACAAAAAGATATTCCAAACAGGGAAATGCCATTCTTCTTTACTTTGAAAAGCCTTTCAAATAAGCAGCAATTATTTTTTACTCCATAGGCACTTTAATAAAACTATAAACAACTTCATCAATTAAGAAACTTTGACAAAATATATTGGAGGGTAGGGATAAGCATTTATGGCAAACAAAACCACACAAATGGGTTAATAGTACTACCCTCCATTAATATTGTATGAAGTTGTTCCTTAACCGTTGTTGTTAATTTGTATCCCTTCACTATTAATTTATCTCTCTCATGCGAACATGAGTACTTGGGTGATATCCCCTTGTGTTAATGTACGGAAACAATAATTTTATTATCGCCCAAAAGCAACATTAAAAAAAAAATACAATTTCAATGCCATCCTCACATTAGTGTTTTGAATACCAGGTCAGTTACAACATAGTTAAAGGATACCTTGCAAATTAACAGAGGTTACTTCACTGTTTTACTTTGTGCATTTTAAATATTATATAGTGTTGAGTTACTTTTAAACAACTTATAAGAACTCTCCCACTGATTTTTTTACCTGTTAATTCTAAGAACAATAATTATTACAATCCACTCTATTTGAGTTCATCGATAAAAATGTTGTTTCCTTGGCACATGGTAGTCTTCTTCTTTTACGACTCTTTGAATACCAGTCTTTACGCCCCTTGACAAACCGCCCCCGACATGACCCCCTTGGACTTTTACATGCAGAAAATTTACTTGTATTCTAAAACCTTTCCTATCTCTTCTATATGCTGTTGGGGAGGAGGCTGGGGGGGGGGACAGGGGCATTTTGTCTTAAAGGTATAATGCCAAAACTTGTCGTCTCTTGCATAAATTTATTACCTCCTATCTGCTGTCGAAGGTGTACTGCTCTTTTAGGTAATCTTGCACTTACAGTTTTTTAATAAATTCCTTCAATCTCCCTACAAAACTACCGGCATCCACAAGCAGTTTTCGACTGCCTGTTATTTTATCACAGCAGTCTCACCCCGGACCCACTGTGCAACAGCCCTCTGCAATGTCCTCCACCTGTTCACTGAGCTAGACATCCCCATTGCTCCTGGCAAAACCTTTGCTCTCTCTACCTCCCTGGAATTCATGGGCATCTTCCTAGACTCCCATATAATGGAGGCCCAACTCCCACAAGACAAGCTCGCTCATACCAAACAGGCCCTCCATCAGTGGTCCCCTAAAAAATCAGCCACCCTCCGAGAACTTCAATCCCCAATAGGCACTCTCCAATTTGCTGCATGGTGACTGCCCCAGTTTGCCCCTTCCTGCAATGTATCATCCACCTAACCAAGGGTACCCATCTCCCCCACTGGCACATCAAACTCAATGCTGCTTTCTGTGAGGACATGAAGATGTGGGTTCATTTCCTAGAACACTGGAATGGGGTAAGCATTTTTCTTGATTCCCATGTCTCCCACCCCCCAATGTGTAACTTTTCACAGATGCCTCCGCGTCCTTAGGCTATGGAGGGTTCCTAGACGGGCTATGGTTCCAGGGTCACTGGCTACCAGAACACACCCTTAACAAAAAACGGGGCATCAGTATCGAATGGCAGGAGTTATTCTCCATCAACCTGGCATGTGTCCTGTGGGGCCCCACCTGGCTGGGGAAGCGTATCCTGATGTGGTGTGACAGTCAGTCAGTCATAGCCATCATCAACTCCAAACACTCCGAGTCTCTCCGGGTAATGGACCTTGTTCACAGCATCACCCTCCATACTCTAATTAACAACTTCACAATTAGTGCTACCCACATCCCTGGGCTGGATAATGCTATTGCTGACTCCCTTTCCCGTTTTCAGATGGATCGTTTCCAGGCCCTGGCTCCCACAGCCTCTCTCACTCCCTGCATCATCCCTTCATCAGCGATGCTCATCTGACAGCCTCTGTACAGCAATGCTTCCATGCCTCTCTCGACCCCCTCCACATGGCGAACCTACCAGGCAGGTGAAAAACATTTCTTAAACTTCACCCTTATGCATGGATTGGTGGGCCCCTTTCACCCCCTATTGCCAGCATCAGAACTGACTCACTTATTGTGCCTCTCACTTAGCCAAAACCATTTCATATGACAGTCAAACTAATGGGTTGCTGTTCAAGACCTCCATCATGAGCTCAACTTCCCCCTCCATATCAACAAAATGTATCATCTTCAAAAAGTCCCGACAGGTATAAAACGCCTAGCCCCCTCAAGAAGACGCGATCGCTTCCCTATCACTACCCAAATCCTCACAGTAATCCACAACTATCTCCGCCCTGCACTGAGTACTAATTTAGACCATATTATGCTTTGGGCAGCCTTCACCCTAGCATTCTTTGCCTTTTTATGTGCTAGTGAGTTCAGCTGTAATGGCCCCTTCAACCCTGAGGTCCATCTCACCTCCCAAGATGTAACCTTCCACCCCAATATGCAATCCCCTTCCCTTATGCAGGTTAGGATAAAACAATGCAAAACCGACCCTTTCCACCAAGGATGCACCCTCACCATAGCAAAGTCCACTTCACCCATCTGTTCTGTGATGGCGATTTAAGACTACATTCTCCAAGCCCAGCCTCCGCCGTCCTTTATTTACATTCTCTCAATCTAGCTCATGGCTAACCCGCTCAAGCCTCCCCAAGGAGCTCCGGCTTATTCTACAGCAATGCGGCTTCCTGTCCGACAACTTCTACTCCCACAGCTTCCACATCAGGGCCGCCACTTCTGGAGCTGCAGCATGCATCCCTGCATGGCTAATTAAAGTTCAAGGATAGTGGAGCTCAGACTGTTATGAACAATATATCAAAACTCCACAATCTACTATTTTAACTGTACCTAAACTGTTAGTAACCCACAAAAGCTCTCATTCCTTATCTTTACCTTGTAAGTAATCTTATTTTACAAACAGGGCACCTGACCTTTGCTCAAGAGTCCTGCCCCCACTTTATCTTACTGTGGGGGCATTGCGTCCCTTATTTAAGCAAGTTCCGCAATTTGTGGCAGGGAAGTGCACCCATTAGCTGCACTTTACCCCACAGTAAGGCTCTAGACCACTGGAGACAGGTCCAGAGAAATTACCTATTCCAAGGTGGCTACCCCCAGTACTACCTGCTCTGTACTCCCCCCAGGAGGGGTCCCCGTCCAGGTTTCCTCAGTCCCACACGACTGTGAAATAATGGCCTCACCCCTGGAGGCAGGTCTGGAACTTTTATTCCAGGGTGGCTACCCCCAGTACCACCCAATCTGTACTTCCCTAGGAGGGGCCCCTTCCTGGGCCCCTACTCCCCAGTCGTCTTTCCCTGCCACCCAAATTTCACCCACAATAAGTGTGTTTTTTCCTAAATGTAGTATCATTTGTGGCAGCTCAGACCGGGCCTCAAAAGAGGATCATTAACATTACAAAAAAGTAAGTTGATAAGATGGTTGTTTCAAACTTATTGGAATAGAAACGGTGAGAAAGACGTTATGTTTATTGACCAACACTGCATCCTCTCTGAATGAGACTGAAAAAGGCTGTTAAAATGTTCTCCCGTTTCGTTAGTACCGTGATTGTAAGTGCATCTCCGATTAAGTTGGGCTTAGCAGAGCAGTTTTTTAAAAGGAGAATTATGAAATTGTGTGTGATATGATTGTACTGTTTTGTTCTTTACCGCATATAGCAGTTGTGATTTAGTTTTGTTCTGAGGAACAATTTTTAAAAGAATATTGACAACGTGTAATCATTTTTGACTAAATGCAAATTAGCTGGCTGCACATTGACTGTGCAGCCAGCTAATTTGCATAAAAAATTTTGTGCACCTCAACACTCCTCATGTCTGCAAATCCAATTGATCATGGTATTTGTTGCATCTTGTGCTTGAGTGCCGAGATGGAGGATGGAGAGTTGTTTCTGTTGGGTTGCTGTAAGGAAGGGGTTCATAGGTCTTGTGTGAAAGAGATACCTCAATTTCACCAACGAACAGCACGTACCTTTCCCAATTGTTGTTGTGATTCCAAAGCCAGTAGTCAAGTGATTAAAAAATGTCAGTTTTCCACCAGCGACATGGATAAAATCAACTTGTGTTTCCTCGAGCATCAAGTTGTGGCCATGAATGTCATGGGAACGATGGGTACATGGGTATCCTCCAAAGAGACAAGTTGTGTGAATGGGAGGATATTGTCATGTGCCTGTCCCTGGGGTTGACTCACAACGTCTTGGAGATGCGAGGTCGTTACGATCTGCAAGTGGAAAGAGAAGGACTAGTGAGACAATCTCAGATAGTGCAGAGCGCAATTGATAGCTCTGATACAGTAGTCCCATAAGTACTCACCCCTGCTCGGTTCACTTCCAGTTTGTGTCTACCTTGGTAGTCTGCTACGGCTTTTCCCCTTTGCAGTGTGTATGTTTCAAGGTTGTATTTTCATTCAAGGTCCAAACATTATGCACAAATTAATTACTACTGGTGCTTTAAGTTGATTTTCGTTCATTTTAAATTCAACAATATGCTGAAGCAGCAAACGTGACAATTTAGCTCTTCACGCCAACTTTGTAACTTGATACTTTTGTTTTCCTCGCAAAGCCATGTAATATGAAACCCCTGTTTTCTCCAAAACATACGGAAGATGTCCTTGTTTTTTGGAGATAAATGAAAGAAAGTTAAATATCTGATGTAGTGATGAAGAAACGGAACAAAAACAATGTTTTACTAAAAATGCAAATTTTTACCGATGAACAAGAACTAATTTAATTATCAGATAGTCACGAAATACCACTTTCTTTTTCTGTTGCCACCTTTGTTGTTAACAATAAAACAATTCAAAATTAACACACAACGATATTGATGGCTGAGAAGCTTTTCAACGAAAAGTATTGAAGATAAACAGCGCTACTTGGCCGATATGAATGAGTCTCCTCAAAGACTGATTAAATTAATTTGAACTTTCATTAGGTGCCACGGCGTCCGCAGCAATATTTGAGCATTTTCCTGGTTTCTTTTGTTACAAATTTACAATTTGCAGAGTATTAAAGCCACTAACTTGAGAACTTTTTGGTCTCTCTTAGACACAATTAAGGCAAGAAATAAACAAGTCGCTAAGGAGAAGCAATATATTTGAACCCTGACAAGCACACTATTGTAGATTGAAAACAGCAGATGATATTTGTTGAACCGACCTGTTTGTAATTCTAAAAGCTACGCAGCCACAGTAACGTTTCACTTTTGCAATAAAAAGGGACAATTGGCGCTACCTGAAAAATAACTGCCGTCCTTGGTCACATGACACGATATATAAAATACTGCGTGTAAAGATAGTGTATAACACTAACAATGCTAGAACGCATGCGTCTTACATGTTGAGCTCTACCATAAGGAAAACCACTCAACATTTGTGCGTGATTCCGTATGCAATGTATCCTTCACCTAATATAGAAGCCACGAACCCTAACTAATCTACGCATGCGTTTAGGGCAAATTAGTTTTGTTCTAAGGAGAATGGTACCACAAGGAGGGCAAGGGGTTACCTGAAACAAATATATAGCTTTGCAATGTTCAAAGTTAAGCGACGGCGATGGAATGTGTTTTACGTAGAGTACACATGTACCTTTCCCACCCTACTCCCACTACTTCCTTGCCTCTAGACTAATTAATTAATTGAAATTAATTAATTAAACAAACATTAAAGTTTACACCTTAGCGCCATAAGGCCATAGGGCCATAGCGCCATAGCGCCATAGCGCCTTAGTTCCTTAGCAGCAGGCAACCCCCATAACCATCCCAATAGTGCACTCTGCACTAAAAAGGGGATGCCTTCTATCCTTTCTGGATTACTTGAATGAGACATGTTTTGAACATGATGAAGTGGTGAAGAAGAATTGTGGCGACGAGTTGTGAGAATTCAGAGTGTGTCAAATGTGGAGAGTTCATTTCCATTCTTGACAAGGAACATTGTTCTTGTCTTGTGGCCAGGGCCAACCACGCTTATTATTATCACGGCGTGGAAATAAGATGTTTAACTCACTCTGGGGAGTCATTAAGAGATGTCAGAAATCCAAGTGAACATGGACCATTTTTTTAAATGAAAGCACTCTCTCTGTTTACACAAAGGTTGAATGAAAAATGCTTTACAATGTGAATCTTTTCTTGGCTTGCATGATCCTTTTGACGATTCTTTTGGTCATGGTCTTGTTTCCTGGTAACTTGTTGATGGCCTTGATCATCTTGGTATCGGCTTTCCACTTGTCCTGTAAATTCTTAGCATGATTGTAATCCATGTCGTGTTGTTTGTCCAATCAATTGATCCCCGGATCTCTGCATTTCAACTATTTTTTCAAATGCGTACCAGGTCCCAAGTACTGATAACCCGGCTGATGAAACTTGATCCCAGTCTTCCCCAACAGTTTCTGAATGTCGAAACCTTGACCGTGTTGACGTTTTCTCTTTCGGGTCTTGTTGGCTCTAGTTCGACTCATAATCACTTTCTAGTTTCCTATAAGCTGATTGGTTGAAAGAAAAAATGTCATTCATTCATGTGTCAAACACCATAAAACACTTTTTCATTTGTCATTTCTTCATTCAAAAACATGGAGGTGTTACAAGATGATCTCTGCTTCATTGTGGATTTAGAAGGCTTCTTCGTCAACAAGACCTTTCATGTCCAAGAACTGGGTTATTACACTTGGAACGAAGAACATGGATGCCATGCTTTCTTCATCCTGGTAGCATACAAGACCTTGAGCGACTAAGACAAACGAAACGTGAATTTTGTGGAAAGGAAGATACAGACTCACCTATCAACCCACCGAGGCTGAACATTTTTAAAACCCTCTCATCCTAGGTGCACTGGTCAAAGACATATTCAAGGAATGCAGTGACGGAAAGAGAACCGTCGTAGGCTACAAGGAAGGACATGTAGAAAAAGACTTGTTGAAGAAACTTGCATTCCTTCTCTCAATCTAGAAACTTTGGGTTTTCCCAAATACAATGCATTAAGACAAACGATTTCCAATCGATCATTGTTACCGTTGCAGTTTTCACAAAGACGACACCGTTCATCATTGTCCTGTCACCGAATGCCATGCTTGTTGGATTTGGTACAAAACCTTGCTGGATTAATCAAAGGTTTTTTTTGAAAAAAATTCATTTCTATGTGATCATTGACTTTTGAGAGATGTAGGGGGCTCTGAAGAACCCGAACAAAAAAATCAAAATTTACCAAAGTGAACAAACAAACCTTTCATATCACTCAATCTGATTTCAACTTCTTTAACCTTTTGTCTTTCCACGCTGTCACCATGAGCCATGTGAATGACAACCATGTTACCTCTGCACTTCTTCAGTTTCTAATTGACCTTTAAGATATCGCCCATTCTTTTCCTTATAAGTTTCTTTACTTTTTTTGCTTTGCCTTCGGTTAGACTGACCCCGTTCTCATTTGTCGCTCAATCTCTCCAAAGATTGTGTACAAGATCTTTTTTTTGCTATTACTGCAAGCTCCCACGACATAGCAATAATACGGAAATTCATCTACACTACTTTATTTATGCGCCATTATATTTATTCAAGCAAGTTAAATAGCCTGGCCATCTCCATTCAGGATTTTATCAGTAAGCTACACATTAAATACAACCTTGAAAATTTGTGTTAATTAAATGTTTTAGTGAGAAGTACCCCTCCCTCCTCAAAGTCAATATACAGTATAACGTATTGTAAGTAACTGTATGTACAGCAAGTAATGTAAGTAGAGTATTATATTGTTAGCAGTGTAAGTAGCCCATATTGCAAGTAATTGTATTTTCTGTAGGGAACTGTATTGAGTATTGTATTGGCAGCATAAGTAACCCGTATTGTAAGTAACGTAACTAAGTATTGTCGAACTGTGTTTTGGAAATTAAAATTATTAAAAAAAATAAAATGAATAAATAATATCATAAGAAAAAAATCGTTTTGTAACTCCACGTGATAGGCATATTGAACGCTTAAGACCAGCAAAACACTGAGAGTGACGAATTGTTGTCCACTCACACTTTAAGACCACTCCATCCACCAATCACAATTCACCCTTACATGACATCACGACAGAGGGGGGACCCCCAATCCCCCCTCTAAAGACCATGTGAAAAGATCACATGACAGCATTTTCAATCTATTTAAACGAGCACAGTCATCAAAATTTCACATTCAATTTTTTTCAATCATGTCATCAGGACAAAGTCTACATTTGCAAGGTATGCGACCCGAACTTCAGTCCTTTCAAGAGAAATGTTTCATTTGCTAGTTGGACTTGGACATTCAATCTCTAACCCATGCCCTGCTGTGGAAAATTTTTCCAAACGTTTCAACAAAGTGCACGGAGAAACCTTCCAGTGTGGACACTGTCGTCGTTACCCTCAAAGCGATGACGACAGTGACACAACAGCAAGCAGCAACGATGAAAATGAGAGTCAACTCAGAGCTAACGAAACCCTCAAAGACTGACAAACATCCAGCACAAGTCTGGGTAACACAACCCGAACTAAGAGGACCCACACTCATTGAAGCCGCCAGAAACACCATTGCAGATCTAAGAAGTAGTGCCTTCGCTCACTCACATCATCAACCAGGATCTTGCTTGTAAAATTATCTGTTTCAATATAAAATAGTTCATAATATTCTCTATACAAAATTCTGTACAAGATGAAAAAGAAACAGCAACCAGATTGTCCTTATTGCCATGACATTGATCAAACACCACTCCATTTATTTGTCAAATGTCCAATTGCTAAATCCTTTTGGAATAAATTTACAAAGTCAGGGATTGCATTAACACAGATATCGTGCATTTTTTACGCAAAAAATCCTGAAAAATGCATTTTTAAAATTTTAATGCGTCCCAGGACACAACAGGCTACTTGGAAGACTTATCGCATTAGCCTTGACAGGTCAGTTAGATTCTGTTGTTTGAGAAACGTAGAAACTTTAAGAACGAATCGAAAAGGTCAGAAAATTGTGACAATTACACATCCGGGACACTTGCATAAGCATCCGCCATTTTGAATTGATTTCTCGCTCGAAGAAACACGTGTTGTGTATTCAAGTGATAATGGCAACGGGTGGTAGACACGGCAAATTTTTGGATAAATGGCTGAAGGAATTTCATTGGCTCCAGACCAGTGGTACCGGAGGTGATTTATTAATGCTTTGTAAGGATTGTTTAAAAGCTGGAAAGAAGAACACGTTCACGACTGGATGCCAAAATTTCCAAAGATCTGCACTTGTACAGCACATGCAACAGGTTGATCATGAAAGTACAGCTAAGGTTTTGCAACAACAGCAGCATTTTAAAGCAGTGTGTTCTGCAGAAGCCCTTGTTGTAAATTAGCAATTCCCTGGGGTCCCCCTCCTAGTAGGAGTTTTGCATGCATGTGCAGTAAGACCTGTTGTTCGACCACGAGGTTGTCGGCCATGTTGAAAAGTGTACACGTTTATCTCCTCGGAAATTAAAATGTTGTATGTTCTAAAGACTGAACTTTTTTGCTGACCTTCAAACCTGGGACATACGGAACACAGCGAGTGACAATGCAAGCAGACTGGATGAGGAGTCTTTATCCAAGCAAATGCAAACAGCATATTGGCTTTCAAAGGAAGAGATGCCTTCTGTAAAACTTACTTCACTTTGCGAACTTCAGGTAAGTCATTATTTTGGTAGAATAAAACTGTGAATGTTTTCTTTAGTAAAACAGTAAGCTTTTATATTTTTTGTTTCAAGCACTTTCAACTTGCTTAAATTCTTTTGTTATCCAGGCATTAAATGGTTGTACAAGTCTTGACCACAAGCCGGTAGGAAATGTTTATCATCACCACCAGTCTGTTAGTGATATGAACACCGCATTTGCAGAATTAATAAAAACATTGACGAAGATATTCAGAGTAGTCCGTTCATTGGAATACTTGCTGATGAAAGCATAGATATTGCAGTGTACAAGAAGTTGGATATTTACATCAGACTTGTGAAAGATGGTGAGCCTTGCACTCAATTTGTGGGAAATCGTAATGTGGTAGACGGGAAAGCTGAAACTATATACAATGCACTAATGGATTTTATGCAGGAAAAAATATAGACTGTGGAACTAAACTTGTGGGATTGGGAAGTGATGGAGCTTCTGTCATGACGGGACGGCACACTGGTGTTGGTACACGATTAAAGTCAGTGGCTTTTTTGGTTCATACTCATTGTGTAGCTCACAGACTCGCTTTATGTAGTGCACAGGCTGCTAAATCAGTTAAGCTATTTGACGAGTACCAAACACTGCTAACAAACATTTTCAACTTCTACTCAAACTCAGCTGTAAGGTATAATAAGCTACGTGAAATTCAAAGTGTCCTAGAAATGAAGCCAGTATCCTTGAAGGCTGCTGCCCCAACACGATGGCTGTCCCTCCACAATGCTGTTGATGCAATCTACAAATGCTGGCCAGCACTTGTTGACTGTCTTGGGCATCAAAGCTACTGAAGATAATAGTAAAAATGCAGCAAAGGCTTAAGGATACTTGAAGCAAGTCCAGCAATACAAATTTGTTGCAGCAACTTGTATGTTGAAGGATGTGCTTCCAACATTAACAAAGCTTAGTGTGTTTTTCCAAAAAGATAATGTCGGTCTTGCATCTGTGGAACCCATGGTAAAATCTACTATTGCCACAATACAGACACTAAGGAATGACTTACAGGAAGAACTTGCAAACCTACCTAGCCTTAAGGAACTTAACCAGCAAGTGCTCACAAGTGGTTTGTATTGTGAAGAGGAACTTCAACAGGCAGGTGCTAATGCAAGGCAAGTCTTTATTAATGCTGGTCAAGCATTCCTGGGCAATTTAATTGAAAACCTTCAGGAGAGGTTTCCAAGTGAGACACTAGATATCTGCAAAGCTCTCGACCTTGTAGTCAACCCTCAATCGCTTCCCCAGAGTGCTGCTGATATTGCTGCTCATGGAGTGGATGCTCTGAACAAGTTTATTGAACACTATGGCCAGCAAAAGACTGTTGTTGACAACAGAAATGTTAATCCCGATTGACCCATAAGTAACGGGAGTGGACTACCTTCAATTCAAGTTTCTCCTGAACACCCACCGTCTTTTGAGCATGCAAGAATTTAGCAAAAAGTTCCTAACTGATGAAGGTCTCTGTGAACAGTTTCCAACTAACAAGACTCTTGTCAATATTGCATTGACAATTCCTGTGTCTAGTGCTGCATGTGAGGGGGGCTTTTCTTGCCAAAACAGAATCAAGACAGGTATACAAAACAGATTGAATGAGCAAAACCTAGACAACCTAATGAAAGTTGCAATTGAAGGACCCCCACTGGCACGATTTGATTTTCAGAGGGCAAAAGAAATCTTCAAAGAGCAGCGTTGTTGCAGAAAATAGAGAAACCTTAGTGTCCTTCTGCCCATCTTTCAGTTGCCCCTTGTTTCATTATGAAATGTCACTGTGTCTAAGTTGAAATATTTGTAATTGAAATTCAATGGTTTATTTGCTATTCATTTGAAAAGCAACAAGTTTTGTCTTGGAGGGCTGTCAAGATAATTATTTGGACCCACAAGAAAAGCTAGGGACCCATATTTGGCCAGATATATGGGTCCTTGGACCCAGACTGAAAAATCCTAGCGCCATCCCTGAAAGTGGTACAACATTACATGTGGAGGACACATTGCTTTCGAGCAAAACGAAATTAAGTTTTAAGATACACATCATCCAGTTTAATCCTAAATCACTTGATCATAATTAGAAATTATTTTCTTTACATTAACGCAGTACATGATGAAAAAAGAACCCTATTTTGTAACCCTTGTTAATGAAAAGTTGAATTAGAAAAATATATTGCAATTACGACAAACTACTTTCTTTTAACAAAAAATGGTCCAACTTTTTAAACAATTTATTATTGGAGGCTAGCTGTGCAAATGCAAATACTGTTACTATCCATTTGTAAGTAACTTATTACATTTATCAATTTGTAAGTAATTGTAGTGTATCGTAATGTTCGTATTGTTCTTAGTAGCGTTAGTATCGTTTTGCTAGTATTATCGTATTGTAAGTAGTTTATTTCTTTACGTCGCTTTTAGAACCTTATTGTAAAGTAATTTGTTGTGCATGAAATAAATAAGTTTATTTAAAAAAAGGATCTCACTCATGGCAAAGACTTCCCTTTCACATTGATCCCATGGTTTGGTATCTCTTCTGGGTCAATCTAGATTGGTTCATCTCCATCATCCCCAACAGGCCACAACCCTTGTATATTCACGCCATAATTTACACACCCATCGAACCCGTTCAACATGTCAAAAAAACAATCTACAGACTGATGAATCAATAGTCCCCCACACAGTCTGCAAATGTCTTTCATCCCTCAGACACAGGTCACACTTCTATCAGGTGGTGGAACAAAACCACACAGGACATTTCAGATATCCTTATGACATCAATGAAATCACCATAACTCACATCCGTTTCACACGATTTTGGTCACCAACTCACTATCAGGAAAATTATCCTTGCACAACAGGAATAGACTGACAAATTGTAATTAAAACCAACTCTTCTTGCCCAAAATGGTGTCACATGATCTATTTTTGTTTTTCCCATTGGTTATGACATCACTTCCGGTTCCTATGACGTAGCTTCTGGTTCCCAAGACTTGAACCCAGACCCCCAGCTCAGCCACTGCAACATTGCTGACCTGAGCCAAAAATCCAGCTATCTCACTGTTCAAGGGTGGTCACATGAACAAAATACTGCACTCTGATTGGTTAGGTCCTATATCACTGCCTATTACTACTGATACCCTTTTATTAAATCGTTAAAAAATCTGGACATTTGCTTGGTATTGGTATAGCCAAGATGATCATTACTTCTACATCCCAACACCAAACCAAAGTAGGCTTTGAATTTGATACTATTGAATCACAATATATTAACAAATGCCTACAAAATTGGTCAATTCTTAAATTGCCACAGATGTGTTTTCAGTGTAAATACTGGGGCTCGTTTGAAGATTATCATACTCCTTCCAAATTACTTCTGGTCTTAGTTTAATCGTTTTGCCATTATCTGATCCTTCGTAACCAAATGTGGCATTTGCATTCTCCCTTGGCAACACAAGGCATTGAATGGGCGAGGGACAGATGAGTTTGAACAAGATATGCAAATTTGATGAATATTGTCTTTTTCCCTTTTAAAAGTATGGGTGAGCTTAAGTCTATCGATGGTTCCCTTCCTACAAATGGCATAGAAAATGAATAATCTAAATCGTATAGAAAATCATTAATCTAAATGGTATAGAAAATGAATAATCTAAAATGGTATAGAAAAAACATACAATACAAATCGTACTGGAAATCATTTATCTAAAAAAGTATAGAAAAATGAATCCCTCCTTTGGGGTGCCTCCTGTGTTCCCAGCCAGGAACGGGAACCAACCACCATTACAATTCCAAAACCATTTCTTCTGAATCTTTTGAATGACTGACTGAGTGAGCTTCTGTTGAGATGGTAGATTCAAAGCCTTCAGGGAAAAACTGGGAATCCCACTCTAACTACAAATGCAAAGACCAAAGATATGTATATGAAAATTGAAAGCAGCTTCTTATACCTTGTTGTTTTCCTCCTGTTGAAAGTGCCTGGGGGTTGTTGAACAAATTAATTCTCAAAAGATAAAAATTAGTTTAATAGAAACACGTAAAGGTTTTACAAGCTCTCTCGTAACAAATGTTCATAACCGTTGCACACACTAAAACATCTAGTGTGACTTCGTCCATCCCAAGCCTCACCGTCTTTTCGGGTTCAAACACTGGCAGGCTTTAAGAAAACTGTGGCATGGCTGGTCCCTGCAGCCACCAAGTTGGAGATGTCCACGAACTTGAGGGAGGTAGTTTTGAGAGCCAGGTAGGTGTGGTTGCGCTCCATGACCAGATCGATGCAAGAGTGGTTGACCAGGTAGGGAATCAGGACATCTTTCAGCACATTCAGATCATATTCACCAGAGTTGAAATCAACCATCACAAGTTTAGAGATGCAAATCTGTCTGAGGCTATTTGGCTTTTATCAGTTGACAGTTAGGTGATTGGTCAGGACAAGGCAAAGACAATGGTTGTTGTTCTCCCAACTCAAGGTCAGCCCGACGGTAAAATGAGGGTCTTTTTCTATGTCCTCATCATTCTTGTCTTCGCTTTCGTCATTGTCATCATCGAATAGTCTTTCCTGACTGATCTTGTCCAATCAGCATCACTGGTACAACTATCTCTAGAGG
Source organism: Orbicella faveolata (assembly GCF_042242905.1). Taxonomy (NCBI): domain Eukaryota; kingdom Metazoa; phylum Cnidaria; class Anthozoa; order Scleractinia; family Merulinidae; genus Orbicella; species Orbicella faveolata. Next base: position 34,026,943 of record NW_028301576.1, read on the forward strand.
TACTGAGGTGAAAAATTTAAGATATTTGTTATATCTCTACTGTGTGGGACAGATTCAGGAACGATTTCTATTCACACTGAACAGCTTCAAATTTGACGCACCTTGAAAGCAAAAAGGGTCAATTTGACATCGTTTTTTAAGTCATTAACACACTTTCATACACAATTTAGAGTAAAACAAAGTTTAAAAACTGTTACTTCCTATAAAAGTTAACACTTGGAGATAAATCACAAAACAGTTAGGCAACAAAACCAACTTTAAATTTTAGTGGGCCGTACAGGAGAGTGCACCCCACTAAATTGACAAATCACAGCGAAAAACATTTGAAACCACGAGGCCACAGGCTGAGTGGTTTTCTTGTGTTTGAGCGTTTGGAAACCTGATGAAACCTGAAGCACGAGCTTTTGAAATCACTTCTCCAACAAAGAAAATTAAAATATTCTAATATTACATTTGAGACCTGAAAAGTGATTCTATCACCAAATTGCTGCTCTGTGACAATTTTCTAATTTTCATCAATGTCACGTTGTTACCTAGCTCTTTGTCAGTTCTGAGCAAACACCACATTCATTGTACTGAAAAAATCCAAGATGGCCGTGACTGTTGCAGCCTGCAGTTACTATCACAAGTCATTCATACACCCCTCCCCTCAATCCCTAGGCCAAATCTACCACGCACCTTTTATAAATTTATTTGGGAACAATATTGCTGAGGTGTGGGGTATTTAATATAGTAGCGAGAGAAGACACTATATTAGCTGCAGATGGCCCCTCTTCAAGGTCACGTGATCTGCTATAAAATACTGATACTTTCTTACAAAAACTTGTATTTTCTCTGAAAGTGTTTTAACTGCTCACACCAAAGAAAACCTCCTAACTAGTTTCGTTGCCTTATAATCATTGACAGGTGTTACATGTAAAGCAGAAGACAGTACAGTTGTGGAAGGCCAAGGTCATGATGAAAATTGCCTTGTCGTGTGTAAAAAATAAAAACTTATAGTTTCCTGTGTTGAATTGTTAGGTGATGATATCATGATGACAAATATAAGCAATACCAATGTAATTTGGAACATTTTGAATTAATGTAATAGGCCAGAATGGCTCTCTTGTAAGTCTAGCCTTGCTTTCATGCATAATGACCTCTTAAATGGCCTAGACCTAATTTCTGTCAATGGCTCCATATCAAAATCTCTTTAGATCACCATAAACAACCTCTGTGCAAAATTTGGTGCTTTCTTCACGAAGTGCAGCATTTTTCACATATCCACCAGACAACCATCAATCCCTTCACAATGGGGATCAACCTGATAGATTTTCAGATCGATCCTCATGAAGATTACGTGGATCTCTCTCACAGTTACTTCGAAGTGGAATGGAGACTGAAGAAATCCAATGCTGCTAATATGGTGGCGGCAAAAACATGTTTTTGGTCAACAACATAATTCACTCCCTCTTCAAACAGATCAGCGTCGGACTGAACAGAACCCTCATCAGTCCTCAGACGGATACCTATCACTACAAAGCTTACTTGGAGACCTTGGTGAATTACACCAGAGATGACGGAGACCATTCTGAAACCCCAAGGGTGGTTCAATATGGTCAATGTACCGGGCACCGACATACTGGACAACGCCAATTAAGTGAATCTGGCCCATGCCAAATTCAGAGACCCGACGCCAGATCAACAAGCTTATGTCCGTCAAATCAGAGCATCTTTTGCTTTGTGCCACACAGAAAAGTGTTTAATCTCAGCAAACTGTTGATACCCAGTGTACAGATCGGTATCCAGATGTACTTTAACCCACCGGTTCTGTGGTCTATGAGATACAAGGGTGCCAAGGCCTTTCGGTTGAATGCTGAAGACATCAAATCAAACTGTATCTGTCAAGTGAGACTCGATCCCTCTGTGTGCAGGGAATTGATGACTGAGATGAACAGAAAGAACATTGTGACCAACCCGATGGTGAGAAGTGAGATACGAACTTTCAATATCACACAGAACACGCTACGCTGTGAGATCAGTAACCCTTTCCAGAACAGACTACCCAAAATGGTAGTGGTGGGACTGGCGATCTCTACGGCCTTCAACGGTGCCATCGGCGAGTATCCTTACACCTTCCAGCAGTTTAATCTGACTAGCATCAAACAGGTGGTGAGGGGAGAAACCTATCCCTACAAGTCTTTAGGACTGCTGGGGAACAATGGTAGCAAAGATGCTAGAGGTTACAGACAATTTTTACAAGCCACAGGATGTCTGATTAAGAGCCAAGGAAACATAGTGAAAGCAGAGGATTGGGGGAATGGAAAAGGCTGCACCCTGTTTGTATTTGAGAATGTGGCCATTGTCTTTGGTGAATTCGAACATTTCTTAGAGATCAACAGTAACAAGACAGTACAGTATGACGTGTATCAACTCTGAAGATGGAGAAAGTGAGTTTGATTGACGTGCAATTGGATCAACTGGCTCGAAATCAACACAGTATTAGACCATACTTTTCCAGCGCCCTTCCTTGCGATTGATTACCCGACAAACTGGACAAGCAAGGACCCGTGGGTTACATTGTCAACACACATCTTCACAATTGACCCAGTTGCCATTGGATCGGTCTATGGATGTACGAACACGTCTGCAAGATCATGGCCAGGTACGCCTTGCCTCTGGAAACGTACTTGATGACCTGACCCTTGCAAGATTGGTTAGATCGACATTGGAAGTACGTGATGCTGAATGGACAGAGTCCTCCGTCGCTCTACAGTCAGAGTTGTGGCGATTAAGCCTTGTTTTTTTGATTGATCATTCTCGAGTATGAACAAGTTTTTGAATCGTTTCGATAAGCAAGATTACATGCACAAGGATCACAAAGTAGGTCAGACGTAAAAGAAACTGATCAAAAAAGAAGTGGGATGGGTTCAAGCATGTAAGTGAGACTATCAACAAAACGCCTGCTCTTCTTGTTGCGGCGTCAGACATTCGTTGTAATGATTGTTGGTTTGACATTATTAAAAAATGTTCATTTGCTGTGTGATGACCTAATGGTTAATATCCTTGAGAGATGGGAGTTTGATGTTTTTTGTCATCCACTCTCTTGGAAACCTTGTCCACAACTAAGTAACCCAAAGGTCCGGGGTGACACCTGTTAAGGTTAAAATGACACCTGTTAAGGTTCTCAAGAACGGGTTTGTTGTTTGTCTGGACATGCCATTTTTGGGGGGCTCACCAGATGGCAAAGTTGTCGATTTTGGATGCCACTATCATTTTGGACTTGCCAAAGTAAAATGTCCAGAAACAAAATTTCAAGTAACCCCACTAGATGCCTGCCAAGACCTTAATTTCTTTTGAGGATGTCAATGGACATTGTAAACTGAAAAGGATCATGCCTACTTCACTCAAGTGCAAGGCCAGATGGGTGTTAGTTCAGCATCGTGGTGTGACTTCATTGTTTATACAAAGAAGGGCATTTCAGTAGAGAGAATTCCCTTTGATGCTGCCTCCTGGGGAAACTCGGAAGCTAAAGCTTCACACATTTTACTTTAACCATTTTATTAAAACTGCAGCAACTGAGTTTGCAAAGTGCTAATCTACCACTTCTACTTCTATTTCCCTTGCTCCTGTTTTAAGATAATGACTATAAAACAAGGGGAATACAAATCAAACTAGTTTAAAATCATATTGACCAGAAATGCCTTTTAACTTACAACATACAGTATACATCTAAACATATGCTTGAGATTCAATTGTATGTACATTGTTTGTACTTGCATCTAGTTTACTGAATACATATTGTCAATACTTATTTTGCATCATTTATCAGTTGTACTAAATAAGCTCCAATCTAGAGATCAGCAATGAAATTTTCCTGGTGGAAATATAAATACTGAAACAAACCCAAGTCTTGAGAATAAAGATCAGCAAAGTTAGATTCGGGTTTTGCAAAGAATCTCTCTCAACCACACGACAATAGCAAGTGTAGGAAAACCTAGGAAGGAGAATTTGTGATCATGGTAACCACTGGAGCTTAATAGGTTGAAAAGAGTTGCAGTTCCTAACTAAAAACTGATCAGAATTATGTTGCAGGGTTGTCACAAGGTTTTGAAGTAGATGGCTGAGTTTGTTTTTTTTTTTGCTTTTAATTTTGCTTTAAATCTAGATTCATAATAACAGCCCTGCAATTTTGGCATACAGCCAGGTACTTTGACTTCCTCATATTTTTTAAATTCAAATTCCAAATGTATTGGAATACATGGCAATAGCTTTGGTTACACCACCTAAAGCAAACATGATTTCTCCTGTATAATTTTCCCATTGTTAAAATACCTGCTTGCTTAATTTGCTTGAGTAAATTAAACTTTCTGATTGGCAGGTTTACTTCTGCTACTGTGATAGATCCTACAGTTAACAGAAGTTCTTGCTTGGGACAGTTCCTTTTCTCTGAACTTGAAAATTACTTTACCTTAGTAGGTTTTTAGAGTAAATTTGATAAGAAAATGTCACTTTTCTCAGGCAAACAGCAGTTTGTCGGCATCTCTCAGCCTCTCCACAACGGAAATTGTACTTCAACCCAACGATATCCCATTTGGAGACTTGAAGAACCTTTTTATCCAGTTATATTCCAAAATATTGACGATTTCAACGAATTTTGTGAGAAATTTTGATAGCAAAGGTGATTTATAATACAGGTCTAAGTGCTCTACAAGGATTCTATGGCCTACCAAGCCTCGTTTTCATGCATTCGAAACCAGGTCGTTCCATGCGGCCGCCATTTATGAATACAATGTATTTGTCGATGCATGAACACATCTGACCTCTGAGCTTTAAAAAGGCACCATCGAGCGTCAGAAAAATCCACGAATACCAAATATACTCACTGACAGTTGTTCGGTGAAGGACAAATTAACCTTCACACAACAGGGGACAGACAATCCTCGTACAGACTCGAGCCCACTGAGTTATCAGCAGTTTAATCAATTGTAATCTTTATTTTCTCCATCTCATTATTATGCTCACTTAGCACGGCCGGTAGTCGACAAGTCTGCATTGGAAAGTAACCACGATCGACTCCAGGTACATGTAGATTTTAATTTTGTTTCCCTCTTTTTTCAATGTTTTTAGCAATACAATAAATAAATGCTCAGTGTTTATATCATTTCGCTTGCTATATGTGCATTTACCATACCATAACCGTACTTCAATGACTTCCATTTCTGTAAAATCCATACGAAGTCTGCATCCAGTAAGAACTTGTGCTGCTCATCGATTTTACCATTCTGGATGTTCTCATTTTCGGTGGCCGAGTCTTCTTTAACTTATATCTTTTAATTTAGACCTTTAAAACAGCTTATTTTAATTAAAGATGGACAGCAATTTAAAAGTAAGCCGCAAGCGTACCTCATTTGCATAATGTTTCAAGCCCATCGAGTGAGCGACACATTTCCCCATAACTACGATAACTTGTGTTGCACATGCGCAATTCACAAGTTAAAAATGACAGCAGTTTACAGGCGTTAGCTTATTTCCTCGACAAGCACCCGCTACCTGAGCCCCCAACTTCAACACTAACCCATTTAGCTGAGCTGGTACTCATGTTAAATGCATTCTCCTTCACAAAAAAGTATTACTGGCAAGTTGGTGGGGTAGCCATGGGTAGTAGAATGGGCCCTAACTACGTATGCCTCTTCATAGGATACAAGGAAGAGTGCATTTTGTCCACCTATACAGAGTTCATTCCTTAACCCTACAAGCAGTACACTGATGACATCGTAGGAGCAGCCTTGTGCCGTCAAGAAGAACTGGAGAACTTTATAACACGTGTATCCACTTTTCATCCTGCTTTGCAGTTTACCCATACCATTTATTTAACTCAGATAACTTTCCTGGACATCACACTCAGCATCTCAGGCAGCAAATCAGTACCTCAGTTCACTGCAACAACACCAACACCCAAAACTACCTATACTACACCTCCTCTCATCCTAAGCACTGTAAAAACAGTATTCCGTATTCGCAGTTCTTGTGCCTCTGCCGTCTCTGCTCTGAGGATGACTACTTCCTGCAAAAATGCCAAGAAATGTCCGCCTTTTTCGAAAGCCATGGCTATCCCTTGGATTTATTGCAGAATGCTTAGGTAAGGGTGTCCTGTTACCCACCAAGAAGTGCTTTTGAAATGTGTGTGAAAACAAAGAAAGGATTCCTCTGGTCTTGACATACCGCCTCTTTAGTTTCGTGCATCAAGCAAAGTTTGTTTTACAACTTTATCATCCAGACAAGAGACCCTGGGACTGCAGCAGTCTTCCCAGCTCCACCTGTAGTTGCACCTCGACGCATTTGCAGTCTGAGAGATATCCTGATACAGACCTCTTACAGGTCCCAGATGGAGGTACCAGGGAACTTTCGCATGTCGACATCCCTGCTGCCGCACCTGCCTGTGCACAACATCCAACGTTCGTGTATGTGGACCCAAGAGTTCAACCACCATCAGTGAACAGTTTACCTGCAAATCAGAGAACGTGTACTACATCTCGTATCATCAATGCCCCCACCTATACATTAGGAGACCAGTCATACTCTACGTGAATGATTCAGCGAACATCTTCAGAACATCCAAAAGAACACTGGTGGTTTCCCAGACACAGAGTGCTTAACTCTCCTGGGCACAGTCTATCAGACAACTGTAAAAGGTCTAAGGAAGTGCTCTGGTGCTGTTTTCAGACAGAAGCAATTATTACAAATGGAAATCATTTTTGGGCTCAGCACTATGCAACTAGAAGGCCTAAATGTTGTCCACTTCACATAAACTGCGTGCGTGCACATCTCATTTCTGTGCATTTAGTTTCCATATGTTAATTTCAAATGAACGGTTGTGCGAACCAAACCTTTAACCGTTTCACACTGAAGAAGGGCTATGCCCAAAACGATTGTGATTTTTCACAAGATGACACTTTGACATATTTCTACATCATCAGTTTTTATTTTTATTTTCTTTTGAACGTTTGTGTGTGTCACGCATCAACCATGGATAACAATTTCTTCCACTTTTGTTCATCCTACACGTTTTTTAGATATATTACCTATATTATTGTCCTTTTGGGGGCACAATGTACGATGTGTTCCACTTTAGAGATTCTGAATTTCTGTGCCAAATGGTGAGTATCTCTTATGCAAGTAGTATAATTTAGTATTTATTTTCCCTATTAATTTGAATTAAAAACCTAGTTTGGAAAGCAATTTTGATATCTAGCACTATAAATTCACCTACCACATGACAAGAGAGGTCAAATGCAGCAATGAACCCTCAAACATCTCCAGGAGGCACCTGGAAACTTCCAGACCAGGGCTACTGGAAAAAGCTCAAGACTACTTTATTTTCATTCATGAACCCCACCTTTACATCCCAAAAGACCTGGTATGAAATGGAATGAATTTATTCTCAAATGGCCCTTCAAATTAATGTAGTTATATCATATTCAAAACTAAAGTGAAAACTGGATCATGCTGTATTTCCCAGGCCCTCATATCAGCCTTGGTCTCTCTCTCAAATTTTAAGAATCCTTTTAGAAGAGTGCCAGTGGTTTTGATATGTTATGGCACTGGAACCTGCTGCCTTGTAGTTGGTGAATCCCATGTTAAACAATTCTTTCCTTATTTTCTTTGAAAGTAGGATTCTCTTGGAAAGCAGATTCAGAAACATTTTACAAGAGAGAAGAGCAAGACCTGTTCCAGCCTAATGTCAAACACCAGGCATACCACAGCAACAGCTTTGTTGGAAAGCATGTCAATACCTGCCTACAGGAAAAAGCCTTTTAAAAAAAATGATTTTAGTACTGAGTAATTTGTTTAAGTAGTTATGGTGAATTTGCATTGTTACTTTTTTTTAAGACAGACCCAAAACATCAAAAAGATCTGCAACATTCTAGGTCATAGAGCAAGAGTGCCCAGAGATTGTTGCAGAGGCAAGGCTTACAAGAGAAATAAACACAGCTGTTTACATTGTTTGGACAGTGCCACTCAAATTTAATTCATGTTCTCCAATTGAAGGACCTGAGGCAACTGCTTTAGATATGTAATTCATACTTACATGGCACTGCTGAGGACAAAACACTCATTAACATGAGCTTTAATTTAAATCACTATGCATGGTCTATAAAAATATCATATTCTTTCATGTTGTTTCAGAAAATGTCAACAAGAAATTCACTGCACACTACTGCAGCAATTTTGCAAAGGAGATATTTCCTCCCAAGCTCCACATGTTGGAAGACCAAATCGTCCCATTTAAAAGGAAGTGGAAATTTTCATTGGGATTCTTTGGACTATAACAAGACACTTCAAAAGATGCTTGGGCAGCATTATGTCACAGTGGAAAATCCAAAAAAATCCAAAAGGCTGAGAGAATTAATCCTTCAAAGAGTAACAGGACAACTGAAAAGAAAAGCAACCAACACTGAGGGATCAAGTGTGAGTGATTCCACTTAAATAACACTGAAATAAATCTATATGGATGAAATAAGGATCTTGATTCATCTATAGGTTTTCGTGCACAGGCTGTAGCACTGTTATGTTGGGGAAACCAACAGACACTTTGCCACCTACATCCACAACATCTTCACTCAGACAAGCATTCCCTTATAATTAATTATAGAATAACTGAGCTACTATGCACGCTCTCATTGGTCGGTAGCTGTTTTTAGATGAGAGTATGTAAACATAGTTGTGATGTTTTAGATTTGCACGTATTTTTGAGAATTATTTTATAAAAGCAATAGAGCACTATTTCCATGTTTACATAGCCTCATCTAAACACTGGGGGGCTGGAAGAATTCTCAAAAGTTATGCAAACCCTCAACTACATCTCGGGTTTGCATAACTGTCTTGAATTCTCCCTACCCTCCACGTGTTTAGATGAGGCTATGTAAACACGGAAAAAGTGCTCTATTGCTTAACCACATAAGGGGTCCAGATAATTATCACTCCCGGAAGAGTGTTTTGAAATTCTTGACTCAGCTTCCACTAGCTTCCAATTAAAAGCGAAGAAAGCCATGCACACCCTTTTGGGAGCAGCCTTCTTTAAATTCCCAAGTTAAGTATATTAATTTATTCCATTCATACTAATTAGTTCGTGCTATTTTATTGTTATATTTTCACTTTTTTGTTTCGCACCATAATCCTTAATTATTCTTATTTTCATCACACGATGTTTACTATTTATTGCTCATTTTCTAAGGTATTCTTGTACACTGACAATGAATGTTTCATCTGAAACATGTCTTCTTTAACACAAAATGAATTTCAAACACATCGTGGTTTCTGAAAGCTATGTCAATAAATATAACAACCAGCTACTACTAACTGAAGACCAGGTTGAAGACAAATTTATTATAGTTTGAAATTGTCTTGAAAATGCAGGACAAGTCTCAGCCTCCTGTATCACACAACCAACAAAAACAATGCCTCAGAAAATTCTTATCACCCAAGGATTTGAAAACAAAAGAATCCCACATCAGATTTACAAAATTTTGCAATTTTTGTGTGAAACAAAAAGAAATTGGCAATTTTTTTCTGGAACAAATTTTGAACTAGTGAGACAATCTCAGATAGTGCAGAGCGCAATTGATAGCTCTGGTACAGTAGTCCCATAAGTACTCACCCCTGCTCGGCTCACTTCCGGTTTGTGTCTACCTTGGTAGTCTGCTACGGCTTTTCCCCTTTGCAGTGTGTATGTTTCAAGGTTGTATTTTCATTCAAGGTCCAAAAATTACGCACAAATTAATTACTACTGGTGTTTTATGTTGATTTTCGTTCATTTTAAATTCAATAATACACTGAAGCAGCAAACGTGACAATTTAGCTCTTCACACCAACTTTGTAACTTGATACTTTTGTTTTCCTCGCAAAGGCATGTAATATGAAACCCTTGTTTTCTCCAAAACATACGGAAGATGTCCTTGTTTTTTGGAGATAAATGAAAGAAAGTTAAATATCTGATGTAGTGATGAAGAAACGGAACAAAAACGATGTTTTACTAAAAATGCAAATTTTTACCCATGAACAAGAACTAATTTAATTATCAGATAGTCACGAAATACCACTTTCTTTTTCTGTTGCCACCTTTGTTGTTAACAATAAAACAATTCAAAATTAACACACAACGATATTGATGGCTGAGAAGCATTTCAACGAAAAGTATTGAAGATAAACAGCGCTACCTGGCCGATATGAATGATTTCCTCAAAGGCTGATTAAATTAATTTGCGCTTTCATTAGGTGCCACGGTGTCTGCAGCAATATTTGAGCATTTTCCTGGTTTCTTTTGTTACAAATTTACAATTTGCGGAGTATTAAAGCCACTAACTTGGGAACTTTTTGGTCTCTCTTACAGACACAATTAAGGCAAGAAATAAACAAGCCGCTAAGGAGAAGCAATACATTTGAACCCTGACAAACACACTATTGTAGATTGAAAACAGATGATATTTGTTGAACGGACCTGTGTGTAATTCTTAAAGCTACGCAGCCACAGTAACGTTTCACTTTTGCAATAAAAAGGGACAATTGGCGCTACCTGAAAAATAACTGCCGTCCTTGGTCACATAACATGATATATAAAATACCGCGTGGAAAGATAGTGTTTAACACTAATGATGCTCGAACGCATGCGTCTTACATGTTGAGCTCTATCATAAGGGAAACCACTCAACATTTGTGCGTGATTCTGTATGCAATGTATCCTTCACCTAATATAGAAGCCACGAACGCTACCTAATGTAAGCATGCGTTTAGGGCAAATTAGTTTTGTTCTAAGGAGAATGGTACCACAAGGAGAGCAAGAGGTTACCTGAAACAAATATATAGCTTCGCGATGTTCAAAGCTAAGTGACGGCGAGGGAATGTGTTTTACGTAGAGTACACATGTACCTTTCCCACCCTACCCCCACTACTTCCTTGCCTCTAGACTAATTAATTAATTGAAATCAATTAATTAAACAAACATTAAAGTTTACACCTTAGCGCCATAGGCCATAGTGCCATAGCGCCATAGCGCCTTAGTTCCTTAGCGGCAGGCAGCTCCCATAACCATCCCAATAGTGCACTCTGCACTAAAAATGCCTGTTTACATTGAAGCAATTGGAGCAAAGATAACTTGGCCTGAGACAAAATAGAAGACTGCAAAAAGTATACAACTAGGAACTTTGCAAGAACCATTCACATGGATCTTCATCACTTTTACGTAAATGTAGATGATTCACACCTTGAAGAGCTAGACGATTTTATAAAGAAAGGTTGAAGTGGCACTGCAAGCAAGATCCACAGAAATGCCACTGAAGAGATTGACAAAATGCATAAAAGAAGATGAAAAGCTGGCCAAAAAAGTTTGCCAAGATTAAACAGGAAAAGGTGTTACAATGCAAAAAGGCAAGTATGAACAAAAAAAGATGGTCCCCTGTCCCCCAGCCCCACTTTGCGAGACTGAGGTAGTTTCATTTTTTGTAACTGGGCCAAGTTTTTGTTTAGAATTTATTGTGTTCTTTACAAGGGCATGGCCTCACTATCTTTTTTTCTATGGTCTGTATTGTTTTAAATTTTTCTTGTTTTTGACATATTAGAACCACTTATGTCAAAAAGATGGGCAGACCAAGTGCAACTCCTTCAGTGCTATTTCAAGGCCTTCTTCAACAGGTTATGGATGTGCTCTTCAATTAACAGAAGTCCACACATGGCCGGTCCCGCTCTAAGAACCCCACCCTTGTACTTAAACCTGCTTACCGTAAAACCGCAACTTTTCAAGCTTCTTTTTTCAACAGAATTGTAAAACCCTGGAACACTATCTGTAATCTCGCCCCTCAAGACAAATTTTCTAGCCCAAGTTTATTGAAATATTTTTTGCACGCCACTTATTTTACTTTACTGGACACTACCTATGATATTGACATGCCCTGCTCCTGGTTCCTCTTCCGTAACTGCCCTTGCCACTGCTCTTAATTTTCTGTGACTAATATTATCCACATCTTGTGTTTAACTATTGTAATTAATTGATTTAACTATAATTTTTAACTATAAGTAATTATTAGATTTTATTGTAATTTTTAACAAATTTAAGATTTTCTATCACCATTCTTACTAGCTTTTAGGGTTGCGCCTCGCATGGGTAACTTTATTTTCCCATTCGCGCAATTCCTATTGATCCTTTTCTTCTTTTAATTATATTGTAATTTTGTGACCAATAAAGTTGATAGACAAATAGACAAAGTCCATCGAGGACATGGTTTAAATATTTCTGTATGGTTTTAATCTTTCTGTACATAACGTCCACACTGCTATATACTGAGTACAGTCATGGCTTTATACCACAACAAAGCGCCGGAACTCCTTTCCTTATGATATCCATGCTGTGGCTGGCTCAAAAGAGTTTTTGAGGCAAATTTGGAATTTTAACAGTAAGTAAATTGGTTCATAGTTTACTACAGTGATATTGTAGGTGTGTCTGTCCATCATTGTGATCTCCAAGACTTCAGATGAAAACCCAGAGAAACTGGATAGAGTCCTGACATGCATCAAAGAACAGTCTGAATCTGAAGCCTTCCAAGCACTGCTTCCTGAGAGAGGGAGTCACCTACATTGGATGCCAGCTTTTGGCCATTGGTGTGTTTTCAGACATTGACAAGATAGTAACAGCAGAGGATTGGCAAGTACCAAACAATGTGAAAGCTTCTTGTCGGCATGAATTGAAAAGAAACAAGCACCTTGATGTTCCATTTGCCGACAGGTGGAACACAGTATGCCATCTACCCTATGGCAATGCAGAGTTACCCCAGTGAACTTGAAATCTACAGGCCTATCAAAGTTATCAGGATACCCTAACGTCACAGCAGGGACATGGAGGAGATGGACTTGGAAAGCAAGTTGTTCACTTTTTTATTACTCAAACGCCACCCTGAGCACAATGCAGAAAATATACCTGAGATTCCTGGAGATGATGTTCCCGAAGACAATGTTTGAAACATTCCTGCATACAACCCTGATGAAAGTGGTGTTCAGGAAACAGAGTTTGCAGATAAGGAACCAGAACCTACACCATGCAGATCCACAAGATTAACTGCAGGCAAGCAAGGAGACCCAAACAGGGAGCCACGTCCAACAGCAAGAATGAACTCTATAGCAGCCTTACAATAAGTTAATTTTAATGTTCACATTTTTACTTTGATTTTGTAGCAAAACCCATAAGTTAGTAAGTACTAAAATAATGTATGACGCTTGTCGAGGACGACAACCCCACACAGGGGAGCAGGTGACCAAGTTCACAATTTCTTCATTTTACGTTCAAGGAATGTAGGTTATTTTTAGTAAGTATTTAGTTAGGTATGGATGACAGAGTTCACAACCTTGGATGAATGCTGGGCCTAGATATAAGCAGCCTGCTTGACTACACAGCTTAGGCAAGTCTAACCAAGAGATGATCTTCCCAATGGAGCGGGCAGTTTCCAAGACAGTTTTGTCATGTTTCAAAACTTCTATAGTCTTCAATTTGATAGCCATTTATCTTGTAATGTTGTTTTTTTACAACAGCTATTCTTGAATCACCCAGCTGAGTTCAGGAAAGCAGAAACTCAACAAACTGAGAACTGAAAGCAAGTTATTGACCCAAGTACAGTAGAAATAACTTACTATGATAACTGTAGCCACCCCCAAACACAATATGTCCAAACTCTGAAGCGACCACCAATGCAATAATGTACTGTGTCAAAGGAATGACAAGGAAGATTGATAAATTACAGTGTATGGCCTAAATTTGGAATGAATCACTTTCAGAACTTAAGTTATGCTTTGAAAATATGAGCAACAGTCACTTATTACTCTTCAATTCCTTGTGTGTGTGTTTTTTTAACACCTTTCTTGGCATAGTCGTAAGAGAGGAATTCAAGTTCTTCTCAAGGTATGGAAGAAGGATGATGGGTATTGGTTCCTCAGATGCTGTGACAAATTTTATATTTTTTGGCTAGAAAATTGCTAAACATATCCAATTTGATAACTGATGATGACATTTTGTAGCAACAAATTTCAATTCTTGGAGCAACTTTTGTAAAAATACCACAATTCTTAACAGTTTTACAGACAGGTTTAGCTGTAAAACAGGTCTGCTTTAGCTTGCAGACTTAACAAAACAGCAATTTCCCATCTTAAGGAAATCTGCAACAAAATACTTCAGGTTCACACTCAGAGCAAGGATTGTTTAACGCTTACTATCATAGGATGTACACCAGAAGTGTTTTCCATTGCTTCATTTAGACAAAAAGGCTCTAAAAGAATCAAAAAGTTTGTATAAACATGAGGTTACTTTTAACTAATTTTGTTATTGCAATCCAATGTAGATCATAACCATGATGAAATGCTTCACTGGTTTGGTATTGACGAAGCTAAAATAAAGCAATATACCACCACTGGTAAAAGGTTCTCAATGGAAGACACGGTGCTTGATGAGGACCATCCACCAGGAGAGACATTAGCTTCTCACCTGAATGACATCAAACAATTTTCACACCTGAAGTATGGAACATGATCAATAAGTCAAGTGTTCCTAAAGTGTTAAACCATTTCTTTTCCTTTGACCTGTCAGCCATCTCTGATCAGTCACAACTGTCTTGGTGGGCGATTCTACAATAAAACAAATACAGGGACGGATGCTGGGTAGGAAAGTCGGCCATTATGTGGTTGTTAAATCTTTCCCTAGCGCAACCACCAACAATATGAAGCATTACCTAATGCCTACTGCTGACAAGAGCCCTCAACAGATTATTCTCCATGTGGGAACGAACGACCTACATGACCATACTCCAACTGTGCTGAGAACATTGTGGACCTTGCCAGGAAAATTGAAATGGAATCATTGTATGGAAATATGTTTGATGTGTACATTCCAAGTAAGTTTTCATCTATATATACTGCAAGAGAATTCGTAAATTCTACTTGTTTACTAGAATTACTGTCGATAGTAAAAGACGGAAGTCTATTAAAAGTATTTAGCCTTTGCCTTGAACCAATCAACATAAACTCAGTCTTTGACTTATTAAGAGTGAGTTTATTTGCCATTAACCATTCAGTAATTTTAGTTGGATCATCATTCATATTTTCCTCTAGATGTGCAACATCATTACTGGCAAAGGTCAAATGAGTATCATCCACATACAATCTGGGATGTGAGTTAAAAAGACAGTTCGGTAGATCATTTACATAGAGTATAAAGAGGAGAGGTCCAAAGACTGTACCTTGAGGAATACCGCAAGTTAAAGGTTGGCTATTCGAGAGGCCACCATTTACAAAGCATTTCTGCATAGAATTATCCAAGTAGGATTTAAACCACTTAGACGAGTTGCTTCCGACACCATGGGCTTTTAATTTAGATAGCAATATAGAGTGATTGACGGAGTCAAAAGCTTTCTAGAGATCTACAAAAATTACTGCATTAACATTACCTTTATCGATATTAAAAGCCCAATTATCAGTGGCTTCGAGTAAGGCAGCGGCAGTGGAGTGAAGTGAACGAAACCCTGACTAATTACAGGAAATTAGATTATATTCAGTTAAATATTTGTAAAATTGATTGTATACGATTCTCTCAAAGACCTTAGCCACAACAGGAATTATAGAAATAGGGCGGTAGTTATTTAAGGAGGCTCGATCGGCCAAAAATCGTCAAAAATGTTACTTTTTTTAAAATTGTCTTAAAGGTATCTTTAGTCATTGTTGTTATTAAAAAAAAGTGTTTTTACACTTTTCTCGCCACATCAATACATTTATTTAGCTCTTTCTGAAGTTGTGCGTTCCATTGCTATGGTAACCAGTGTTGTTTACACGTTGTTTTCCCAATAAAAACTCGCCTTTTACACCCAAACCCGGAGAAATTTGAGCTGGAGCGATTTGAATTAATTGGGGGGCCTGGTGAATAGTTAGCAGACATTGCATTACAATTACATGAAGAAAAGAGCGCTTCAAAACAGAATGGCTTTCATTTGCCAGTTTTCCTTGTGAAACACTTTGAAAAAATGCCTCCAAAACCGAAATCTAGGAGTGGAAGAAAAAAGAAAAGAAAGTTTGGAGGTAACAGGTATACTGTGGTGAAAAAAACTGTGGAAAAAGAGGGTTCCGTTGAACAAGAATCGGCCCAAGAAACCACGTGGTGCTCCAATACAGATCCGACCAAAATGAGGTCTATACCGGCTTCTGAAAGAAAACTAGATGAAAAGTCAGAAGAATCAGATGGTTCCTCAAGTGATGAAGATTGCAAAGCACCAGAGGGCTTTCGTTTAGTCAATTTGTCCGTCCTGTACTCAGCATTTCAGTTACTTTGCTGCCTGGCTTGCAAATATGGCCGTGTCGAATTGGAGGAAGATGACAGTGCCAAAATGGGCTTTGCTTCCCTGCTGCTGTTGAAATGCCGAAGCCACAAGTGTTAATTCTCTGAGAGATTTTATACCTCTTCAAAAATTGGAGGGAGCCAAGCATTTGAAGTGAATCGCAGGATAGTTTTAGCAACTAGAAACATTGGCATTGGCCATCAAGCACTTGTCAAGTTTACTGGTGTAATGAATGTGCCCTCTCCAATGAATGAAAACTCGTACAGAAACCATGTTGCCGCTGTGAAGAGTGCTGCACACGCAGTTTGCAAAAAGAGTACGAGAAATGCTGTAGACCAAGTGAAGGACTACTATGATCCAGCAGATGATGGCATTTTTGACATTGCAGTTTCAGGGGATGGGATTTGGAGAAAACGAGGCTACTCATCTGCTTTCAGAGTAGTAACAGCTCTTTCTACAGTTACTGGCAAGTCCTGGATGTAAAAATTATGTCCAAAACCTGCAAAGAATGTACCGTGTGGAGGGGTAAAGAAGGTACTGAGGAATTCCGAGATTGGTGGGAAGGACATCAGCATCGCTGTGAAGCTAATCACCTGGGTATTTCAGGATCAATGGATGCCACTGGTTTACTAGCCATTTACCAGCATTCAGTGGAAGATTATTCATTGCAACATACTGAATTTCTGGGGGATGGAGACAGTGAGGCTCACAAACTTATTGTTGAGGAAGAAGTATTTGGGGATAAGGCAGTCACCAAGCTGGAATGTGTTGGTCATGTGCAAAAACGCATGGGCTCCCGTCTTCGCTCACTGAAGAAGAGGCTAGGTCAGACACGTCTTGATGATGGCAAGTCAATTGGTGGTACTGGATGGCTCACATTAAGTACAATAAACAAGCTTCAAGTGTACTATGGCAGAGCAATCCGAAATAACACTCATGACATTCACCAGATGCAAGATGCTGTCATGGCCATTTGGCATCATTCGCAATCAACAAATGAAAACCCTGAATTACCTTCGTTTTCACGCAACACATTTTTGAAGAATTTTTCCTTGGCTTGTTTGATTTCACTGTTTACAGCATTGCGACATTTGTTAAATATCATCCAGTCACATGCATTTCCAGAACGAGTGGCCTTCACTTTGAGAACATCATTTTAGTATTTACTTTAAGTCCTGATGTTTTGTCCGTGTATAAATAAAGTTAAATAAATAAATAAATAAATCAGTCCCATAATATAATTGACCAATCAATTATTTAAAGTTACAATTGTAACTTATTTTCACTGGGCTTTCTAAACCTACAGTGGAAAGTCTGCACACTGCCTGGAGATGTCAGACAGATGTCAGATGTCAGGCAGATTTTTTTACCTTGATAGGACTTGTGCCAAGATAGCTACCACTCCTGAAGAATGGTACTGTGCAGTTTGCTCCAGGAAAGGGAATGGAAGAGTATAAGAGAACTGCCATTTTTGTCCTCATTCATTTTCCAATACACTCCATCTGAAACCTTCAATCAAACAAATTATCAGTATTCATACAACATAACAAGATGTTTGTAATGCATGTAAGATACAATAGCATGAATTTAATGACCCTTATGATGTGTTTCACTGTAAATAAAATTAATGTGATGTCATTTAGTCAACAAGATCCACAATAACTACTATTGTATACATGTAAGAGAATTGCCAATCCAGTGGTGCATGTATAAGAAGGGAAAGTATGTCCTTCCCATCAGAGATAATACACATGGTAGCATAATATATGCATAAATTTGGCCAATGTTGTGTGAGGTCAAAATTAAAATGTACTCTTTAAAACTAGGAGAATTTATTTGAATTTAATAGTTTACTGAAAGCAAAAGCATTTATTGTGAGGCAATTTAATATAGCAATTTAATTACGGGAAATATGCAATAATATTAATAGGCCAGTTTTAATCCCAGGGTAGTAAATTGATAAAAATTGATATCGAAAAATCATTTGATAAATTGATATCTATTGACAAATTGATTTTAAACGATATCGACTTTATCAGTCAATCGATAAAAATCGATACTTGCACACCAACGAAGTGTTAATTTTATCAATTTTATCGTATTCATTGATCGTTATAGAATCGATAAAAATTATCCTGTTTCCGTTGAGGGAGCGTTCGATTGTGACTCTTTAAATGTAGATTTCAAAGGCAGCAATGAAATGATTTGTTCACAAGTACTGTACAAGAGACCAAAGAGACTGCATTATGATTTTCTTCCTGATTTTATTGTTTGATTACAAAAGTAAATTATTTTTCCTTTTACAGCTTCTTGGCTTCAAGGTTATCACCTAAATTTTCTCTTTTTCCTTTGTTCCGGCGGTTTTGAAACCACGTTTTAAGCTGAGAAATATGGGGAATAAGAAGTGATCAATATAAGGAATGATCCAAAAGTATATGCATGACTAGCCTCCTACACAGACACGTCTTTGAGTTCCTCATGCGATTGGCCTCCCACGCAGACGTTCTTAGGGCTCATCACGCTTTGTTCATATCTTTAAGGAAAAAATCACGAAAATCTTTCCCTTTTAAAGACTGGGTAAAAGAACAACGAGCATGCAATTGTGTTACATCAGCAAATAAAAAAAAAAAGTGGAATAATCAACCAGGGATCTAAAGCGGATTTCAAATACAACACATGCTGAGTATTATTAAAAGTTTGTGGAAAAGATGTAGAATAAGATCAATTAACGAACAGGCAAGTTGTTGTAAGTATTTCTATGAGCTCTCAAATATCTTTTGGTGTTTCCTTTTCAAAAAATGGTACGATAATTAAGTTTTGATAAATTTGATATTTATTGATAAAATCGATAGCCCTAATTCAAAAATCAATAATTATTGATTGCTAACAATGAAATCTTTTATCGATTTTTATCAAATTTCAAAAACATTAATCGAATGTTATCGATTATCGATATTATTGATTGACTACCCCGGGTTTTAATGTACTGAAATAACAAAGTCAAATAACAAATCATTATAATTTACAATCAAAGTTTTCTCTTGATCTATTCCTCTAATTTTTAAAGGGGCTTATAGTTAACATTACTAAAGTCATCTTTGGTATTCGCTAAGGAACTTCGAATTATGGCTTTGAATGAGGCAGATTGAGAAGACTTGTAATTGACAAACTTGAAAATCCTAGATTCAACTTTTCAAGATGTGCCATCCGTGACAGAGCTCCTTAAAAGTTTGAATTTATCATATAATATATAGATTTAGGCCAGCCTAAAAGCATAGCATCTGGGCCGGCTTGTTCAGAGCCCGACTAAGCTAACCCAGGAAAAGGTAGAATTAATTTTGATTTGAGTTTAGTAACTTTGCGGTGAGGTTTTCTGTATATTGTTTGGCCTTCTGTTTTGAGTTTTAATAATCACCATATACACGAAACAAAGCAGCAAAAAATATTTGTACAGAAGAAAAAGTTATAATCTGGTTAATCCTGGGTTAACGTTAACTGGCTTCCGAACAATCCTGACCTGTTTTCAACAAGTTAACCTGACATGAGCCCGCAATCCAAACCAAAACCAGCACTTGGTCAGCGGTCAGCTTAAAAAAAACACACGACCTTGATGAGCTATAAACTTGAGCCCGCGATGTGGTCACATGATACTGGTCAGCAGATACCTTGCTTTGACAGGTGTCAATTGATCATAACATAGATGTCCAATATCAAAGAAGTGCACTGTAAACCAAGGCTGCATGTCTCAGTCAACCTATTATTTGGAGTATGGCTGCCATGTTGCTCTGTCGTCGTTGTCGTCGCCGTCGTGCGTACGTGCCCACGAGCAATACCGCTAGCCATGATAACCATGAGAAAATCAACTCATGGGTTTCCTTTTCTTTCCTATATGAGTATGGGGCTCCGCTAATATATTGATATTTTTTTATAATTACAAGTCATTAATTTCAATTTACTCTAGGGCTAGATCCTACAATACCACATGCACAGCTGCATTTACATGATGTCACTGAAAAAATTATTAGTTCCAGATAATCATACAGTGAAATATTTTAAATGTTGGCATGTTATTGAATCAGTTCTACTTTGCAGCCAGAATGGCATGATGTTACAGGTAATAAATCAGTGTAGTATTTGCGTTGTGCCAATACCCTTTCTTCTGTGTGTACCTTTTGCCCACCACCCCCCTCCCCCTCCAGAATCCGGTTTTTAGGTTCAAACTTCTGCACAATTTACTTGTGATGATCGGTCAATGGAACAGTAAAGACATAAACAATGGTTGATTTTGTTGAACCAGAACGAGCGAACTGAGTCTGTGAGAACCATTGAAGAACTCTCAGTGGAATTTGTTCTGCAGACTTTCACACGCTATTTTCAAAATTTTCTGCTTAAAGCCAACCAGCAATTTGTCGAAATACAACCGACAACCTATATCTTCTAATCCTGCAGTATTTATAACATAGCCGGCAAAGTTGTGTGATCGATCAAGAAGCGTTACAACCAAATATACTGATATGTAAATAGGTTGCAACTGTATGCCGCTAACCAACACTTATTTCTCTTTTGATTTAGATAAAAGTCGAAGATTAATCCATTAGAATTACATGATAACAAAATTGTTACACTCACAGAAGTTTTCAAAGGTTTGGAAATCAGCAGTGCGACAAACATTCTATGTAATAGTCTGAATAGTGTCGAAAATATGACCGCATAACATTCATGTCTGCAGACCGCTTAGGGAACACATCCTTTTCACTTATCTGACGAATTTCACTGCAAACTTTGAAAAAATTTACACTGGTTATTTGGAGTTACGACTTAAAACATGTGAAATCGGTAATTGTATGAAATGTTTCCTTCCCAATTCCACCTTGCTTCCCACAGCTTCAAAAATACACGTCCAAACAATTCTACGATTTTCAATCAATCGAAGCCAGTGTTTTGGAGGTGTTCAAGTCTCGAAAACTGCAACACTTCTGTCGCTCTTATAAACATGAAGCATTCCCGAAAGTAAAACACAACCATACCTTGACAAAATACATTCTCGGGAAGGACAAATGCAAACGGGCTATAAACAGGCGTGGGAGTCTTGTGTTTAGGTGACAAAATTACCATCCAAAGCAGTCCTTGAGTTTTCATTCCTGCTTTTCATTTGCTTTCTCCTCTACTTCGTATCTAGCTTTCCATTCCTAATAGACAAGCAGCTCGTCTGCAAAGACGTCTTCCCATTGTCGCTTGAAATATTGCAAATTGTTCTCAAAGCTCTAAGGAGTGAGTTCACAGTTGCCGAACGTGCTCAATTGAAGTTTATTTCGGTGTCTTCCGAATCGAAACCTAACTCTGACTCCAGTGACGAAAAAGAAATGATTCTGGAACAAAACTGGGACGTTTTAGTCCCAAAATATATCGGAACGATTAGTTTTGTTTTCCACTTTCTCGAGCAAATACAGAGAGCTGACTAAGGCACCATTGTGTTTGGTTCCTGGGTAGACGTCATCAGCAATTGCCGCCCCAGACTCCTGGTATGCAGTCGTGTAACACTTCAGCCACGACTTTGAAAGGGCATAGAAAATCGAGGATTCAACCAAATTCAAATTTTTTTTCGCCCAAATGCTCCGAAGAACAAGTGGATTCATTTTAGTGGAAAAAACTTTTGGGGGTTAGGTGCACTTTAAGTCCGTTCTGCAATTCCAGAATTTTCCACAGAGATTACGTAAGACCATAACGCTTCGGTAGCTCGTTCACTTTTCAATCACACATGAAGAAGCGCTTGTGTATAGTACGCTTAAGTTGTGATTTCTCTCACTTACACCATCCTTTCATCATATCGTAAGTTGTTAGATAGTTTCTGTTTCTAGTTTTGCTTCGCAGGGTAATCTTTGTCATGTTTCTCTTTTGGCCCCAGTCTCTTTCCATTAAAAAAACAAATATTCCCATTTGTAACCTATAAGGTGAGACAAAGGGTCCTACTTAGAACAGACATAGTTCCCATATTGTCGTAACTCCCATCATTAGATTGGGTGGAGTAGATGGTTCTTGGTTTTAGACAAAAACTGGGAATTTCAATTTTATTACAACAGCACCAGTGGCAAGTGTTGTCATGGCAACAGCACTAAGGGTGTCATTTTGTTTCTCCTGTGATACACATTTGTGGTGCCAGGTTTCAAGAACACTGCTTCAATATTTCCAGAGATATTGTTTATTCTGTGTTTTCCACTTTTTAGTTGCAAACCTTATGACGTCATCACTGATGTAATTTGCATAATAGAAAAATGTCAATATCTCTAAAACGAAAAAAGATATTTCAAAAAGAGAAACGCCGTTCTTCTGTATTTTGAAAGGCCTTTCAAATAAGCAGAAATTATTTTTCGTGTCATATACACTTTAAATTAATAACGAAATTAAGTTAAGGACATTCCAGTCTTACTCTTACCTCTGTATTTCCTGCTCTTGTTATTTTGAATGAATGTGCAAGGCTTCTAAACAGCGGTATCTCATCATTACGTCATGTAATCAACACCAAAGTCGAGTATTCTTTCCAGTGCAATTCCTGTATTTAATTATTGAAAGCGTTAAAGGCAGGAAAAGTACCGGCTCAAAAGCACGTTCAGAACGGGAGCTGTGGGCAAAATAACTTCATTAGTGAAGATCAAAGGCTTCGGACTGAAGGAAGAAAGATTATCGCGTTTGGCTTTTTCCTTTTTCACTGCTGGAAGTCGACCAATCGGGCCGGTGCAATTCCTGTAATTAAGACTTGCGTTACAGAAAGGAATTGCACCAAGAGCGAAATGTTTGCAAATAGAACATATTATACAGTGAGTCCAGGGGGGGCAAGCAGCGAGGCCTGGAACCGAGTTTCTATGATCGCCCCAGTTAAGAAATTTGGCCGAGCAAGACTAAGTACTGGTTTGTGGAAAACAAACATGGCGGACTTCCGTGTGCGCGATGCGTTTGTAAAGTTTGGTAACCGTCGTGCATATTTCACGTTCAAACATCTACGAAAAAGCTCCAGTTGCCCTGCATCTAAATCTTGGACATTTGATCGAGGCATCGATGATAAATATTCCAACGTAAACCTGTGAGCCCTCGCGAGCGGGAACTCCACAGTGTGAGCCAGATTGCAGGCATGAATATTTTATTCAAGCATTTTTGGGTGTCCTATCAACGGGATAAACTGAAGTATTTCTATATTTCCGGACTCCCTGATGGTAAGGGTTGCTTTTTCTTAACAGCTTCGTGACCCTTTTTTTGTTTGCACTTATTAAACTGACAGGGTTAAAGTAGGTTTCATAGTGAGTGCAGTGGGTACGGCGTTTTTCTGTTACGTTACTACAAGAGGTCTCTTTCAGTTTCAGGTAAAGCATCTGGCATTATTCATGAAAGCGAATACTGGATAGGTCCCTCGGCAGAATTGAGAATTAATCACCATCTCTTTGCCGTTACAACACAATAGTTGTACATGTGTCGTTGATTGTTTTTGTTTCTTCATAATCCTTAGGCTTTTGTTTTGATATTCTAGACTTAACGGCTTAAATAATGGGTCCAATCAAGTCGTTGAGATGGAGAGTGTGCAGGAAGTTTGACTTTACCACCTCATTTTGTTGCTCTTTCTGCACTAATTTTTTATGCCACCTCTCAATTAGTTTTCAAAGGGTTCATGCTCCTCTCTTGCACTAAGAATTGTCATTTGATACAAGTACTATTAAAGACTTCATTCATCTGACTTTATATTAGTCTGCCTTATTGTCTTATTTAGCTATCCTTCCACTACAGGAACAAGCCACTGATAATCAACACTTTGGGCCAAATCATGAGTTGATATATTAACATCCTTACTCATCTTTTTGCCTTAGAAGAATAAAACAAGTCCTTTGGTTACCGGTCATTTGATTAGCCCCTAGCCAGTTAGCCCCCAACCACAAGTCGATTAGCCCGTTACTCATGCTTAAAGAAAAAAATATATAGTTTTTTTTATTTCTGGTTGGGGGCTTATTGACTTCTGGTTGGAGTTTAAATGTTTAGGGGCTAATAGACTTGGAGGCTAAATGACTGTTACAGATCCCTGTGCTTGATGTCTTTTCTCGTTATTCTCGAAAGCCTTAAAGCCTCTCAAAATTGGCCTATTTCAAATGTTGTGGAGGTTCTTTTGACTCAGGTGTACCCAAGTTAAAGTTAGTAATCTGGATGAATGACCATTTTACCTGCTTACCTCATTACTAGCACTCAACTACGGGTAACATGGCCTCATTTTCCTTCCCTGGGTCTATTTCATAAATTATCTCCCTCAGCAGATGAGTATATGGCAACCCTATTTTGATATCCAGAAGTATTACAGAGCTTTCTCCCACGACACAAATAAAACTGATGCTTATCACCAGTACAAATTATGCCAAAGCATGTGAGCAGAAGCTGCTTTCTTTATTTTCACGGGTAAATAACTTGTAAATGAAATACCTCAACTTAATAAAGGTTCACATTGAGTCTGTGCCTAGCAAACCGTCCATTTTGGACATTCCCATATGCAGAAGCAGAAAAATGATTTCAAATTGGCGAGTTCACATTAGTACTGAACAGTAAGGGATGGAGGTTTCAAAACCTTTATAATTTTATCACTGCATTATCGAGACACGCAAACTGGTAGCTATTTTCAATGTTGTTGACTGATCTGCAACTGCCTTCAAGTTTCATGATTTAATTAAATTACTCGAAAGAAAGTCTTCAGACTCAACACATTACAGGAAAATCATAAAGTAAATGCAGTCTTTCATAAGAAAGTAAGTTAAGACGAAAAAAACTTTAGACAGAAAAGCTTGTTTACTGTAGTCAATGTAAGCTCAACTCTGAACAGTTGAGAAATATTTTAGACTTACTTTCGGAGTCTTCGCGATATATAACGGCAGACATGAAACAGTTCGACATCGGTATTTTCCATAGAAATTTGGGAAGAATAATTGGTCGGTGTGATGATGGGAAGTAATGAACCTTGAAATTTCCACAGCAAAATAAAAACTTCAGCTTCGTTTTCTTCCTGAGACGGAGAAACCTCTCCAGGCAACCAAGAATGCAACCACGCTCGCCAGGAAAATAGCACAAAGCTGGTCCTGGATTCCCCCTTAGTCCTGATTGTCTCAGAGCTGTCGTTAAAAATTGCTAACAGCGAATAAAAAGTTATCGAATCGAAGGCAAACCCTGAACAAAAATGGCGGCGAAACATGTTTCGGTTTCCTCGTGTTATTTTCGCGTTATGCGCATGCTCGTTACAGTTCTCAAATGATTGACAGATTTCTTTACTGGGGCGATCATAGAAACCAGAAAAGCGGCGAGATCAAAGGTAGCTGCCAGCCCCCCCTGAGTGAGTCAATTAACCCATTGACACCCAAATGAAATTGCACGCAACCCACCCCTAAATTCCCGGCAATTTTTTCACATTTCAGAACAAGCACAAGCACTAAAAATAAACCATACGCGCAGTAACCACACACAGATTAGGTTTCAAGACCTTGTTTATTTTAAGTTGAATAAATGAAGGGCCAAAATATTAAAAAATATCAACAAAATGACTCAACTTGATGTTTAAAACTGATGAGAAAACAAGAAAGTATATTATTTCTTTGCCATGCAACAAAATGCCCAACAGAAGCTGAGAAAACTGAATGTGCGAAAATGAGTTATTATTGACTTCAGAGGACAAATTGACACCAAATACAACAGAATTTCTATTCTTGTACTATAACAGCTAGCATTTGAGAAAGCAATGGAAAATAAATGCGAAAGACACATGAAAAACCAATTTGAAATCAAGAAATCAAATAAGTTCTTTGGCGCACAACAAAATATTACAGCACTGCAAAAGAAAGACTAAAGTTGTAAGTCAAAAAGATGATAAAAACAAGCTACATATTTTGAGATCAATCGTATTTCAACTGTGTTAAATTAGTGTCCACTTAGTTCTTTTCTCGGCAGTTCTGTAGTAGCTGAATAAGACTCCAAAAAATATATTTGAACAAAGCGAATAAACTAATCAAACAAACCACGGAGGTGGCCGTAAATTAATAGCCTGCAAACAGGCTCCCGGTGAGGACAGGAAAAAATGTCGCCGAGCGCAAAACAGAAGAATTCGGAGAGCAAAGCGATCGGGGCAGGGACAGGGGAGCCTGTAGACTTTGTTTTGCATGTGCCTATCCGCCCTTGGTGATAACCCTGTAACAAATCAGTCAATGAGGTAATTAGACCTGTCAAGAAGCTACGTTTTCGGTACAGAGTGCAAGTAAGCAACATGTTCACGGAATATTTCAAACTAACTTTGTCCCTCCAGAGCCAATACTTAGAGAACTTAAAACATATTTTGCAATACTGAAATGAGCGTAATGAAATTATAAGCACATGAAAGAGGTGTCAAAATCTGCGAAGCGACAAGCAGATAAACAACGGAAAGTCCGGAAACCATGCCTTTGACCTCTAAAAAATTGCTATAGCACAGCCAAATGGCTCCACTCCACTAGCTTCTACTTAAAATTCCTCCTCGCAACAGAGCATAAAGTACTCTTCAGTATCACTTGTGAAATAACGACAGGTCGAGAGACCGAAACTTAAAAGGGAACGGCAAATGCACTATTGTAACGAGCCGTTGGAGTCATATAATTTTACAAAGATCTGTCAAATATTCATCACAAAGATGTCAACAATCAGTGATTTAACCACTCATATCATGATACCAGGAGCTGGTATCATAGAACGGCGGCATCAATAGAATGTCTACAGGCTCCCTCGCTTCATTTGGGCTCACCAGGAGCCTGTTTGCAGGCTAGTAAATTAAATATGCCGAAATCCAGCGTGCAAAAATACTGTTCGCTTTTAAAACCTAAAATTCCCCAAAAGAGGGCACCAAATGAAAGAAATACGAAAGGAAGCTCAATAACAATAAATTTTCATTCAAGCTGAGGCAAAGAAACCTACTTAAAAGCAAAAAAATGTTCAAAATTTCACAGACCTGCTTCGCTGCACGACTGCGTGTTCAAATTAATTCTTCCTGCTAAAGCGACAGCTCCGAGTTTCTCCCAACCACTTTTGTAGTCATTTTATCAGCCATGGTGTTACCAGTCATTCCAAAAGTTGAATTCAACTTTGAAAAAAATAATGTACATTACCATTTTTGTTTTCTAAAGTCCAGGAAGCTGCTTTAAGTCCGTGATCTGTTCTCAAAACTCACTTGAAAGCGCACCAATCGTCATGTTTTTGCGGCAGATGAAGGAAGGAAAAATTCTTCACCAGAAAGGTTTGAGGACTCTGTACTCCTTGATTTTCCATTCTGAGGCCACCTAAACATTAATTTGTATTTTTCTTTTCTATTTTAAATCCCAAAGCAGTAATTTCTCCCTGTTATGAATGAAAACAAGGCCTTTGAAGTTTGTAGATTTGGCCCGCAGCACACCATGATAACCTGCACTTTATGAGCGCACAATTTTAAGAAAACCATTTTTCCAAGGACCCCTAAAGTCCTCTAAAAAGATGCTCAGTAAGTCGATTCTGATTGGTTTATTTGTCCTCAAGAACAATAGAACACTAAGAGAACCTAAAAGTCTTCAGTCTATTTCAAACCTGTTCATGTAGTTTTTGACGTTTGAGAATCAGTTTAGGGCGTTCGACACCACTCAATCCGCCAAAGGCCATTTAAAAACACATATAGTAATACTATACATGTTTGTGTTACATATTTAACCATAACTACGAAGAATATCGCTAGCTAATAAAGCGGAGAACACAGTAAAATTATCTCCTTATCTTGTCCCGAATTTGCTGACGGGAGACACAACACTGACACACGCTCGAAGCACAAAACAGACTGGACAAAGTTCCATATATACCTAAAACAAGTAAACTTCACAGCGCTTTACATGCAACTTGACGTCCGGGAATGCTTTCTAGCATAAGACAACTGACGAAGACATCTCAGACTTGCAATTAAAAGTACCGCGAGCGAAGAAAACTCGTCGTTTATCCTACCTGCTGTAAGTTATCAAGCATTTAAGCTAATACAAAGCTTAGACATAAAATTCAACTACTCACAAGGTTCCTTTCATCTCCAGCTCTTTTTTGACTCCAAAGTGCGAACACAGCTGACTGGAAAATCACAACATCGCGAAGCACATGCACAGCAGTCACGTGACACATAAAGACTGAAGGAGATCTGGGTACCTCTCACAGGATTCTATCTGATCCCTTTGTCCTGAGGGTCCCCAGTAGGTTCGGCGGGATGCGGGATTTAGTGTTTCTATGGGCTTGGGATGCAGGATTCACAAGGGGACCAGAGCGGGATACGGGATTTCAATTCTTACGTGACCTTATAAATTGACCAGCGAAAAAGCCGCAAATTGGGCAGAAATGAACCTTTTGTGCTTCCAGTTATAGCTGTGTCAGGTTTCAAGTAATGTATAGCAACGGCTCTGTACCCTGTCAGGTTCTGTCGAACGTATCCATTATCGCTTGACTACGTTAGTATCATGAGACTGTATGAGGTCTTTGAGTCCTATTGCGATCTTCTGACATGAATGACATCTGTCCATTTCCCACATCTTCGACGCTTGCGAATGTAATCTTGATCCCCCCCCCCCCCACCCACCCCTCGATCCTTTGTAGTTTTCCTAGTCTTTCGACCTTTTCTAGAGCGCTTGCCTTGTTTTGGCCAGGATGGCCACATTAGATGGTGGTGACAATGACTTACCGAACGAAGTATGAGATATTATACTCAGTGCGTGGCCATATATTACTAAAAGGATGTGCGAGCGGGAATGCCTTCATTCGGAAAGAAAGGTTCTGAGCCCAGATTTCAAGGGAAGTGAAGACGCTGAAAGCTTTGAAAGAAACTATCAGGCGTGTTTACTGGCCATGTCTTGAATATAGGAATGAAAAATCTTTTTCTTTGAATGATACGTGGACAAAAGAAAACAAAACGGTAAACAGTTTACAGAAAGAAACGTTATAATCATTACTCGCTTTGTGCTTACTTATCTGCAACCCATTGAATCCTTTTGTGATATTTTATGTGAGCTTTTTTAACGAAATGTGAGGTGGCAATTCAGAACAAAACATATTTCTCGAAACAAGGTAAAATTTGTCATTGTTCCAGTTTCATGTTACTAACATGGGGTGGCTTCTACATGTCTTCATCGTGTTGTCTGTTGTAGGCACAAGTTGTGCAAGTTTCTCCCAGAGTTCTTTTCTGTGCCCTTTATTCCCCTTCCTTTTTCCATTGAAACAAGGAATCTCTATTCCTCCTCCTTAAGCTCTTTGCACTCACACACTCTCAGGCGCACTCCTGCTTTGACCGGACTACCACATAAGAGAATCAGCCGATTTTTCATTTTTTTTTTTTTTAGCTGAAACGTTTTCGTTATTACCTACGTACCTGTTGAAAATGACACGAGGAGTTTTAAATTTCAATGCGAAGAAAGGCTCATTTCCCTGTTCACTTGACTATTGATTGGAGAAATTAAAATAACGTTGTTTTAAACCTTGGTCTCGTTATTTTTTGACGGAAAGCTGGAGTTGTCGTGGGGCTGGGCTCGCCACTTTAGGGATTTTCTAGAGGCAATGATTTTTTTATGTTACATGCTTTCAGGGGGTCGTTACTATCGCCGGGAAGTTTACGGTATTACCACTAGGACAGCACCGCGTCTCGTCCTCTCAACAAAGTTTAAGCGCTGTTCGGCAGGGTTCTCGCTCGGATGTGCTACCTCTTGTTGTAATAACTTCTGAACCCCAGTCTTGTGTTATGCCTTTTTTTCTATTTATCAACTATTTTCTTCAAATCATTTCGACATGTTCGTATTCATTTTTGAAGTATTTCTTTACAATACGGTATAAATAACAGCGAAATGCGTCGTTCTAATGCTACTCAATTCTCTTGTCTGTTCATCGTCCAACCACTACAACGTGAAAATATAAACATTTTCCAAGTTAAAAAGGAAATGTTTAAATCTTTACTAAATGAGCTGTTTACCTTATTGTTACTAGCTTTGGGACGTACAAAATTTCGTGATTTTCGCCTTTTGGGAAAAAAGGCGAAAACTGATACTCACGAAAATTTATACTTATACATTTTTTTTACGGGTATCGCAGAAATTAAAATGCAGCTCCCGAAATTTCGTTAGAACTAGCAAGGATAAGTATTCATTTATTTGTGCGTAAAATGTCTAACGCCAGTGGAGGATGATCTGAGGCCATGAGCAACAATTCTTCAATCAGGAGGGGGGTGAATAGGGGTAGGCAAATCCGCCGATCTGTGCCTTCTTTTCGCCAAATCTGTCGATCCGCCAATATTTTCGTTCAAATCCGAAACCAGGACCACATCCGGAAACAGAAGTGTACAATTTCAAAGGTAAACTGCAGTGTTTGCAGTGCTAGGCACAGGGAGATCTGCCATCAGCTGCATGCGTCTTGTTTGTGCAACGTCCCCTGTAGACCTCACATTTGGACTTGACAGACTTACTTTTCTTGGCTATGATGATCCTGTATTTTCTCCTAAATTTTCTGGTTATGGTTGCCACTCCACTGTGACCATATTTGTGCGCATGGTTCGTTATCGGGGTCATTGGGGTGCTTTGCTTCGTATGTCACTACGGCCTTGTCGATTCTGCCTCCAATTCCTCCAATTCTTTAAACGGGCTGAAAGACTTGAAGTTACCTCTCTCCAGGCGACTATGTATAGGGTGTTCTGCGCAGTGCTTAATCCAGCAACCCTCCACGTGCTGAAGCTCTTCAGGAGTTCACAGTCCTTCCTTTCCGTATTCGCCGTGTCTCTCAGTTGTATTTTCGGTGCTGGCCTTCGTACTCGTGCCGTCGTTTGGATTGGTTTTCTCCAGCCGGAGAACGAGGATGAATCAATAACATCATGCGGCTTTCTGTACTGCGACTGGGGTCGATACCCGTATCTGACGAAGTTCGAAGTCTGCATCCGGAGGTGGCGAAGCTAGCTGAGTCGACCATGGGAATTCCGTGCCATCCATTCATCTGTCTTGGATTCCATGAACGTGGAACCCTCGCGACAGGTCGTCAGCTCCATTGTCCTCACTGGGGATGCGATTCCACTGGCTTGGATCTGTGTTACTCTGAATTTCTCCCTCCCATGCATGGCTTAAAGCTGCGAACTTTACATCCAGGCTAAGGCGAGAGTGCCGTCAGTGAGGAACTTAACCACTTTCAACTGTTTCCTAGACTCTCCTTGAATTCTCACACACACTGGTTACAATACTTATTATTTACAATCCTTGCTATATTGAGGGGGGAACTTGCAAAATCAATTTAGTGAACAATATTCAATTCTCCATCGCATTTGGAGTTTGGTTTGTTTTACGAGAAGCAAGAGAACATCCAGTCTACGTCTTTGGATGGAGGTCTGTCGTACAGCATAGACTGGAGTGGTCGGAATATTACTTCACTGGAGATTGGGGTTTGCAGTGTAGCTTGCTTCAGCGAACTTGGCAAGGCAGCGATAATTTGAAAGTAGTGCAGGTAGTTGACTTTCAATCCAAATTTTTCATGGAATTCGTCAAGGGATAAAATTTCCCATTAAAAGGTAATTCGCGATAAAACATGGGAAAGTTCGCTTCGAATAGATTAACGTCGTAATTGCACTTTAATAAAAAGGTTAGACCGTTATATTTGTTGAAAACTGACGTTTCGAGTGTAAGTCCTTTCTCTGACGAAGAGAGAACACTCCTAACCTCAGCTTCACAAACTCGCTACAGCCGGGTTAACTTCACGTTAACTTCAAGTTCATTAATAGTTGAGTGTTTTATTTCCCGTCAATTCGGTCCAGCTGCTTCCGTGTTTCTGAAGAGATAAAAGTGTTTGAGCCCATGGGCTCCTATTGAGACAGGTTAAAGGGCATTCTCGTCCCCAGAGGCCGCGCTCCTTTTGGTCAGCACCAAGAATCAAAACCTCTGATAAGGTCCAATTTTCTGAGCATGCACAGAGTAATCGTTTCGTATTCTCAGCCAATCAGATTTGTCAGACTTGACTCTGAGCATGCGCAGAGTGACGGGAAGCTCGTGAATCGCGGACTTCCGGTACTGGACCTTCCCAAAGGTCGCGATTCTTGGTGTTGACCAAAAGGAGCGCGGCCTCTGGGGAGGATAAAATGTTTAAGCAAGCAACCGGAACGATGATCCTGCTGGTATGCGTTGGATCAATAGTGATCTAATCGGCTTTTACATATAAAATGAAGAATACAAAAGCAAAAACCCACACAACGTAGAATGATTGTTTGAAGGTGTACTATATTTCGGCTGGCCAAACCAGCCTTCTTCAGGTACAATGGGGAGGAGAATGGTTAAGGGGCGTATTTTCGGGAACGGCGGAGCCGGGGATATGGGGCTGGGGTTCCCCCCATTTTCAAGCAAAAAATACATAAAATAATAATTTTACAAATATCGCCAGACTCTCTTCAAGTTATGGCCTCTGGTGCTCGCTTGGAAGCCTCCCCCCCCCCCCCCCCCCCACCTCCCAATTCAAAATACACTCCGCCATCCCTGATTCGTTGCTGTTTTTTTATTGTTATTATTATTTTTTTTTTTTGCGTCCGTTAGATAGTCAATGCAGGTACCGAATTTTTCTAATTTGCAATACAGCTACGTTCGCAAAGCCCTCACGTGACCACATATTTTCTCGCTCCACGCTCGGCTTTGCGGCTCGACTTGTAGGCTCTGGGCACGGAAATGGACCTCGGTTCTGAAATGAAAGCAATCTCCAAGCTAGGAGTATTTTTTCACACTTAAAATATTTAAATAAATTAAAAACTTATGTGAAACTTTACCTAGACCTAGATTTATGAGAAGTTTTCACAGAGTCTGTAATTCCTTTTGCATTGGTCTGCATTCGGATCTGGAATGTAGAGTCTTTCTTTTTCCAAACAAAACTGTCTGTTTTTTTCTCTGTCGGAAATCGCGGCATTCTCTGGGATTTTGCTAGCGGTCTATCCAAGTTTTTCGCTCGCACCAGGTGATCCCGAAACGATTGACCGCGGCGACATTTCGAGGCCTAAGAACCAGGCAAGTTGGAAACGAGGTTGTTGTAGGGCAAGTTTCCATAGCAACTCTTCTGCCGCGCATGAACAAACAGAAAACTCGCGCCTAGCGACACTAAGCCACTGTTCACTTGTACTACAACACACTGGTTGCGGTTGTGAAAGGAAGGGGGTGGTTCGTGATTTCTGTAGATATATTTGAGGAAAAAAAAGATTTCAACACAGATAAACATGTTTAAGAACACGTTTCAATCGGGATTTCTCTCCATATTGTACAGTATTGGCAGCAAGCCGTTACAGATCTGGGATAAGAAAGTGAGCTTACGTGATATGCAGTCGATTCAACGTGGTTCCTCCATGTGTGTTTGTTTTTGATCGAGATTTTCTGTTAAACTGTTGAACTTCTTTCTGTTTCAGGTTAGAAATGGACATATCAAGAGAATAACCGATAACGATATTCAGTCGCTTGTATTGGAGGTTGTTGGAACCAACGTCAGGTAAAAACAGAATGGGTTACTAACAATAACTCCTCTCGATCGACCCTGAATGTGTAGCTTGTAGAAAAAGACGAAAACTGTATTTTTTGTCTGTCCAGGTGTTACATTTTTCTGTGGTTTTCGTTGACATACTACCTGAATTTCTCTCTAATTCACCTCTGGTATTTTTCTCCCTTGCAGTACAACTTACATTACATGTCCAGCAGATCCCAAGAAGACACTTGGAATCAAGCTACCATTTCTTGTGATGATCATCAAAAATCTGAAAAAATACTTCACCTTCGAAGTTCAGGTAAACAAGATACGAATGGCTTCTTGAGATATTTGAGCTAAGATCGTTAGAAATTCAGTAGTTTTAGAAAATATTCGAAGTTTGCGTTACTTCCTCACAACGTCCTCATTTGTTGACACTTCCAGGTCCTGGACGACAAGAATGTAAAGAGGCGATTTCGCGCTTCCAACTATCAGTCGACCACACGAGTAAAACCTTTCATTTGTACGATGCCAATGAGACTTGACGACGGGTGGAATCAAATTCAGGTAAACTATAATTGAATTTTCCTTAGGAAAACCTCTGTTGCTAGCGTGTTACAAATTAAGAGGACATTATATCAAATAGATTTTGATTGAAGTTTGGTTGTTTGTTGTACGAGCTTAAAAGCTTACATCGGCTTTGATTTATTTGGTAAATATTCTTTCCTTTGAAGTTTTTGTTCTTTATAAAGAGAAACGAAATCGAAATTTTGTTGCTAATGCGACATACTGTTTTTATAATGTGTGGTATGAACATGAACTGTTTTTTTCCTCACAGTTTAATCTATCAGATTTCACGAGACGAGCATATGGTACAAACTACATCGAAACACTTCGAGTTCAGGTAAGATTAGAGCTATAATTCTTTGTGTTTGTGTTGTAACGCTCAGGGGTCTTATTAAATTTAAGGGTTTTGCAACCCTTCAAAGAACAATAAAGTTTCCTGTGAGATCTGCTGACTGTATATGAGTTTACCATGAAAACTTTTTAGTATATTTATTGACAAAAAACTGTAATATACACCATGGTTTATTTGCCTGTACCACAAGCTCTTTACAATAATCAAGTTAGTTTACACTCACAAGGTGACTTTACACAATGAATGCTGTGTTGGTGATATCGACAATCATTTTTAAGCTTTGTTAAAGGCTCAGAAAAATTTAGCTTCCCTAATGCCTTTTTGTGAAGGTTATATTTTGCAAGCAGTAACATTCAATTAACACACTTACAACAATACTCAGGAGGAAAATGGGAAAGATTATCTGTCTACTATAACACAAAATTGTTTATGAGAAAATGTTTTTATTCACCTGTTTTGGAAGCTTTTTGCACAATCTGATGATCAGAAATTAGAGTAAATGATGGCAAAAAGTTTAACCCCTCGACAAACCCTCCCGGCGGCTTTTGTTTCACAGTCAGTTTACTTGTAACACTAATTCAAGTTTATAAAAGTTAGCTAGGGTTCTTTTTCTGTGGTAAAAAAGCTTTCTTTCTCTGTGATTCTAGTACTTTGAGATTAGTGTTATCAAATCGATTTTAAAGTGATACCTGGGTATAAATAGCTAATGCTGCCTTGAACATGTAGGTATTTATTGGGTTGTTCTCACTTATTGATTAGAATTTATTTGAACTACAGATCCACGCAAACTGCAGAATCAGACGAGTTTACTTTTCCGACCGACTTTACTCAGAAGATGAACTTCCGGCAGAATTCAAGCTATACTTACCTGTACAAAACAAGGCAAAGGCATAAAGGTAAATTATGGAGACACTTTTCACAATGAGTTAGATGGGACACCTTTGTCACATACAGTTAGCACACAACAAATCTGCAACACAGAATCTACAACACAGAAAATGTTGTGGAACTGTAAAAATGGGTTACAACCTTAAGAGAACCATAGAAACAGGCAAAGTTATGTATACATGTGTTTGGTGCAATGTAAGCCATGTGATCTACAGCAGTCATGTCTGACAAAGTTGTACATTCAAAATCAGCGCTTATAAATCATTTTATGCAGTATTTCAAGTCTAATGTTGCCTTTTTTAAGTTTTGTACGAGCTACAGAACTTCAACAATTTACAGACAGCATATTTAAGCTTCCACTAGCTTAAATTGTAGAAATTATACAAATTACATTTGTTTCCCTTCATGTTTTGTCTTTCTGTCTGTCTGCTTTTCTTCAAGATTGTCTTTTTTAAAAAATATTACCGTTCAAACAGCGTCACTGGAAGCCATTTCAAAATTGATTACTCAAGACCACAAGTTGTGAGAGCTACTTAGGCCCAGGTTGCACTAGAGCCAATTTTGTCTGTATAAGTAATAAATCTGTCGACAAGTAGTGTAAAATAAGTGTGACCCCCAGTTTCAAAAACTTGCCAAATTTTGGCTAATTGCCAAAATTTCTCCAATCTTTGAAGAAGCCGAAGTGCTGCCTCGGAGGCTTCCAAATTTTGACAAAGCAAACAATTTTGTCTTTTTAACCATTTAACTGTCATATTTTTAAAACATGTCTGGATAAAATTACGGTGAGAAAACAACTTTGATGGCTAGTCCAGTTTGGCAGGTGTGATGGCATGACAAAATCATTGCTTATCTGGTCCATCTGAGGATTTTTTTACAGTTATTTCAATGCAAACGAGGAACATGAGCGGTGTTTTAATTCAAATTCTTATGACTGGTACCATGGATGTGGTTACTGGCAGCAATTTGAAGAGAGGACTTCAGCGAGACAATCTTCTTCGATCGTAAGTAGTGCAAGCAACAACACAAACGCATGCAAGCCAAGCAAAATCTGCTCATCCAATTATGGGCCAAAAATCATGAGTTGTTGTAGAGTGGAGAGTCGAGAACATGCAGTGTGGAGAAAAATCTGCGAAGAGTTAAACTCTTGCATGAAATCTAATGAAATACAAAATTGAGAAACATAGATCTTGTGATGTATATTTCAATTAGTAACGTTTTGGTTCCAAAATGTTGGTCTAATGTGACCACTGCCAAAATTTGGAGCTTGCAAAATTTTTGCCAATTTTCTTCCTCACGAAAAATTGGAAATATTTGAATTTGCTCTAGTGCGACCCAGCCGTTACAGTTTCCTTCCTTCTCTACACCACTGTGGTAAACATTAAACAGGAAACTCTTATGTAGTAAACTAATCAAATGTTATTTCTTTTTTCTTGCAGTAATGAAAGCTGACAGATGGATTTTAAGAATTCTTTTTTTGGAGGGGGGAATGGCAGGGGGGACAATAATTTTGTAGCTGAAACAGCCTTAAAATTAGCATAATTTGTCTTCTTTGCCTAAGGTTGTTTTAATTTGCCTTTAAAAGGGAAGTTAATTCTTTACAGTTCAGTTTTTGACATTAATTTAATTTTCTTTCTGCGCTAATGTATAAAAAGTTCTACAGAAGGATTTTTTTGTCGTGTAAAAACATACAACTTTACACTTTAGCTGCAAGTAAAGGTACTTAGACTCCAAATTTCTACACAGTTTACAACATCAATATCATTTCTGACTGTATTTTTTACTCAAACACTTATTACTCTCTGAGCTTTGTAATTATAACATTGTAAAAAGAAAAATAAATATACAATGAAAATAAGATGTAATCAGTTGTTAGTTGGTTATTTCTCTGGGTTGTACAAAATATGATCAGGCTTCATGGATTGGTGAGAAACTAAGTAAATCCGTTTTATAACTTCTCAGTATGTTTCAAACTTCACAAAACAATAGCAGTCAAAAACACTTTTATCCTGGAAAAATTAAAACCTTGATCAACGGTTCATTCTGGATTAATGTCAATCGGCCCTAAGAGCAACACAGCTGTGGTTTACAAACTGTTCCCAGTTATGGCTGATGCTTCTGTTGGTTTATGCTAAACTTTGCCTGGAATAGCCATTTACAGTAGCAGTGCCAAGGGATGCTCAGTAGGGAAGGGGGGATTTGTGATCCTTGCAATAATTTAAAACAATCAAGTTGGGGAGAATGCATAAGAAAAGCCTGACATGTAACACCTTTCAAAATCTGAAGCATATTTTGTAAATAAAGTTACTGGTACTAGCTGCAAATCACACAGAACTTGAACTTTTGTGTTAAAATAGAACTTTTTTCCCTGAAGGTTTCGCTAGACTGTCCCTTTCAAGCCAAACTTGTAAAAAGTGTACTTCCTAAGGTACTGCAATTGATGAGGAGGATTAGCCACTACCAGCACTTTCCCAGAGAGCTTTACCTTGGACTAACATCTGGATGTCAACCTAGGTGAATCCTGTTCTCTTGGTCAGGGTATTGTGATAGGTTATCTGTTTTGTAGACATCCTCTCCTCCTAGAGGGTTGCCACTTGTGCTACTTTCCCTTCCTCAGTGGAGGTCTGAGTGGCTATCTTTGTGATCCGAAAGGATCAGTTGCTGTGTGGCACAGTAAATGGTTCAAAAGTTGTAAATAGTAATAATTCAGTGCCAAATTAAACTCAAATTTTTAGCAGACGTTTCAGACCTAGCCCTTTCTCAGTGCTAAGCACTAACAACTACTAAGTGCCCAATACTAATGCCAGACATTGTGATGAAATGTGTCAAATTTTTCATCTTGTCACCCTTAGGCCGCATGGACTAACCACGGATTTTATTTTTTTAAACAGTTTGACACTCGCAAGCTTTTAGCAATCCGTTACAGTCACGCGTACAACTGTCCATTATTCAATGATGTGTCCCATTCAAAACTTAGCACTGAGGAAGGGCTAGGCCTGAAACGTCTGCTATAAAAACTTGAGCTTAATTTGGTACTGAATTATTACTATTTACAACTTTTTATCTTTGTGATCCTCCAGGATATCAGAAGAGTTGCTGTTCTCTGACTTAAATGTCATGAGGCACTCCCAGCTGACCCAATAGCTCAGTTGATCAGTGTTGTTAACCTTGTCATTATCATGCAAATCCCGCTGAGTCCAACATTCCCTTTGTGTTCCTCGTTGTCTGATTTTCAAATTCATTTGATTTTCTTTCTGTGGCTAGAATTGCTCAGTGTCTGGCATTCATGCTAGATGCTGATTGATAAGTACTACGTAGCCAACCCAATTTGTATTCAGCTTTTGAGGCAGCCTAACAAACTGCTGGGTAGTACTGGTAACCTATAACCAAACAGTAGTGGGCCATACCCCTTGTGAAGTAATGTGAAGTAATGGAAAGAAGAGATGTCTGCATGCAGACTACTACCTACAACATAAAATAAAAACAACCCCAAGGAACCACCTTTTGAAAAGAAAAATATGCCCACAGCTTACTATTGAAATTTTCACTGTAGTGTTCAGTCAGCATTATTTTGCTTAGTGTACTCAATTCATTGTGATATTCAACTCCCCCTTTTAAAAGAAACCCACTTTGATGATTTAGCCTTACAAAGATGTGTGGTGTTTCTGACTAACAGTAAATCAGGGACCCTACAAAATAATGTTTTTCTTACGTCTCCAAGTCTTGAATCACACTGAAGAAGTTTCGTGATCACACAGGTACAAAAAAACTTCACATTACAGACATTCCTCCCTAGTACAGACAATTCACTTGTCAGAGAAACCAGAATTCATCTCTAATATGGGCATCTCCATATTATTAATATTCTGGCCCTTTGCTGTCTGTTATATGAGTGGTTTGATTGACATCGTGAGTTTGAACACAACTCAAAAGTGCAATGTGGCAGCTGCTGTGTAATCGTTCAAGAAGCCATGACATCAACACAAAATTCTTTTTACTATCTCAAGATTTTTATTTCAAAACTTGATTGAATGGACAAGGTATCTTTAGGAAAGACATCTTTTATGTTTTATGTATACTGTAAATTGCTCTAAAGCTCAACTTCAGGGAAAACAAACCTTAAAATCAAAACAAATTTTGAGGGATTAATATCCGTACTCTAAGGCGACACAACCATAAAAAAACCCCTATAATCTGTGGAGTGAAACTAATTCCAAAGTTGTTGAATTTTAGTTTCAGACCTTTTTCAGCAGGAGGGAGGTCATTGCTGGTTGTCCAAGTTATTTCCAGAAGTTTATTACATTCTGAATGCTACAGTATGCTGTTTGGCAACTTCCAACTTCTAGTGATACTGTTCATCTAGTGACTATAATGTTGGAAACTGCTAATAAGTCTAAAAGAGAGAAAAGCATGAAAACACTAATAACGCTCATATAACTTTATTTCATGATTTGGATATTCTGACTGTGAAACAAAAAAACATTAAATTTTGTCTATGTGACTACAAGTCATAAACACCAAACAAGTACTAAAACAATGTTATCATCACTGTACATTTTCGATAAATAACCAAAATGTTTCCTTTGGCTGCCTGTTTGTTTCATAGTCTTTTAGCTGCTGCTTTCACGAAGACTGAACTCAGAAGTGCGTGCACGCTCTTTCGACATCCATCAGGTCATCAAGAATCTAGAAACAGCAAAAGGAATTAGACCATAGCAACACAACATGAGAAGCACCTCATACATTTGAGTTTCAGATCATACACTTCAACTTCAATCATATATGAAATGTGAGGAAAGCATACTAATAGAAAAAAGGTAGTTTGTCTGGTGAACATCATTTTAAATTTAAAAATTTAAACATAACTCTGGAAATTCTTTACAAAACGGATTAATGTTGTGTGGTGAGTCTGTGGGACGAAGTGACAACACAGCCTGGTAATTTGGTAAAAGTAAATCCTTTTAGGGCACCGTGCCTCCCACATGTTTTAAAAAATATTTGGTGTTAGTTGTTTTCAGTTTGAGTGGTTTGCTGTAGTTTTTATTTTTAGTTTATATTTAAAATAATTTATAACTCCTCTACTTCTCTCCAAATACAACAATTTGAAACAATTAGATTAGGAAGAAATAGAAGAAGGGAAAATTATATGCCCTGTAAATTACATTTAGTTTACGATGGAGGTATTTTAGGATGGAAGTTATTTTAGGGGAAGTATAATAATATTTTTGTTGAGGCTTGGTTGGTTTTTTCACAGCATTGCACTACCTCAGTTGCTGTGCTTACTACTAAGTAGTTTTAGCCATCATACCTGAGCAGGTGTGGTGCCAATTTTCTTAGTAACCTCAAGTCGTTCCATTGTACCAAGTTGAACAAACTTGTTGAGTAATTCTCCATCAAGTATGTTCCTATGAGGATTGTTAAGGCTGCGTTTCTTTCCACAAACAAGTCTGCAAAGCAATGAAAAGGAAAACTAGTTAATTTCACCAGAATGGACTTCAGTTTTGATCTTAAATTAAATTAAATTAAATTAGATTAAATTAACAGTCTTTAAATACACTACTTGAGATCCATCAATTAACAGCCAAAAATATCGTACTTTTAGAACCTAAGGTAAAAGTTTACCGCAACCTACCCCTCTCTAACCAGAACATTCAATATCAAAGTTATTAACGTGAATACCATGTTCAACAAGGAAACAAATAGAAAAAAAACAACAACAACAGCAACAAACAAACAAATGAACAATCACACAAATTAAAGTAAGGGAAAGAGAGTGATGCTATGATGAAAAACACTTCAAGAGTAACTGTTCACATCCTAGATTTTTGTTAGCTTTCCTGTATTAAAGTAATAAGTAGACAAGGCTGTAACAAGGTTGTATGATATCAACACTTCATGAAAGAGAAAACTACAGTAAAAGTGTTACCAGGCTTTAAGCAAGAATAATTTTGGGACATGAAGTATGTAATAGAATTGATTCATGACAAAGTCTGAGATGAACAACATTCATCACAAATTATCCAACCTGAAAGCCTTTGGATTAAGGCCTGCTATATGTGGAATGCACTCCACAAGCTTGGTTTGTAACATGTGTAGTCGCCTGTAGGTTTTTTCTGTCATAGGCAACAGGAGTCCAAGCCCTCCATCTAGTGTGCCTGAAACATTGACTATGTGTCA
Source organism: Orbicella faveolata (assembly GCF_042242905.1). Taxonomy (NCBI): domain Eukaryota; kingdom Metazoa; phylum Cnidaria; class Anthozoa; order Scleractinia; family Merulinidae; genus Orbicella; species Orbicella faveolata. The sequence goes on from NW_028301576.1 coordinate 34,068,760, forward strand.
TTTACTGTCTTTCGTGAGCTTAGAGACACTTTTCAACAAACGTCATAGAAACATAATCAAAGTACAGTGGAATGCTGATTTCTCAAACCCTTGATTTTTCAAACCTCCAGTAAATCCAACCCAAAGTTGCTTCCCTTCCCCTCAGTTAAACACTGTAATTTTACCCCTCATGTTTTGAACTATCCAAGTTTACAAACCAATTTTCGTTTCCCTTGGAGGTTTGAACAATCCTGATACTACAGAAATCACTTTGGTCAAATCACAACAAATGCAAACAACATAGCTGACCAACTAGAGCTCTGAGTAAAACAACGTCACAGTAAATTATTGTTCTTTGGCTTTGCTCTTTGTTGTTGCTATCTGTCTGTCTTACCAAAGCTAAATACGAAAATTGGACGGTTGATCCAGAAATCGAAATTAACTGCCACACATGCCTGAAAGAGTTCAACAGGCCCTTTCTGTCATTCTCAATAGGCACTCCATTTTAAACTTTCCCCTGTCAATCCAGTATTGAACTGTCCATGAGCTACACATAAAGCTGTCTTATAGCTTGCAGACAAAGAGCACAAGCTTCTCCTTCACTCACCAAAACAAGTCAGTTGTCTTAAGTCTTTGCCGCCTACTTTTCCAGTTGTTCTTGCACGAATCCTGAAGAATGATGTAATGTTGGTTCCTACATTGATATCTGCTCGCTGAAGTAGCCGCTGCCCACCAAAACTTTCAAGAGCTGTAGAAGTCAGTCAGTATAGAATTTAATCACAAATATGTGGAACTAACTAAATACCAGTCAAAAAACAGATAAGCCATAGCCAGGATGGATAATTTCAATTAAAACAAAAATGAGCTTTCTGGCAAAAAAGTTAAGAAGTTTTACAGCTTTCAGCTGCAACTTCCCTAAAGGAGTCCAAAGCAAAAATCTATCAACAACTTTTTGCAGGAGAATGCACTAAAATTTGACTTTCATGGCAAAGAAAACTCATGGCTGGTCCTTAGAATACAGAATACAGTCATGAATTTAGGAGCGTTTGAAAAAGATACCAAGACAGTGGTATTGAGTGATCACCTTCTGGTTGATAAGTGAATAGTAGCAAGTTCTGGTCAACATCTGATACTGAAATAACAACACAACAACAACTGAGATGTGTACACTAAGATATTAAAGACAGGCATTCACATTTACAAAGGGCACAGGGCACTTACAGAGGGCACTTACTGTTTAAGTGTAATGATAATAAAGAGTACTTAACAGAATTAAAATAATAATAATAAAAAAACCGAGAATTTTCAGCAGAAAAAAATATCTTTAAAACTGTTCCATTCCTCGACGTTGAACCTCAGGGATCTCAGAGTTTAGTGGCTCAAGAAGCTGACACTAAGGGTGCCTTCCATTTGACCAAAAATTTTGGTTTAAACTTAGGAACTTGGTTTGAAATTTCCAATGTTAAATGGTACAGCATTTCCCAGAATTTCAGGAAAAGAGGACAACCACAAGAGATATTCCCAAATTTTCAAACACTTCTTACCAGGAATTTCAATTTCATTTCATTCTCCTCCTAGAATTTCTTGAATTTCCGTTGAATGGTTCACATTTTGGAAATTCCACCATTTGCAGATTTTCTGAAAACGCTTCCTGGAAATTTCCATACCATCAACTCAGGTTTGAACATTCCAAAATTTTAGATGAAATGGAAAGCAACCTAAATAGCTAGTGTAGCATGAAGCAACCAGGAGAATTGTTACCCTTATTGGTAAGGTGCAAGTTCATCACAGATCAAACCTAAGAAAAAAATTGTTTGCTTGTACTCTAGGCTTGCTAGTTGAAGAAAGTGTGTTACCCAACAACACACTAAAATTGGAAGACTTGTAAACATTAAGTGAATGTGAGAGATAGAAAAAGAAAAAAAAATCCTGGATGAAACTTGTTAATGTTAACAAGGAGAAAGAAAGCTATGCCATACCAAGAAATCCCAACTGAGGACCATCAATAACAAAATCAGCTCCGTACACCTCAAGTGGTTTGGGATCCTAAACAAAGTAAAAACATTAACCAGATGAACCAAGTTAACCATAACAAACAAGAAACAAACTTAAAGCTTCCAACAAAAAAATAATTATAATAATTTATTGTTAATTATTTTGTTAAGACATCTAGAGTAATTTTCTGAGTCACAGTAAAGCAGCCACAACAAAGAGGCACGCTCACCTGAATCAGCTTACTAGATAGACTGCTGACACTTTTGGATTCAAACCACTCATCAAATATGATTTTACTGAAATAACATTTAGAAGCAAAACAATAACACTAACCTTGCTTACAAATGCCAAAGTCTTTGTTTCCTCCTAAATGTTACGGCAGACATGAGTAAGGAACACATTAGAACTACACTGTGATATTTCTATTTACCTGACAAGATACTTGAATTTGTGACTGAAAAATAAACCCCTCCATTTCATACCATAACAAGGTTGAAATCTGCTCGTTGCCACATTTGTGAAATATTGGAACTTGGAAATAATAAAGTACAGTGAGGCAATGACTTTGCCTCATGGACTGACCACGTATTACAAGTGACTAAATACAGTTGAACCCTGCTATTTCGAACTTTCAGGGGAATCAAAAAAAAGTTTGAAATAGCGGGAGTTCAAAAAAGCTGATAGTAAATGACTAAAGGGCAAATCCAAGAGAAATGGTCTCAAGTTTGAAATAATAGGGAATTTGAAATAACTGAGTTCGAATTACTAGGGTCCAACTGTACAAGCATAAGATCCCACACAGGCGCTAGGGGCCTCTATCAGCCATGCGGCATGCTAGTTATAATACAAGCGTAAGATCCCGCAGTTGTGACTTTCACATACAGTAGTTTATTCCCACCCATGTGAATAATATAGAAGACATTACTTGTAATCTCAGCAGAGTAATACTCTTGGACAAATCAGCTGCAATAATTAGATTCTTGATGGAAGTCAAAGTGTGAATGTACATTTGCGTGTCAATAAATGCCATTCCCACCAAGTCATTGTTATCTTTGAAGTTCCAGATGTAAATCTATCAGTAATAACACAAACAAAACAAACATCATTTAATTTTTGCAAAAAAAAAGTGTTCAAAATTCACTGTCCTCCAGGACCAACGGTAAATCTCAGCAACAACAAGAACAACCACCACCATAAACTTTATTTTCTTTCATCGTAAAATTACATGTTATTTGGCCTGCGGATAGCAAGTGCTAATCTAAGCGGGCCATTTATTGCTTATGCATATAACTAGATTAATTAAATAGAAATAATAACAAGTAATTTAAGATTAAAGATATAGTTAATACTATTATCGTTTCTGCATATTAACACTACTCAAATAAAATCAGGGGAGAATAAAATCAGGGAATAAAAACCCTTAAAATTCAGAAAGGATCTGAAAGGAAATCAAACTAAGGGCAATGCAGCTACAATTGTTATCAAAGTTAAAATCCAAATGTTTACAACATAACACCTCACTGTTAATTGTCATAATGCCGGAGCATACTCAGTTCATCAGAAAGTAACTACTATAACAAAAATTAATTGAGTTCTATGAAGTGGTGAATGATTAACAAATCTTGTAAATAATCCATCTAGATTGGAAGATTGACTGATATAGTTCATGCACACATACACACCTTGCAGCAACACAAGGAACAACAAACTACTGTTTTGTTGCATGGATATGTGTGAGGTACAAGTTAAAAGCAACATGGACTGATGTGTCAGCAGTTACAACGCACCTTCTGTCCTATGGCACTCACAAGGTAACCATTGACTTGAGTAAGAGCGCTAACAGGACCTTTTTGTTCCTTACCATACAGCATCTAAATGAGACAGTTGTAACACAAGGACAGTCACCAACAACACTGAATGTCTATTACGGTAAAACATGGAGCATGCAGTCATTACTAAACATAACACTACATTTCCTTCCTTCATCACTACTACTGTGTTTCAGGTTATCCCTAAACAAAATTTAATTACAGTAGACAACAGGCTGTGTATTGACAACTTGAACAACTGCTTTTGTATTCTGTGTGCAAATAAATCTGAAACTAAAGCAAATTAGTAATACATGTATATATAACAATTTGCTGAGTTAGTTTGTTCTGTGTTGGAGATTGCAATGATTTACCTTAAACTTGTTCTTGGTCAGTGGTTGGCCTGGCTCAGGAACAACTTCAATGATATCAAAGATCAAAATCTATTGAATAGAAACAATAACTTGTTTAATTCTATTGTGTTGTGTTTTATACACAAAGCAAATTCAAAGCAAACAAACATTACAGAACTAAGCATGCACAGGGTGAAGTAAGTTGCTTAGGTCCTCTTCAGAATTTTATTAAATGTTCAGTGACAAACCTTTCAACCTCTTAAAACATAAGAACACAAGGTGTCCCCTTGCAATAGTAGGGAGTTTAAGCAAATCGCTACGGTTGGCGCTGATATAGCTGCCGGAAGTAAATTTTCCCCAAAATGAGACACTGCCCATGTATGTCGGTTGCATCCAGCTGTAGCGTGAAATCTGACTACATGAGTCGGGATGTTTTGCAGTAGCGGTTACTACGTCGGGTTTATTTTGCTTCTCTGGCCCTTTTCAACGGACATCGCGGCATTTTAAGAATTCTATCGAATACTATATCCTTTAAACTCAATTTAAGTCAAAGATTGGGTCAAGGTTGCCTTTCATAAGCTTGTAAATCCGTATCCTGAATTTACGATAAGTTTTGGCAAAGGTGTTGGAATGGCGAAGCGAGTCTAGTGAAATATTTGTGTTGAGCACGAGGTTGTTTTTCTTTGGTTAAGTTTGCTTTGAGGGTTTAGTGAAGATGTTTTATATCTGGATAACTATACGATGCTATTTTGCTTTTTTGAGTATTGATATATTTGTGTTCTTCACTCAATATTCTTTGACATATTTGTCTCTGAAATTATATATTTCATCCATCAAATTGTTATGGTACAAAGTGTATGGCATTCACTTTCAGCAGAAATAATCTGTTTGTCCAACCAAATAATGGCCATCGTCCTTTGAGCGAAGCCATTTGGCTGTGAGAAACCAAATAAAAGAGATTTCAAACTCCTTAGCCAATGTTTCTTTCATCTTTGTATTTTGCTTTACTCGCTAAACTTAAAATTTGGCAGACCACCAAGATGTACTCTCCCCAAACCTTTTCAGTCACGGCAGCCGTAGTAGCACCAGCCGTAGTCATTTGCTTAAACTCCCTAGTACTTACTCGCCCTCTGCATGTGATGTCTTCACCATACACATGTGTTGTCCCAACACAGATGAAACCCTTGTGACCTGTGTGTGTCTCCTGACTTGATAGCATCAGGTTCTTACAGGTGGTGACATGTTCCCAATCCTCCATTTCAATCCTGAAACAACACAAATTCTGTTTCGTTTTTCCTTGTCTGATGTCTATACACACGAACATTTGACATTTTGTTGGCGTAATTGTATTGTTATATTTGACAACGACTTCAGTCAGTAACAAGATCATCAATGTAACATAGCAAATGATTTGAATCCAGAAGCACCAATAGATAGTGCTATGAGATTCTCTGGGTGATGACTGGTATTTTGACAATCTGGGTGGAAGTTACCTTGAGAGTCAAGGAGAAAGTGTTTGTCAGGAGTGTGTGGTCTGATCTTTGCAACTTGATTAGTCAGTCTTGGTGCATTGTTATAAAGATGATCATGTTGTTAAGTTCCCTCTTGTATTCAATGTTGTTTCCTTCAACAAACTGATGTGACACTCACACAAATGAATATTGATTAGGGAGATTGTGAACTGTAACAAATGAGCGTCTCCCCATACGCACAATATGTACTACTACTATAGACGATAACAGTCATAAACTAACCGTGTACTTGGTATGATTTCCCAACTAACTGGTGAGATAAGCTGTAGGCTGAACCGGTCAATGATTGGATAAACAAATCTTGCATCTGTGGTAAAAAAAGAGAGCATCAGTTATTAACAATCTTTCTTTTCCTCAGTCATTTCTTGGGAACTGGAGTGTACAATATATTTTCTTGTCTGGAAAGCTAAACCAAGAATGAAAACAGCTGCTATCACATGACGAGTGAGACTACATGTACACTTAGAGAAAAGTCCAGGGGCCCATATCTCAAAGGTCCCGAAAAGTTTTTGCACCCGGAAAGCTGTAATGAAATCCCAAACCTTATGATTACAGTGCCATTTTAGTCACATATTCTTGATATCAACAGAGGTTCTTTTCATACAAGAAGTTTCAGGTATATACACCTCTCAGTTTTTACAAACAGAGAAATTAAAAATGGCCTTACAGGCCTGAAAAGTTTCTGGGACTTACGAGAAATGGGCCCCAGGACATAAAAGGGACAGAGAATTTAATGGAAATCTACAAGCCAACTTGAATATGCAAATGAAAAAAATGGTTCTCAATATTATCTTCACTCAAGGAAAAATGACAGATATACTCTCTGTGCAACCATTTTTGATCAAACTACCTCCCAACATTGGCAGAGATTCATTTATGTACAGCATACCTCGCTCAATGTCCTCTGGCTCATGATCTTCAGTATTCAACTTCACCACTTTCTTAGTTTGTTCTGATAAACTTGTCACAACTGCATATGTCTGGTGAAAAAAAAAACAACAAATATTTATTCTATATTAAAATACCAACACGTACAGTGGAACAGTCACACAATGGAACAGTGGAACAGCAGAAACTATGGAACAACGGCAAAAAGGAACTACTACACCTGGGCATTCAATTACACTATCCCATATCAAAGCCATTACCTTGCTTTCTCTGTTGTAGGCTACAAAATGAGGTGTACATCTTAGTGGAACCTTTCGTACTGGCCAAGGAGCGTCATAACTTAGATGTGTTGGCAGAACTGAAATTCTTAACTCTCCCTGAAAAGGACAAAATGCATGCATATCACTTCCTAATTTTCAAAATAGCTAACAAAGAAAGAATTTGTTCCTAAGTCTTAAGTATCTTCAGGTCTTTAACTGATTGATAGCTTCTTCCTGGAGAGTTATTTGACTAGTATCACTGACAATTTCACCTGTTTACATTTTGTATTTTACAGCACAACTGGGTTACTAATAAGATACACACATTTGTGAATCCACCAAATGTTTCATTAAACTACAATGGTCTAAACATGTCACAGGACACAGTTCAGCCCATTCATGTTTTTTTTTTTTTTGCTAAATTTACGTACTAAATTGATCTAAATGGGGCAGCGAAGTATTTTTGATGAATTTCGAGGTGTTTGGAAATGTGGTCAAACACTGTCTTGAGTGTTTGATATGTCTTCTCAATCAAAACTAAAACTAAGGAGAAAACGGAGAAATAAAATCACAAAAATCTATGTTAATTAAGATCAGATATCCAAACACTGTCACGGTCATGATTTCCTTTGTTTAAACTTGATGAATTATTAATGAGTTTAAGAAAGCTTGATCAACATCTCTCAAATGAAGAAGTTTTGTGTGAAAATAATTATGAGTACCTCCACATGGCTTCAAACATCTGCAAGGATATTTGTCTTTGGAGACACTCTAGCTATTTTCTAACATGTACTTCATGTTGGATGCAGAAAACAGGAGACTATTTCAGCATTTCCAAAAAGTTTAAAGTTCATTTTGAATAGATAACATTTTTATATCCTAGCAGACTTACATAAAAGTTAACATGGCAGTTTAGTTCACAACAAAAGAAAGTAATGAACAAACAAAGAGAGTATTATTAATACCTTCTTGTTAAAATAAAGAAACCCTTTAGGACAGTTGACATTGTGAAATGGAGCAAAGCAAGTAACAGCACCATCAATATTCATTGGATGAGCTCGCAGAGCACCTCTGCTTGTAACAAACAACCAGTGAGGGTATGAACCACACACAAACACCTGAAAGAACAACATTTATGATCATGTTATTAGTCAGTGAAGAAAACCTTCAATTAGTTACTTGCATACCCTTAGCACAGGGAGCTTGAAGAAAATTACATCTGGTCAATTACGTGTAACTCCTTTCTTTTTTCAAACAGAAAGACAACAACAACCTGGCTATCAAGGCCACATGAAAAGCAGCCATGCAAGTCTTGCAAATGCAACAAATGAACTATGTGGCTTGCAGGATTTACACCTTACTGATGATCTTTATGGAGATAGTGGCTCAAATACTCGTAACCCAAAAGTTCATTGGAAATTTTTGGATAGCAACCGTACTTTGGGGATTTTAACTTGTTCAGTTTCTTTGGAATGGAACCTCCATTTCCTTGAACAAGGCTGTAAGCTTTAAGTTCTGAAAATGTTATTAAGATAGATTTTCTAGTTTTTCGGTTGTGAAGTGGTAGTCAAAATTTTTGAACATTGATGGCCTTTGTATATAATTATGAATAATTGTTCTTACAAATAGAGAATTTTAATATTATAGACAAGTTCTTTCAACAAAAGTGTGATATTTTCTTCTTTCTTCCATCAAAGGTTTTCTTAGAAAAATATGTTTCAAAATAGAGTTCCATCCAATTCAGTAAAAATGCTGTAATTCTGAAGCACAGAAATTGAAGGCTTTTGTGCAAAAAGGGCGTATATAGCATTTTGGGCCGATTTTCATGTTTTGCAGGATCAAGCTAGTTTTTGGCAGACTGACTTGTTTTGACGTGAAAAGCATCATTGCATAATTATAGTTTTTGTTGATTTGCGCTTCGTTTTCGAGAAATAACGTGTGCAAAAAAAACTTGAAGGTGGATTTTGATGCAACGTGAACTTAAACAGTTACTTTTAGCAGCTTCGACAGCATGGTTTTTTTAAATAGATGTTTTTATTTTTGAAAGAAGAAGAGAAATAGACCAGAAAAAAAATATCGACCACCCTTGTATCAAACCAGTGTCATGACAAAACAAACTTGAATCAGCACCTTATTCTCCCGCGCTAATGAAGGAACAGTAAGAAAACAGCGTAATTATATGAATAAGAAAACTTGTATTGGTTCGAACAACTAGCAGCAAAAGCCATGCTTCGGTGACTTCATCGTTTAGCAAAACAAAAGTTTTCTTTTGTTTTTTGTTCAACAAAAGATCTCTAAAAGATACCCTTGGAAAACTGAGTTTTTTTACATACGTTATTTCTCGAAAACGAAGCACAAATCAACAAAAACAATTACGCAAAGATGCTTTTCATGTCAAAACAAGTCAGTCTGCCAAAAATGAGCTCCATCCTGCAAAAAATAAAAATTGGCCAAAATGCTTTTTGCATGAAAGCCTTCAATATTTATAACTTACCCCAGAATAAGAAGAGACATCACTGAACACACGTAGACTGGCAACTTTGGGTTTCATTCCTAACAGTAGAACACATAAGGACAATACTTAGTCTGTTATGTTCAGGTTTGAGTTTTGTAGTAAGTTTGTTGTTTGTACCTTGACTGGCATCAGCCTGCTTTACTTTCTGTTGCTTTGATTTCTTTTCACGAAGAAGCAAATTGTGCTGCAACTAAAACAAAACAAGACCAGGAATCACATTCCATCCTAAATTGTATAATCACAATTGCATTATAGTGAAAGAGAGAGAAAATTAATTTACCAAAACAAACGTACAGAAATACCCTTTTTCCATTCATTTCATGCTAATGTAACTTCCTTACTTTGCTTTGTAATGGAACAACCAAGCCTGGTGAGGTGTTCTTACATATTAAACACATCAAGACTTGTGTATGCTAAATATTAGATAATGCTTGCCCTGAACTAAAATCTAATTATTATGTTTGAAAGGCATCACTATTATCCTGAACTTGAATAAAACCTAAACATTGTGACTGGTAAGTTTAAAGCCCTGTCAAAAATGTCACAATGAGCACAGTATAAATACTGCACATGCCTGTGGGTAAGAATGAGAATATTTGCTGTAAGAACCCACAGACATTATTTGTGAAAAAAAAAAATTGGTCACAGTTGATCAGAAGGGACTCTATTGCTGGTCAAGATATAATAACTAACCCAAGCTAATGACATATGGGAGAGTTAATGCCTGGTAACTGTACTGCTGTAGTAATAGCTATTTTATTGTTGCATTGCCACAATGCATAACATTTTAGAAGCATGATGTGGACAACATAAGATAAAGGATTTAGCGAGGTGCTGAGACATACCTTTCTAAATCGGAGATTAAGATGACCCTCGACAGATGCTTCAGTGAAGGTGAATGCTTCATAAATCAGAAGATCTTGTTCCACAAATGCAATCAACGTTGGTCTGCTGTTCTTGTGTCCCAGTCCTGTTAATAACACTTCCTTGACTGGCACAGAGTCCTCCTGACCAACACCACCTGACATCATACTGCTGCAAATGAGCAATTCAAACTTTTAACTCATGCAGTGAAAGGAGTTCTGTGGTGTGCTATCACATGCCAAAGTTAGAATTGTACAAACCAATCAGATCTGGAATAATCTTAAAATGACTGAAAGATGCTGTCTTATAAACAAATGAAGCAATTTTGTCGAAATTATGAGGTCATTTGCTCAGATTACTGTTCGTAAATAAAAATATAATGCAGTTTCTACAAAACTGTTCCCTACGAAACATTACAGCAAGTTCTGAAGGGAGTGTAGGGTCTCAGATGCCAAAAAAGTTAATGGAAAGTATGAGGCCAAACTGGAATTTCAGGAGAGGTGCAGGTTCTGATTGAAGGGTAACGATATCTTCTGGAACAACACAATATGTAGATTTCCTAACAATTTAAAATGTGATTGTCTTGTGGTCACACGGTGGAGAATAATCAAGAAAAGCAAAATTTAAAAAAAACACTGAATAGTGATTGTACAAAATTAAACCATACTCTGATGCAGAGTAACAAAGCTTACAAGTATCTATTATGCAAAAATGGTCAAGCCAGGTATCTCAGGCTTAGCTCATAGTTTGCCGTGAATTAACTGACTAGAATTACCACTCCCCCCGGATAATGAACTAGTTCAATGCAGGTTATGCCCAGTAATAATCTGGTGTGTAAGAAAGACATGTCTGGCTCAAGGGTACAACACAACAACACCCCCCCCCCCCCTTAAGCTCTTACCTAAACCAACCTCTATTTTGAGACTTTTGACAAGATAAGGTCACTATACCAACAATCATGGTCAAAAGTGTTGTCACATTAATTTTGAGCAAAACAAACGCTTTCTATCGGCGTCCTTCTGGAATTTCAAAAACATCTTTTTGGTCAATAGCCAAACCCCCCCCTCCTCCTTTTCAATGTTGAGATATGCTCCGTGGACACTGTCACGTGGTTACAACATTGAAAAGGGGAGAGGGGGTCGAAATGTGAAATTGGAGATTGAAAAACACACCCGTTCAAGGAAACAGGTCTTTTTTGGGGAGTGTCTCAACTGCTTTTGTCCATGATTGAAGCTCCATAACTAAATTATATAGATCTCTATTAGAGCAGTTTTCAATTGAGTGTTGTAAAACCGCAACCAAAGTAATCACCTCTAACCAATCACAAGGAACAATGACAATCCAGTGAACCAATTGAAACTTAAGGTAATTACATATAGCTGATGCAAAGCACGTGAAAACTTGACCAAGTTACCATGTGTTTTGTTTTCACATCTGATTGAATGAAAAAGTGGTGGGAGTAGTGGTAGTCGATGCAAAATTGATTACTTTTTGACACTCAAATGAAAACCGTTTTAAGCAGAGGTGATTGATACCTTGCAGCAGATGCTGACCCACTGTCCACAAGCACTCTCGGAGCCATGTTGAAATTTTTAACCAGGAAAACTAACTTGAAGTCAGGCAAGGTGTAAATCTCCATGACACCATTCTCACGACAAGCCACACACCACCACGTGGGCGTCACCACTTCAGCATTGGATTCCGCAACAGGAACACTAAATGAAAAGATGACACTTTTTAATTCAGCATGTCTTCTTGACAAAAATGCATGGAGATTAATTTAGCCTGTCTTTAATATTAGATAATTGTGTAAGGCGGACCAAACAACAAGTAATGCTATCTAAATCTACATCAGGTAAAGAGAACCTTTAAAAACTTTTAGTTTGGCAATACAAAAGACTACAAGTATTGACAGGAGAATCCTTGACAGGAACTACTTCCCTCACTGAAGGGTTACCTAAAGTTCACAACAAACACTTACTCATGGCGAATTGTTAGATATCTTTCCTATCTAACATATCTAACATGAGCCTCGAGGCAACTCACCTTTCATTGAGTTTTTGTTGTTGTTGATTTTCCTCAACTGAAGTGAATGGTAAAGATGATTCCCCATACAGCAATTCATCCTCATCAACAACGTCCGTGCTAAAAGAGACATACAATTATTACATGCCTCCAGCAGTAACATATACAATAAATGGAGCATGTTCACATGAGAAACAAAGGAGTAAGTGAGGAAGAGTAATTAAGGAGCCAAGTTTGGAGGTCAAACATTTTAACAACAGATAAGCTGTCCTGGATCTCTTTCGAATCAAAGTGTGTAAACAAAAATTATACTAAAGAGCCGGGAAAGTAGCTAATTAACTCTACAGTAATATGTTGGGCTGGAAATCAACTCGAGGATAAATCCCTTTGAGAATTAACGCTAGAAAGGAATGGAGGAGTACAACACAAGGTAAAGAAAAATTATTTGATCTCAGTGAGATTCAAGAGAACCCTGTAAGATAGCGTGAACTAAAAGTTGTAACTCAACAGAACCAACACGAGCTGTTGATGTAATGATGGCACGAAGCAAAGAAAAGATACAATTCGATAGTAAAAAATAATAAAAATTACTAGTAGAAATTTTTCGTCATTTCACAGCCAGTGTTTTCTAAAAGAAATGGAAATATTTTCTCTGAGTTTCTAATGAAACCCTTACAAAGTGTGAGAGGACTCTAAACAAAACTGTGAAAACACTTGTCTGTAGCTCCTGCTCACAAAGAATCTCATGTCCTTCCATACTTCCACTCTTGTTTGCTGAACTTGATAGAAACACCAAAAATGTTTAGTATTTATTTATCAATTTATCAATCACAAGCTTCATTCCATGTAGACTCACATTTTTGGAGTAGTAGGAGTAGTAACCTGTAGTTGTGCTTCATTATTAGACTGTTCAACCTTCTCTGTTGAAAATACACCACTGACATCTCTGTATGCACAACATGCACAGACCTTAGCACCCTAACAAAAAACAAGAACACATAAAGGGTATTGGTTTAGATCCCCTGGGTGACAGAACTCTTAACAAGACTTTGTTCTTGGCTGATGTTCCAAAAACCTGAGAAGTGAACTTGTACAGAGTTTATCTACTTCCTTATATTAAAATGTGTAATACTTTGGTATCAAACCACAGTATTATGTAAATTGTATCAGTATGTGAAGTCACTGTGTTTGTGAAATTAAGCCATTTAACTTCAACACTTAAGAGATTTGAAAAGAAAGCAAGCAAGCAAAAAGAAACATGGTATTCAATAACTTTGTGCGTACAGGAGCATCTGAATTAAGTACTCAAATAAAGGGATACCCTTGCTATAAACCACCATAACTAATAATTATCATTGAAATAATTTCTGACAAAGGCTCCTTTTAAAATGTATCTGAACCAGTCTACTATTAACTAGCCTTGGATTTTTGTCAACCTAAATTCAACTTAAGGTAATTCCCTTGCAATTGCTCTACTATCAAACCTTTTTTGAAACTTGGCATAATTAACATCCATGATATGAACATTAAAAAAATGCAATAAAAACATGGGGTCACCGTGCTTGTTTACACATCAGCAGGCTCTTTAAATGGGCTATTTTTACTGGTTGCGCATTAAAAATTTGAATCACCTTCATACAGAATTAAGTCTTGGTTGCTTGGAAGACACAAAATTTTATCTTGAAAGTAAAGCTTCTATTATTCACATAAGCAGTATTGCTTCATTTAAGCCGGTTTTGATTGCCTGGTTGTGGGAATATTGCACTTTTTCAGACCGTTCCGTGGTTAGCTTGAAGTCTTTGCCTTGGCCAAAATACACCCAGTACGGAACTATTTTCCCAAAAAAATTCATGGTCTACTATCACACTTTTTTTCTTCTTCAAATATCTTCTTTATTAGACTGTTCTTAGCAAATACCTGAAAAAAAAATCACGGGTCACCGTGCTCGTTTGAGGGAAATCTCTTATGTTTTGTATGCACACGTGCTCATGTGCATGTACTAATGACGCAAAAGTCATGCGGATTAGGGATGTGGAATGCAATACTAAGGAATTACCTTAAACAATACTGTGTTGGCCAAAACAAGCCAGAAACCCACAAAACAGAAAACTTACTTGGTTGATCTGTGGTCTGGATATCTTCACCTTTGGCTCAATACCTTCTAATGTAAACTCAAGTAAAATAATGGAGCCATCTGCCGTCATCATCACTGCATAAGGATCAGACAGTGAACACCATACAATAGATGACAGGCCAGCATCCAATGGAATGTGATGTAACTGTGTTACTGAAACGTAACGTAAGGTCAAACAGTAAACTTAAAGTAATAGATTCCACGATATTGCAAGTTAGCCACTTTTTCATCCAATTAGAAGTGAAACCAAAACCAATGACTTGATTGCACACACTTTCCTGCACTTCACATCAGTTTCATGTATTTATTTTCAGTTTTGATGGGTTCATTTTATTGAATGTGTCCTTTGTGACTGGCTAGAGTGATTGCATTGGTCTTGGTTTTATGATACTCAGTTGAAAACTGCTCTATATCAAACATCATGGAATGAAACACAAGTGAGTTACTCATGATCATCCCAAACAACCAGAAGAGGAATAAAAATTTGATGCTTGCTTTGATGACGTCTGAGGTCTTTGCAAATATGATGAACACTGTCTTGAATATTGCTTATGTCAATTAGACTTACAACACTGAAAAAATCTTTAACTAAGTGATAACACATTTCCCAACGATCTCATGGCCATGATTCCTTGGCATAAACATAGAAGTAAAAAACAAATTCTCACCTCCCTCCAATAACCTGACACCTTGAGGAGTAACCTGCAAGAGAAATTAAAACCAGCTACCAATATTTCTCCTTATAATGCACTCTGTGCCAGTTTTTTAGTGAACTTAGAGTCCCTCATTTAAGGTGTCTCAATAAAGTAATGATTTATCGCATTCCGCGGGCTAGTGTTACTTTTTGAAAGCTGTTTTTTCATTCGTTTTAACACCCAGTCCTCTCAAACATGTAACAAGCAATGATGATATATTGATTTACTATCATCTTTGTTAAAATCTTGGTTTTTGATCTTGAATTATAAATGCCTAAACAAATGCGTTTTTTACCGTTTTTATGGCCTTATTTGTGATTTTCTTGAATTTCCTTTGGTGAAATCTCCCAATTTTTTTAAAGTACATTAAACCTGGCAGGATACGAATTTTAAACATGAAAAAAGTAGGGTTTTTAAAGGCAGTTTTTTTTTTAGAGTTTTGCAGGTCTATGTGACAATAACCTGTAAGATATATTTTCCATTGCCGAGGTTTCCAGCAAACACAGTAGGGTACTGAGATGTAAAGCCTGAATGATCAAGCTCCATAATCTCCTGCTCCGTCTTCAACACCTAAACACAGCACAAATGGTATAAATATACAAAAAAAAAAATCAACAACAATAAATATTTTCTTTAACATACTAACTACTAGAACAAAATATGAAGATGAAATACTAATATTTACTGAGGAGCTATTTAGCTTACTTAGATAATGTAGTACTTTATATTTATAATAAGTTTCTGAGCACTTTCATTTGATCTGACCAGTGAAATATCAAAAGCTTGGGAACGGAGCTCGCATTGAGGCATAAAAACATTTTTAGCTAACAGTATATCAACAAGTTATACCTAAACTTTGAAATTCTTAAAGTTTGATTAACGAAAAAAAATTCAACAGGAAGATTCCAAGTGTGAACGGAAACATTCCTGGACTGTCAATGGTACAGCAAGACATCTGTCTCTAAAAGGTCATTGCATTTACTGTAATTTTATTAATTAAAAGGTTTTCAAAGAAAATGTGTTTGTTGATACACTCACCATGCTAGAATCCTCTCTGCTCAGTAACAGGAAGGAGTGATAACTGTTGTCACCCTGAATAAATGTACAGTAAACAGTTTTAATAAAGCCAGTATCTTGCTTCTTGACTCTATGACTTTCATTTCCTTCATTCAGTCTTAACTACAATGTACAAAACTACTCATAAACTTGCCTATACACAGTGTTCTTCTATCATGAACATTTTACACAGTACCTACTCTGAAATAATACAGCCCTTTTCATGGCTACCTTGTCTCTTTTGTAGTGCAACATTTTAATAATAGTTTCCAATAGTTTCTGCCCAAAACTGCCTTAAATCCATATTGAATTTGAGTAAATGTAAAAAGTTAACTTCAAAATATACTATTTTTAGACATCTACCCTCCAACAGTTTCTATGGAGGTCAGTAAAAAATGCACGTACAGTTGTACTTGTCTAAATACGTGCTTGAACATCCTCAATATGGATAACATCTAACATTTCCTTTTATGTTTTCTTACATTATAAATTTTGTATTGTATTGTATTGCAGTGAATTGTATTGTATTATTGTCATAATCCATGGATACAAGATCAATTACCTGATCACCCGACAACACTGTCCACATGTCCACACATCCTGGCAGCTCAAAGGTTGTCACAACCTGAGGCCTAACACTTCTCTATAACATCAACACATGGAATAAACTGTTATTGGAGTTCTGGAATAACTGTTCCCAAACTCATTAATAATTCATCAAGTTAAAATAAAGAAAATCATGACTGTGAAGGAGGTTTGGATAACTGGTCTTAATAAGTATAGATTTTGATGAATTTAGTTCTCCATTTACTCCTTAGTTTTGTTTCGATTGAGAATTATATCAAACACTCTAGACAGTGTTTCATCAAACATCTAAACACGTCGAATTTCATCAAAAATACTCTGCTGTACGTGATATTTTCAACTCTCTTCTCGGTGTTTGGATATCCCGAGGAAACACTGCCTTGCGTGTTTGATATATATTACATCAAAATAAAGGTAGCCACAACACATTTGTACTGCTGAAGAAATGATATCACATATAAACTGCACAGAGAGTGTAAAGTGAAGAAATGATCCACCTATTTGCATCTTAAACAATCCATTGAAAAGAAACCTGAAAACAGTTCTCTTTTTATCTTATCATTGGAAGCAACAACAACAACAACTTTATTTGTACGCATTCAGCTAGAAATTAAATGAACAAAAATAAGTTTAAAAGAAAAAGAGTACATGGCTGCCAGATTTTATAAAATTGACTACAATTCTGATGTCAAACTGAGAATGAAATTCGCAACAAACAATAAAAATATGCCATACCTGAAGAACTGATAATGCACCATTCTTTCCATACCCAGAACATGAAACAAGCTCCAAATCCAGCTCCTTACCACCAGCAAACTATCAAAATATGGAAATGGAAACAGTCTCAAGCATAAAACATCAATCAAAATCATTGAAAGTCCTCTATCATGTACAACACTGTAAAAGGTTTTCTTCTGTCATGTGTTAGATAAGCATTGAACTCAAGATTGGAAAAGGTTGTGTAATAGAAGAAGTAAATATACTATACAACTAAAATTTAGAAAATGAATTTGTCTTTGTAATCCACCAGAACCAAGAGAGTTCTCTTAACATACAGAAATAGGACTACATAACACAGAGCACAAACCTCTTCCTGTCGATGGCGATGGATGGCATTGAAGTAAACATCAGTTGAAGAACAAAAAAATTACAAGGAAAAAAATAAACACAAGTTGTTAGTATTATCAGTGTTCTGTGAAGCTAACATGGCTGATAATATCAATGCAAAAATAGCTGGTATACAACAAAGAAATCTCTTGAGCTTGCAAGACGATGTCTTAAACTGCAGTACATAGTTTATTGTTACACTCACCGAGAGAAATGCAGGTTCTCCCATATCAACACATGTGGAAGGCCCTATGTTAAGCAAGCTATCACATACCTAACAAAACAGATATATAAGAGATGTTATTTTAAAAGCTATTAAACTTTTGAGGTTTGTATCATTTACAGCAAGCCAAACTGAACAACACTTCTATACAGGGATCCTTTTTGTTTTTTTTCTCCAAGTCGTCAGCCGGGCAAAATTTTACTTGGCCATTCAATAGGGAAGAATGGTGACAGAACAGCATGTAAATGGAAAGTTTCGGACACAGAAAATGCAGGTACAAATGAAAACTAGGGCCTCTTCGACTGCCATGACAGCTGAAAGGAATGCTTTTGTTCGTATTTGGCTTGTTTTTCCAAAGTCTAAATTACTAAATGCCATATCCTGATCAAAACAGCTGCGATCACGCCACATGCTGTTAAGGATGCAGATGCTGTACAGTCAGCATCAGCGGTTAACAAAATGAAACTTGAGCCTAAAATTATTTCATTCATGGAGAATACCACATCATCCAAGATGGTGGACCAAAATGATGATTTTATCATGAAAGAAAGCCACAAATCTTTATCTGTTTTCTAAAAGTTCCAAATGGATGACAAGTGGTCAGAATGCAGGGAACTCATGAGAAAATTTAAGAATTTTTTTTTCTGGTAGAGTAAACTAAACTCATCCAGCAGACAAGTTTTCGTGTTGTTTTGGTTGTCCCTACAACCCTCCCTTAGTATAGCTAATCAGCAACAAGAACTCACTTCAAATGTGTATGAGGTTAACTTGACCCCAGACTGTTCTTCTTTACCGTACACTTCTAACTCGTCCAGATCATCTGTCCAACATAATTGTAAGACAAATCTTAATCAGGCCTTCAAGTAAAACTCTCAGGTGATATTGCAAATTATAAATAACTGTCAGTGGAATTTCTAGCATGTTCATTGGGTGAAAAAATGTCATGTCAGGCTCAATACTGAACAACACATTTCTAATTTGGACACAAATGAAAGTGAATCTACCCTTTTGGATTTGTTAATGAGAAGTATTCAACCACCTTAAAAATGTTTTCCTGAATGGTATAGTATTCAAGCTCATAAAGGAATAACTGCTTGGAAAATTAGTCACAATTGCTTAGTAAATTTATAGGCCCTATTTTCCAGATGGGGAATTAGAAACGATGACAAGAGTGAAGTTCATGGTATTGCCTCTGTTTAAACAGTCATTTATGTGGTGCAGTAATCAATGGCCTTTACTGCTGAGGTTTAAGAATAAAGGAGTAGCACAGTAAAAGTCACGAAGGACTTCAACATCACTCCTTGTGCAACAGTACAGCTGATACAAATGCACTGTCAAAAAGCAAAGCTACAGGAGGGGGGTGAATAGGTTTTCAGATCGACCAATTTGGCCTTAAAAAGAGCATGGTTTGTGGATTTTTGTGGTAAATCGAGTGGATTCGTAGATTTTGAAAATACAGTGAATCATAGATCAGCTGTGAATTTTGGCGCAGATTCCGGATTGTGCCTGTCTTGATGTTCCGATCTTGGGCCCTTAACCAAATTTGGATCATAGAATGATCTTTCTTCAGCCTTGGTCAGTATGTCGATGAGTTCATCCAAATTATTTCTTTTTTCGACCAAAGCTCATTTAAACTCAGGTGTGAGACTGTTATTGGAATTGTACTGTGTTATAGTCATCAAGCATGTTGCCTTCTTTACTATTTGTGCACAATTAACAATGGCACTCACGTTTTTAATTTACCAATTTACCTTCAAACTTTTACACTTCTGTTTCTGGATGTGGTTGTGGTATCGGATTTGAACAAAAATATTGGCAGATCTACGGATTTGGTGAAAAAAAGGCACAGATTGGCGGATTTGCATACCCCTATTCACACCCCTCCTGCAGGAATTAAGAAAATCATCTACAAAGTTACCTTGATGTAGTGACAAGATCTTAGCAACATACGTAAGACAAAGGTAAGTAATAAATGAAGAGAATTGATTTGCTGACCTAACGCATATGTATAGTCTGTATCCAGCCTTCTCCTCTTGGCTTGAGGTGGATCCAGCTAAAACAGACAATTACATGTTTATTCACATGCATTCATTTCCTCTGGTTCCAGTAATAACTATTGTAGTTCCTTAAATCTGTTAATTCTTTACTTCAAGTAACTAGAAATATATTAAGTGAGTTTTTGAATAATATGAAACACAGGATAACAATTTTGTAGAAAAGTAACAAAATACTGGAATTATGAACCAAATATATGCCAATAATATTGCCAATTTCAAGATGAACTATCCAGTGCAATTCTAGTGAACATCTCAACAGAACAGACTTCATGGTGGACAAAAACTGACAGTAGTAGATACCATGACAGTTCAACCACTAATGGTAATATTAATCTAATTTGTATTTTTCACAGCATATTCAACATGTGTTACTTTGAGATTTGACATACATGTACACCAAACACAAACATAGAGAGGAAGACAATTTCCAATGACCTGAACGACCATTACCAAGGGACTCTTATCTAACAAGTTAAAAGAGGATCTACATGTAGAACTTACTCCTGGCGAGAACAGATCAGGCTCTGTGCCTAAAGAAAGGATATGCAAATACAACAAAACGTTGTTATTCCTAATAATAAATAATTATTAATAATAATATTGTACATTTTAGTACACTCCGTAGGCATGTCAGAAAACTCATTATTTTTCGTATTTATACCTAGAATGTCTTTGCCTGCTTTATGTTTACTTATAATGTTAATATCTGTCCAGGTTCAAGGGATGGAAAAGAACCTGCTCACTTAACACGTCCTACCACTAACTGCATATTACTAATCCTGCCAGTAAGATGTTAGATCTACCCCATCACAGGAAACCCCTTGGCTTCCCCCAGTATTTTCAGCAGGTTTCACCAAAAATGCTTTAGTTGTTATTTATGTTTTTGGGTAAATAGGGGCACACATCTCAAGGATATCCTCAAGCTGAAAACAAAAACATTCTTCACTACGCCATCACAACAACTCCCATGCTGAAAAATATGCCAGTATGTCAGCCAGGGACTAGAGGGGATAACATGTTTTTTAAGAACTAAAGTAAAAACTGTATCTTAGAAGGCTTTAGCTTGTCAGGGTTATGAGATTTCACTGAAGGTTGATCTCCAACACATGATTATAGACTTGCACTCTATTCTTGCTTTGTATAGCTACATACTTATTACTCACAAGAACATTACTGACGTGTGAACTTACCCAGTTCCTCAGCTTTTTCAGTGTACTTTA
The DNA here is from genome assembly GCF_042242905.1 of Orbicella faveolata. Classification (NCBI taxonomy): domain Eukaryota; kingdom Metazoa; phylum Cnidaria; class Anthozoa; order Scleractinia; family Merulinidae; genus Orbicella; species Orbicella faveolata. The sequence goes on from NW_028301576.1 coordinate 34,090,056, forward strand.
CAAGTAATGAGTTACCAAGTCGAGATCCCAGAAACAAATACCCATCACCACACTCACAAACCTGCAAGAAAATTGACTTCTTTTATTGATGGCTGTCTGGTTACCAAGAGACACAAAAATCGGCAACTGCAGTTACTCCTGAAAACATATGGATTTCTTGCCGGCTAAGCTAGCGAAAGAGGCAAGAAATGAGGTTCTCACACACTGAAGCGGGGACTGGGCCTGAGTTAGGATATCACATGTCACGCTAGGTCTCGTGACTCAGTTTTCTGTTTCTTGCCGTATGAGCAACAGTTTTTCCTGCCCACCCTGCCCTTTGCCATTCTACACTCGTCTGATACATTCTACGTATTGTCAACATTCTTTTTTTTTTGCCTACAGGCTTAGGCTTTGATGTTGCATATGTCGCACCATTAGTCGTTGGAGATGCTGTTTTCAGGTTTGTTGTTTGCTAATAAAGTACTGTTGCCTTCTGTGGCAGACAAATGGCATTCAGTGTGTGAGAAGTTCTGTTTCATCACGCTTAGCAATAGTGCTATTGAAAATTTTCAAAATGAAACCTTTTCCAAATAGAACATATCTACTGAATGGATGGATGTTCTCTGTTAAGGTAGTATGTCAATTGCTACAAAATAGCCAATAGAAAGCTCTCAACCTTAAATAGGTTTAAAGTGCCCTCTATATCCTAATTTTCCCTGCTCCAGTAACAGGATGGATGTGGTTTGACTTCAAGACATGCACAAGTTACTTTTTTAAACTTATAGCAATTATTATGCATAGATAAAGGAAATGATACATACACATGAAGTAAGAACACTTGCAGCTGCTTTGTCAAAATTAAAATTCCTGACATTTCGCACACCGTCAGCTACCAGTGTAACAACATAACTGAGAAATAAAACACAATCATTACATTGAATACAGACAGTATTATGAAACGTTTAAAAGGTTGCAAACAATATGCCTCATGCTTATATAACTCAACAATACACTTGGGAGCAATAAATATAATATCCATACATATTAGTACACTATCAGTGTGTTCTTCTGGAAATCTGATAGCTGATTGGTTCTCCCAATGATTAGTAGAATTCTACTATTATTCTGATACAAATGTTACAATCTGATTGGCTGGGCTATTGTACACTATCAGCCATTAGTAGAATTTTACTGGTATACTAATGCGAATGCTGTAATCAGATTGGCTGAGCCATTGAACACTATCAGCCATTAGTGTGCAGTGGCTGGAGGTCATCTAGGAAATGGTGATGCTTTTTTTGTTTTTCCAAAGTTTTGGAGGACACTTTTGAAGCAAATGGATAATTAAATTCCTGAGAAGTCAAAATGAAGGACATTTACAGTTTCTTGACATTTGAAAAAGTTGAAATTATTGAAAAAACTGATGCATGCACGCACACAACTTCAATTTTAAATCACAATTCAATCCGAGTTATCTTTTTCAGGCACAGAGTTTAATAATACGTCAAGAAATAATTGGAAACAGTTATTTGAAATAAATTTTAGTAAGAATTGTACTAAAACAATTAGATTATTCGCTCTCGATTTCTATGAGGTGATAGTTGGTGGCCTCATCAACTATCACCTCATAGAAATCTCCAGCTCATAGTCTAATTATTAATTAGTGTGTTGTAATGGCTGGAGGCCCTCCACATAATAGCAGACAATTTTCATGTTTCTTATGTTTAGGAAGATGTAGAAACATTACTTGAAAATCCAATTTCCAAGAAGATCAAAGAAAGGAAATTGGACAATATGTAACTAGCCTGCCAATCCAGCAAAAGAGTGTTTTTAGAAACTAATATCTCCAGTACTACAATGTTAAGCAATTATTGAAAGAAGAAAGGCAGATAAAAATTATAAACCTGTTTTTCTTTCTTTCATTGTTTAAGGATTGAAAATAACAAGTTACAACACAGTCATACTGGATGAACTTACATTTCTCCACCTTTGAGTGAGAAGACAAGTTTGTCAGATGATATAAAAGTAGCTTTAGCACCATCCAAGGTTATAACCACACCCTCCTGGGGTCCTGTGCAACAGAATTTGCACAATAAATTTACACATCTTTAACTGCATAGTATCAATGGTATTTCACAGGGTAGAGCAGGCCATGCAAATACAAGAACAGAACTTGCTTTATATCATTTCCCTCCTGCTTGTAGATATATGCCCTGGCGTGGGCTCTGGATACTTTCTGGAATGCCACATTTTAGTGTCAGGAACAGCACACCTGACTTCTTCCCACAGAATGAAATCAGCATATGTGATAAACCACCCCCATAAACCAAAAAAATTCCCCCAAAAAAACTAGCAACGCTTCTGAAGTAAAAACAAAATTATGGTTACTAACAATTCCCAAACTCAAAAAGCAACTGTCATCCAAATGAAAGTGGTATTTTCTCAATGCAAATAACTGAAAAAGATACCACCCAAATTAAAGTGATGTAATACTTGTTACAGATTAACCTTATTTCATATGCAATAGATTACTGCAATGTAAATTAATTTCAACAATATTTATTTTTTTCACCTCTATACACTAGAAAACATTTTTACTTCATGAGAATGACAAACATGTGGCAATCATTTTAATTAGCTACTGAAAGTTGCAAACCTCCAAAAGCAGCGATAGAGCAATTCTACAAAAGCCAAAAGTAACAAGAGCAACAATTTGTGGAACTTCACAGTAGGCTACAATATGATCTGAAGTGTTAAGTAACTGATTCTTACTTAAAGGGAACTCTGTACTGTGATCAGCGATGCTGTTTAATGACACACCATAAGGAGGAACGCTTTGATTCAAGTACAGTAATGAGTTTGTAGCACAAATCAACACTCCACCTGTGGAATCAATTAAACACAGATCACTTAAAGAAAGTTGGATGGAAATGCTATCTAGATGTCCCTGCTAGTTATTTCAGCTTCAAATCTTTATGAAACTGTGAATAAACTACCTGCCAATTACTGGGCCTTCCCCCAACACATGAACATTTGGAACTTTTACTTACTGATGTACCAGACAGTTTACATGGTTTTAAATGTTTTCTTATAAAAGATTCTGGACAAATTATTTCAATCTGTTTCTTTTGAAAAAGAAGCTACTCTAGAAGCTGATAAATCAAATGATTTTATTTATTTATAATAAATATATGTTACTGAACTAGCATGAGGTCCATATTGGAGAAATTTTTCCCTTTATTTGGTGAAATATGAGTCACACCCTTTTTCTGCAGGATTTTAAACTTTCAAAAAAAAAAAGAATGCAACCAATATTCCCAATATGGACTGGACAAGCTATTTCAATAAAGTACATGTATTTATTAAATGGCCCTATTTAATCTGCTCTTTTTAATCTCTCCAATCCATTCTTAGTAAATGAGTACACAAAAAAGGTAAGCATAAGCATTTGTGTTTCTCACTTCACTTTTGTGAACATTTTACTGAACCTGTCCTCCACTTAACACTTGCATGTAAGAAAAAACTGTTTATTTTGTGCAATGCATTGATTCTTTAATGTTTCTCTCTATGTGTCTATTGCATCACACAAGAAAAAGTCAGTTATTCTGGAGGCAATTAATGATACTACCACTCACTGATCTCCCTTAGGTTTTTTTTTCAATGGAAGGAAGAAGATTTACATGGGTTGCACAGGTGGTGAATAACTTCCCTTTTTATAATCAACTTCACCCAGGTAACTGATGCTGTTACCAAAAAAAAAACACCAAATATTCTGAAATGTCACATGATTGCAACTTACCAATTGGCTTTGGAACAGCAAGAACTTGACTACAGTCAAATGGCAGATTATTCAAGGACCACACAACTGGATGAGTTCGTTGAGACAAGTTTAACGAAACAGCTACCAAGGCACATGTGTCGTGACGCATGGCAAGACGTCTGTCAACAACAAAAATAGTGTTGAATTGCAAAGTACTGACAAGCAGTTTCTGCCTACAATGCTACAGGAGCACACCTTTATTTTGGACTTACTTTCAACAACAATCTTAGGTGAACAGACCATGTTTCTTTGATAGCAGCCAAAACAAGTAAATCCCTTGGTATGATAAAACACAACATTTAGAGCTGTCTGAAACTTGTGAGAGAAACCACATAAAATTATACAGCTCTGGTGCAGCCTAATTGGAATATACAAGCACAGCTTGGGACCCACATCTTAAGAAAGATGTTGCCTTGTTGGAAAGGATCCGCATCACAAAGGAGCACAATTCTACTCACGGGACTAAAACTAAGGGCAATACTGGAGACTTAAGAAGGGTGTTGGTACAATATGACAGGAAAAAAGATTATTGAAGGGCTTTCCTTGTCATTAGTACACTAACAAAATGCTAACTTAACACTGATGCACACATACATGTATTTAATAAGGACTAATTTTAGTAAATAAATAATAAAAATTAATAAGAATGACTCACCCTGGCCAAGTCTGTAATGGTTCATAGAGTAACAGCAGGGTTGGTTCATAGTAACCATGCAGAAACTGAACATCTATTATATTACACAGCTTGTCATGAATGTCTTTTAAATTGATGGTGTAACTTGGTAACAGAGGAGAACGATCACCGCTACAAGGAAAAAATTGTCACATCAATTTCCACTCTCATTACAGGAATTTTTCATGTGAGTGAAAGTGATGATAGCACTGAGTGAAAACCAATCAAAAGCCAAAGGGCTGATGTATGACAGGAAACTGGAATATGTGCGAGTGGTAAAGGAGATGAGGGAATACATTCGAACAAATGTAGATGGATACCTACAGACAAGAATTGCAGGACTTTTAAAGTTAGAAATTTTGCAAAGAACTTTCTTGGTGAAATGTTTTGGTAAAGACTTTATTAGGGGCTCTCTCATTTTAGTCGCAAACAATTGTATCAGTTTCACTGATGGACAATCCCAGACAGATGTGAACTACATACAAATGAAAAGGAGAGTTCTAGTGGTTTATGAATGACTGGAGTCTGCCTAGACCGATACACGAGGAATAAAGAAAGATGGATGTAAATCCTGTCTGGAACATTCTCAATGTTTTGTCTTTTAATTTATTTTACAGATTAATAAAAGGACTTTTGGGGGGTTACGTTCTGAACATTGACCTTGTTCAGGTCTGGCGATTTTGCCTGCGATTTTTTGCGCCTGCGATTTTTTTCCTTTTGCGATTTTCTGAGTACACCTGAGTACCCACCTGGGCACCATACAGGCTTTTAGCCAGGATTCAAAAGGGGACGTCCAAAATGCATTATAAGGCCTGCTCAAATGAACAATTTGTAAGGCAGCATATAAAAAATAAAACAATTTTCTTTAAAAAGTGGCCATTCACATGACGTCTGGACACCCATCTGGCTAAACACCTGGCAGCATATGTACACTATACCTTCCTGTAAAAGCTCCTTCTTGTTCGTGTTCATCTAACACTCCTTCCTGTCTGAAAGGTAGAACCACAAGATGTGTTCCATAGATCAGCATGACTGAACAACGTCGATCAGGATCCACTCGAACCAGAGGAGGTCGAAAATACTCTTGATTACAGCTCTGTGGTAGAAAATATACAGAGAATATGAATATCAGAGAGCACTGTCATTCTAAATCTGACAATTAATTCATTAATTAATTAACTTACTAACTAAAAATAAATGTGACGCATTCACAACATCGAAAATCATTTCTGGGCACTTTTTGCTATTTAGATATTTAATTCAGTGGAGAATTATATATATGAGATTTTACTGTCACGCCAGTAAAATATAGTTAATGGAGCGTGACGTACGTTCTGAATGAGCCGTTCATGGCGGCATCACTTTCTATAGAGCTATTGAGCAGTTATATTCCAAAGGTCAACAAACTGTAAGCGTTATTATAGCTAAACCTAAAACATTGTAGCTTTGTTATCTTCTGAACGTTATAACGTACCATAGCATTGGTGCAAAGCATTAAAGCACTATTCATGTTTAAGATGTTACACGTGTTAGGGTAAGCTGTTCGGTAGTACAGCCTTTTCTACTGGCTTACAAGCAGACGAACGTCTCCGTATAAAAGCTCGGAAAACTGTTCGGAGTCCATTCTGAGTTCGTCTAAGCAACGTAGCTATTACTTATTGTAAATCTATCGTTTAATTTTTGTAAACCTTCCATGGCTCGCTCTCGCCGCTCGTCGAATACTGCTCGGGTCGCTACCAGAAGTGAGGACCTATCGAAGCTATCCAGCGAGGTCCTCAAACTCCGTCTTCAATCGCTGAATTTGCCCATAACAGGCTCCAAAGTGCAACTCCTCGCCCGGCTCAAGCGAGCATCGACGGGAAAGGGCAGTCAATCTAAACGAAGACCTGGTCGGCCTCAACGCACTCGTCATACGGCGAACAAAACATCCACACAACAGCCGTCCACTACAGCCAGTGAAATCGACGCCACTCAAGGCCGGCGTCTCAGCATTCCGGAGGACAGCGCCCTCTCCGACCGCGCCTCGCTGTCTTCTATTGAGGACATGCTGCAGTCAGATACAGAGGAAGATCTCTTCCATACTGATCACTCTGCTGATCAAAGAGACGCCCTCAGTCCAGCGCAGCGTTCTGCCATTGAGGACATTGTATCCCGGTCCGTACACAGCGCTCTGGACGCCGTTCGTACAAACAGCGCCTTCAGCCCAACGCCCTCCAGCCAAACTCTCGCAGCTTCGGGTATGGCGTCTCCTTTGGGTCTGTCGAGGCCAGTGGACCGTAATATGGAGGACAAAATACTCCGGGGTGAGTACGTTGATCTTGCCTTACTCTTACCTGACAACTTGTATCAGTCCCAGGCCCCTGAAATTCAGCTCCGCTTAGACGACTCGTCCTCAGGTCCCCTGGGTTCCCCGGTCACCATGATTAGGAAAAGAAAACCCGTTATAGACTCTTTTCAGAAGTGGCTGGAGGCCTACATGGTGTACATGTTGGTCATTGTAACTGCCTATCCAAGACGGGCCCTTGAGCTGATTAAGTACCAGCAGATAATTAGTCGCGCGGTAACTAAATTCAAGGGTCTTGCTTGGCTTTCCTACGACCAGCAATTTCGTCGCCGTGCCTCTTCCAATTTGTCCCTTCAGTGGGACAAAGTAGACCTGGAGTTATGGACGGTGACCTTCTCGGGCCTAGCTAAGCCCCATTGCGGTATCTGCTCGAGTCCCTATCACGCTGAAGATGTCTGTCCTTCCGCTGACCCCTACAGAAAACAGCGTCGTTCCCAGACGGTGTGCTTTGACTTCAACAAGTCCTCTGGGTGCCGGCGCCGAAACTGCAGCTACCCGCACGTGTGCCGCCGCTGCTACTCAAACGGCCACACCGTCCAAGACTGCCCTCAGCAACAATCCAGTGGCCAAGCCCGGAACGCGGGAGTCCCCAGACCCAGTGAGCGAAGCAAGAAGTAAAGTGGAGCAGCAAAGGCGTCATCAGAAGCCATTAGTATCCTCACCTATTGACATTTATCGCTTAGATTTAGAATTAACTGATCACCCAGATCGTAATTTTGTCTTTAATTTGCTAAGTACGCTTAAAGAAGGCGCTCGTATTGGTTATTGTGGGCCGCGTTCAGCCCGGATTTCCCCCAACCTTATCTCTGCGACGCAGCACCCTGATGTAGTTTCTGCCAACCTGCAAAAGGAAGTAAACTTAGGACGGGTAGCCGGCCCCTATCCTGCCCCTCCCTTAGCAAATTTCCAGTGTCATCCAGTGGGAGTTATTCCTAAAAAACACTCAAATGACTGGCGAACTATTTATCACCTCTCCTACCCACAGGGAAATAGTATAAATGACCACATTGCCAAGGATCCCTATTCCCTGAGCTATGTTCGGGTAGACGATGCAATTCATATCCTCCAGTCCCTGGGAAAGGGAGCCTTTATGGCTAAGACTGATCTTAAATCAGCCTTTCGCCTTATACCAATCCACCCCGAAGACTGGAACTTACTGGGTATTTTGTGGAAATCTCAATACTATGTGGACATGTACTTACCCTTCGGGCTTCGCAGTGCCCCATTCATTTTTAATCAGCTTTCCGATGGGCTCGAGTGGATCCTAAAACATAACTATGGTCTCCAGCGGGTCATTCACATCCTGGACGACTTCTTCATCGCTGAAAGTTCTAGATTAGCTTGTCTTACTAGCTTCAGCACTCTTTTACGGGTATTCATGTCACTTAGGGCCCCGGTAGTAGCGTCCAAGACCATAGGCCCCTCCCAAGAAATAGAATTTATGGGGATCGTTTTAGATAGCATTCGCATGGAGGCCCGCTTACCCCAGGACAAACTTTCCAGGACTTATGACTTGCTGACATCCTTTAAGAAACGCCGCTCCGTGCGCCTGGTTGAGTTACAATCACTCATTGGTACTCTCCAGTTTGCATGTAAAGTGGTAGTCCCCGGCAGGACTTTCCTTCAACGCGCCATTAATTTAACTAAGGGTGTCCCTAGTCGTTTTCATCACATCAGGCTTAACAGGGAGTTCTTTAGGGACCTCGATATGTGGAAAGTTTTCCTCTCCAAATGGAACGGGCGCTCCCTTTTTCTTGAGTCCACCACTACCCCTACTTCAGACCTAGAGCTCTACACTGACGCAGCGGGCTCCGTGGGGTTCGGCGGTTATTTTCAGGGAAAGTGGTTCCAAGGGCACTGGCCTCCCCTTATGCTTTTGAACCGAGAGCGGGGTATAAGCATTGAGTGGCAAGAACTCTTCCCCATCGTTGTTGCCTGCGCTATATGGCATCCACTTTTCAAGGGAAAACGTCTGCAGTTTTGGTGTGATAATGAATCAGTGGTATCTATCATAAATTCGGGGCATTCAAAAGCTCCCCTTATCATGGAACTGGTCAGAAAGCTTGTTCTCCTATCCATGGAACATAATTTTCTTGTACGGGCCCGTCATGTCCCTGGGGTTTGAAACGAGATTGCTGATGCCCTCTCCCGCTTTCAGATGCAGCGCTTCTGGGCCCTCGCACCCGACGCCGACCAGATTCCTTGTACCATCCCGCCTTCACTAATGACCCTTTGAGAGAGGAAGTGCTCACCTACGCTTCTTGGGGTCTTTCCAAGAACACAAATCGAGCCTACAGCTGCGGGGAAAAACGCTTTTTACAATTCTGCCTGATGAACCGTCTCCTAGGTCCAGACGGGGATGTCCTACCCGCCTCCGAGGGTACTCTTATTTATTTTGCCTCCTATCTCGCTAGAACGGTGCGTCATAGCACAATTAAACTCTATTTAGCAGCTGTTCGCAACCTCCATATCACTGCTGGGTACAGTGACCCTCTGAAGGGCAAGCTTCTTCTCCACAAGGTTTTACGCGGTATTCTCCGGTACCAAGGCGAACAGCGTATTCGCCGTCAACCGGTTACCCCTCAGGTTCTCTCGGCAATCCGTCCTGTTCTGCAATCATGGCTTAGCCTCCGGGATTTCTCCATGATCTGGGCCGCCTTCAATTTAGCCTTTTTCGCCTTCCTGCGATGCAGTGAATTTACCTACAACAGTGTTCGCAAATTTAGACCGCTTTTTGATCTTTCTACTGATTGTATAGCCTTTCATCCAACCCTGGCATGCCCGCAGCGCATGACGGTGCAGCTAAAATCTTCAAAAACAGATGTTTACAGGCGAGGGCAATCTCTCACCATCGCTCGCACTTCGTCCACCCTTTGCGCGGTCTCGGCTATGCGAGAGTACTTTCTCTTAGCACGGCCACAACAGGGTCCCTTATTTTACTTCCAGTCAGGTAATTTGCTTACTCGGGGAGCGGTTTCGCACCTTCTACGGGACAGTTCGAGGGTCGCAGGTCTTCCTTACCAGAGTCTCAAGGGCCATAGCTTCCGCATAGGTGCTGCGTCGGTTGCCGCTGCTGCCGGCTTGCCAGACTGGCTTATTAAAGTCATGGGTCGCTGGTCCTCAGACTGTTACCAGCTTTATATAAGAACTCCTCAATCTACATTAGAGTCAGTAGCTCCCAGGATGGCTAACATTGTTGAACATTTCTCGCCGAACTAGCTTCTCACCGGCTTCCATGGCTTGGGGGGATGCATTGCCTTGCATGCATCAGTGGCGGTTAAGTGTGCGCAGCGACTTCCCCCAAGCTTGTTGTTTTTTCATCGCCTTTGAACATCGCTTGCTAACCGATACTCTTGTCCGATCCAACACGTGCTGTCTGTCATTCAGCTCGTAGTGCTGGGGAGATAAGTGAGGTTGTTTTGTCACGCTATCGCCGGAAGTCGCATGGGCTAACCAAACGCAAGGCAGTGTTCCCCCATTAACGCCATCACGAGTTGTTTGTATTTGAGTAATAGCTCTGGTTCAATCGCAAGTCGCCACGGTCAACTTACTTTCGCTAGGAACAACGACATTAACTGGTCTTTGCAAATGAATAGAAAAGACCAAAAACTCATGACATCGTATATTGCTCTGCTCTCTTATTTCCAGATGCATTCATTTAACATTCTTTTAGTTTTTTATATACATTAAATTCATGATCCAGATATTGAAGGCTTCAAAACAAAAAAACAGTTACTTGAAACCTTCACTTTCAGTTCGAAAAAACTTTTGTAAAATTAGTTTGCCCAAAGTCTGCCGAGATTTTCTTACATAAACATTTAGGAGCTAATTCTAATGACAATTTTGCATCAGGATTCCAAGGTTCACAGTAATCTTAACAATTGACTAACCTTTATAAACTTGTCATCTTCAAAGAAATGTAAACTTCTAGTTTTCAGGTCATGTGTGCCAGGATCATAATCAATGACAGCAAACTGAAATGTATTACGTTAACATACTTGTTATAGGAACAGACCAAGGTGTCTGTAAGAAAGCTTTTCTATGAAGGTCACAAAATTGATATCATTTCAAAGGGCTCCAGTGTCTAAATACATGAAAAGCTTATTTTACAGCAAAAGTACCCAAACATGAATTGTGTAAAGATGTAAACTGTTTTTTGAATCATGATGAGAAGTTAACATGGATCCAAATCAAACACAAAAACGTGTTCCAGGAGGTTGGGCATGTACTATAAGTGCTTGTAATAACGAGGTAATGAGATTAGACTTTAATTTTGCTGTCTGTGGCTGAGTTCTAGAATTGGCTGTCAATATTACAGAACTCTTCTTATAGCAGAGGTTCTTCTCAATTAAACAGAAATTGTCAGAAGATTTTGCTGGGGACCCAGTGAAATGTCCAGGCTATATGGAGAGGTTTCACAGTATACTAACTCTGGTAAAGACATTTCTGCTATGTAATTTAACTATATATGATTGCAAAAATTTTTTTGGCAACCTTAAAACCATCAGGTTAAAAATTTAAAAAGTTAAAAAGTTTTTGATGACATTAAGCTTTAAGTGTTAGTTTTTGATTTGCGAATGTCACAATGTCGTCAAAACCTTTTTCACTTTTTAAACTTTTAACCAGAATGGTTTTAAGGTTGTCAAAATTATTTTTGCAATTATTTACAGTTAAAAGACAAATCTATCCCTGAAATTAATGTGGCAAATTTAGGAATAGCCACACTACTAAATTTAGCAGGCTACTTGACATCTACCCCTGATATCAGAGTGAGCTGATATATCACTTCTTGACTGACTTTCTCTTTCACAGTGAAATGGAAGATCTCAGAGCGAGACTCAATCTATGAAGTAGCCATCCTTCTTATTGTAAGATTTGAAAGTAACAGCTCAACAACATGTCTAACAATCTTGGTAAAATACCTGTCATAACAAAATGTCCATAGAGGGCTAGTTTCTCATTACAATAAGACAACTGTATCTATAGTGCACCTTAGCATCCTTAAAGCTCAACAAAAGTGAGTCCCTTGAGTTTCCAGCTAATCTCACGGCCTGAAGACACTCTATGTTACCAAACAAGGAGTACTGGCTCAGTAGCTCCAGCTTCCTTCTCTTCATGGTGTTGTCTAAATTGCAATGAAGACACAAAGTCTGATGTTAAGGCACTCTACAAGTATTTTATGTTACATCTACACTAGAACATCCAGCACGTAACAAGTTTGAATGGGAGCTCATTTGCCTACAGCTAAATGTAATTGCTATATTTTATTGCTAGAGTATTTCAAACAAAAAACATGAGAATGCCCTAGATGATTACCAGAATGTACAATTATTTATTACACCAAAAACTTTATAATCTGATCCAAATGTAACGTTATGATAACAAACCCAAGCATGACCAAGACTTTTTTAAATGAAAACTGTAAATATGGGTGTCAAAATTGTGAACATTTTTACAGTAACTCATATCATTTCATAGCTTGTTTACCCAATCCATATTTTACACTTAACACTTTCAAGTTTGAGAGTCTAAAGTACCAAAATATTGAGCAGTATAAAACTTTTTCAATTATTAAATTCATATCATTTTTAGCCAAAGGAAAATTGGGTCAGGTGTACTAAAGGGTTCCACGGTCAAGTATCAATCAATAACCTCAATCCATACCCAAGATCGACCCTCAACTAACACTCAATCGATGCTTGATCAACACTTGATTGACACTCAATTGATACATATGAGTCGGTCAACACTCAGCAGACTCTCGACCAACTGTTGATCAGATGTTGATTGAGTCTCAACCAAGTGTCAACTGAGTGTCAGTCAAGATGTGGATCGAGTGTTGAGCGAGGGTGTCGATCGATATTCAACTGCGAATGTCTTAAGTACACATGATCCAGAAAATTAAGTGGTGAACAATAACTACAACATAGTGCATTTCTCAGCTGGGACATATATAGCAAAGTACTTAATAGTTGTCACCATGGAAACAGTGAGTTCTTTTTCTCCTTGACCATTGAGGATCTTAGGGAAACAAAACTCACTGTTTGACTTGTGGCCAGGCATTGATTGTTTAATAAAATATCACCAGAAGCAATTTATGTTAAGTATTAATTAATTTTTGAGTTATTTTTTTGTAAAAAAAATACCTCTTAGTCGGCGCGTCGGGTATGTTATGGACGGGTCAATGGGTGAGTGAGTAAGTGAGTGAGTGAGTGAGTGAGTGAGTGAGTGAGTGAGTGAGAGATGTATGTATGTCACACCAATCAGATTGGATCTACTATGAACAGCCAATCAAATTTCTTGTTGTAAAGGTAAATGGTACGTGAGAAACACAAGGTCTGTATAAACACATGGACTTTGGTAATTGAAAAATAAAGAGTGACGTGTATGTTGCCGGTTTGTGATTTTTAGTCCGGTTTGGAGGGGAGTGTGACAGTTACATACGTACATTGGGTTGTTTTAGAGTGCATAATTTTCAGTGCAATGGTGGCTAGTTATGAAAGAGATGAGTCTTGAGTCTTGAAGCAGTTCATGGGTAGTAGGCAAATGGCACGAGATATTTTTATTTTTAATTACAAAGGGTAACTTGATACTTTTGTTTTTCACAAGGAGTTAATTCAATTAGAGGTCACGAATCGTCGGTTCTAGTTCTTAAGACATGTTTTAGAGGAGACGAGACTATTTAGGTTTGAAGCAGTTCTAACGTTTACGATAGTAAGTGCAGATAACGATTGTTTTGTTCTTATTGCATGCAAATATAACGAGATAGTTTAATTTTTTAGTTACAATGGGTAATTTGACACTCTTGTTTTTCACAAGGTAGTAAATTCAATTAGAGCTGACGAATCGTCACCATTTGTTCCCACGAGATGTTTGCTATTTTTAGTTACAAATGGTAACTCGACACTTTTGTTTTTCATGTGGGAGTAAATTCAATTAGAGCTTACAAGTTATCGGCTATTGTTCCCAGGATATTAAACAAAAAAGAAGCTTTCATTTCTAGGGTGTTTTTACGTCTCTGCAATAGCAGTTTAATATTTTTATTTGATGGGCATTTTATGACATTCTTTTCAGTCCGATATTTTTAAAGGTAAAAAGTATGAAAACTGTTCAAATGTTCTTTGAAGACTGTGTGGCACCAAGTTAAAGTGCAATTTAATTAAATCAGAGACGTTTTTTCTCTCTTTCAATTTTCGGTGAAGTAGTGTTGTTACGTTGTGTTGTGTAAAAAGGGTAAACTTACGACTCGTATAAAATGCGAAAAGTTCTCTTAACTTGAGTATTTTTGAGCAAAAATTCCTCTTGGGGGCTGGAAGGGCTCCCGAGGGGGTACTCCCAGAAAAATTGGTTGGGGGTGTGCGGCCCGCTTCCCAAAACCCTTACCCTATTTATGACCAAAATCTGCGATATTCCTTACCCTATTTATGACCTGACCAAAAATTCGAAACCCTATTTACGACCTGACCCTCAAATCAAAACCCTGTTTCAGACCTGCGTTATAATTAGCTCCCTAGTTCAAACCAATGTTAAATTACCGTAAACATATAAATCTGTGAAGGGCTTTTGTTGATTTTCTTTTTGATAATGATGAAAAAGTGGCTTCTTCTTAAAGCATACCCATATCAAGGCTAGAGTGCAAAAACCGTACCCTATTTATGACCAAAATGACCAAAATGAGCTAAAATCGATACCCTATTTATGACCAAAACGGCTGAAAAACCATACCCTTCGGGGCCGCACAGACCTATATAGCCCATATAAGGAAGTCCCCCCCCCCCCGGGGGAAGGGCTACGTGATCGGTGAGTGAGGGAGTTATGCATGTGCGCGTGTCAGACCAATCACGGTGTGGGTTGTATCAAAGAACGAATAAAATTGCCTGTTAGAAAATAACATGGTGTCTACATTAATCTGGACACGTGTCAGATTACTGTAGTTTGTTCAGTCAAACATTTTAGGGCTTACTGTTTAGTTATCTTACCATTACCGATGTAACATCGTATGTACATCATAAACTCCCAGTTTCTTTCTTGCTGTACATCGCAACCAAAAAGACTTGTCAAATCAACCAAATCATTACTGTAAACAGTTCCATGAACGCTCCTATCTCCGAGACTTATAGTTCACAAAAACATAACTCTTGCACGTCTTGCGTGCCTATGTTTATCTCAAGTTGCATCGCTAATGAATGATAAGGAAAAATAAAAAGCACAAACCTGCTGTCTTGTCTGTGGATGTTGATCCTACCGCATTTTGCTGTAAAGAAATGTAATAAATTATATTCCTTTCATAAACAGCTGAAAGCCTGAAGGACTCTAATAATAATAATAATAATAATAATAATAATAATAATAATAATAATAACGCTTGGCGTTAAACATTTCTTATTGTACTGAGCATAAATCGGCTGTGAAGGACTTGTTTAACTGCTCACCTCGTCTTGTGTATAAAACCTGTAAATACGAAGTTGTGATGTGCCTGCGACAACCAGATTGTGTTCCACTGCAGAGAAGAACTGGCAATACACACAGTGTTCAACCCCTGTGGGCGGATGATTCTGCTTATAAATCGCATACATCTCGTTTAGCTGAAGAAGCCTTCTCCTTTGAGTATTTTAGGACAAATCATGCATATTTGCAACAATAACCGGGATAATATTATTGACAACTTTCACTCAAATTCAGCCATTTTCCCTCGCTCCTCGTGTAGCAAAACCAGGCCTGCTGCTTTGCATCCAGGCCTTTAATTTGAAGGAGCATTCCAACACAGGTCAGTGAACTGGAACTAGCGTCATTTCCATAGAAACGACTCATTCATTGTAAACAAATCAAACAAAGCAGAGTTGAGAAGTCAAGCTTCGGAACGACTTCCATAAAAGTTCCTGAAACTTCGCTGGCAATTCAAGAATTACCATGAACGTGGAATCCTGGTGCACCGTGGAACTCAATTCCAAGCAAGACTGGTTACGAGCAAACAGGAAACATGATCCAAGCGCGTTTGCAAGTGCTGTGTTTAAAGGCGACTCAAATCAACACCATGCTAGCCGGTTGGACTTCAAAAGTACTCCTCAAAAACACAGAGAAAGACGGCACTTTCCAGAAAAAGGTAAAGAGATCTTTTAAGTATAGTCTTCAATGTTTTAGTAATACCT
This sequence comes from Orbicella faveolata, assembly GCF_042242905.1. NCBI lineage: Eukaryota > Metazoa > Cnidaria > Anthozoa > Scleractinia > Merulinidae > Orbicella > Orbicella faveolata. The sequence goes on from NW_028301576.1 coordinate 34,106,021, forward strand.
TGCCACGTAGTTGTTCGTGCTTTCCTGGCACATCTGTAGAGCTTGTATGCATGCTGAAAATGTGATTTCTTTACCTTGATTAACACTGTTTAAAAGTTATAAAATCCTTTATCTCAGGGTAAACATAAGCGTTTCAACTAATGAAAATTATTAAAAAAGATGAATTGTTTACATGAAAAAGCTCAGTCTTACATACATTTTTTAAATTATTTTTTTCAGATCAAACCCAGCTGAAGTAAAGAACATAATATGGAGAAATCAGCAAACACGATAAGAGAGAAAATACTACTGGGCAAACAAACCATGGAAATTACTTTTGCAATTATTATTATTTATTTGTTACGCAAAAGATTATGCTTCACCAGAGTCATGGATCAAAAAAATTCGGAGAGGAATGTTTTGCTATCATAATGAAAATACAGATTTTGCTAACCCAAAGTTTGTTCTCATCATTTTAATTTATTCAAAGACCTTGTTACTCATTACAACACTAGAGTGGATAACCCTTGCACATGCTCGCCATGTCCAACACAGGCCTTGAAATACCAGGTTATGACACTTTTAGCTAATTCGACTCTTCTCTGTGTGTGTAAGTGAAGACTATATGATGAAAAACTTGGGATTTTAATGGCCTTTCCCACTGCCATTTCCACCGTTGTCATTCTTTACTTGCACTGTAGTGTAAGACAAAGGTTTGCTAATTTTCCACACTTCTCCATGCATGCACGGCTCACATAGGTCAAAATGTTAGACGACGAAAAAACACTGACAAGTGCATAAATTGGATTTACCAGAAGTCAACTACCTGAAACTGCCCAAATTACTGGTTAATTTGAACAAATCTAAATTTTAAGTCAATTTGAATTTTTCAAAATTAACTAATAGTCATGCATTTGCTTGTTAGGGATTTTAGACTGACAACATATTAATAGACATGTTCATTTTTTTTATTAAAAATGTTAAAACAATGCAAATCCAAGAAAAACACCAAGGACTTGGGTGGAGAATAATCCATTTTAGTTTTGCTTTGTTTAAATGATTTTATCACTGATGAAATCCAGATAGGTGGTCACTGTACAAGTCAAGATGTGGTTACATATAGCAGGTCAAAAACAATAATGTAAGGTTACTTCATATAGTACTGAGTGGAAGGGCTAAAAAAGAAAATATCTGGCTTCAGGTCAGGACATAGGGATCAACCACAGCAAAGCCTGTACACCCTCACAGAGAGCCTAACATTTCCGCAGTCCGTCCAGAACTAACTTGAGTCAACAAAACAAGTACATCAGATTGCCACCTCTCCTGACCTGGATTTTGTTACACCTTGTGAAAATTTTTCAGAGAATATTTGTCTAAATTGCACATGTTCAGTGAATTATGCAAGCTTATATGACAATGGAGCATTGAGCCCTCACCAAATAGACTTGCAAATAGACACAAGTTGAAAACTTGGATCTACTTGCGACTCTGTTTGGCCTGCCTTTACATGTACTTGCGATGACTTGTGCTCACTTTGGTTGAGATCAAATTTGCATGCAATTCAATGCAAGTTTGTCACTGTTTGGCCACCCAACCCAAGTCAATGCAAGTTGAATGGCGTCCATTCACCAGCTATGATCAATCAATGAAATACAGGATATGTCTGCCTTGAAATGTTTTTGTGTGTACTTGCAAGGAAACTTGTGACTTCGTTTGGCCCCCCAATGTAAGTTTCCATGTAAGATCAACTTATAGCTACTTGGGACTACTTGCGAGTCCATTTGGGCACCCAATGCAAGTTTCCACATAAGATGAACTTGGGGCTACTTGTGACTACTTGCGTGTCCATTTGGCCACCCAATGCAAGTTTCCACGTAAGATCAACTTCAGGCTACTTGCAAGTCCATTTGGGCACCCAACCCAAGTTTCCACATAACATCAACTTGGGGCTACTTGTGAGTCTGCTTGGGCACCTAACCCAAGTTTAACTTAAGATCAACTTGGGGCTACTTGCGAGTCTGTTTGGGCACCCACCCAAGTTTACACATAAGATCAACTTGGGGCTACTTACAACTACTTGTGAGTCTGATTGGCCACCCAATGCAAGTTCCCACATAAGATCGACTTGGGGCTACTTGCGAGTCCATTTGGCCACCCAATGCAAGTTTCAACATAAGATCAACTTGGGGCTACTTGCAACTACTTCCGAGTCCATTTGGCCAGGGCTTAAGTGTAATAGGCTGGATGGCTTCCAACTGGCTCACATCCTTGGGTCAACGTTATTGTTTTCAATAGCATTACATGATTATGGCTGTATGGTAAAAATTTTATTTACAAGGCTGTAATTCAGTCCAGTAATCAAAATGAACCTCCACATATTTGGGAGAGGAATTCAGACAACTTTTGAAAGCTTTGTGTCAAGTTCACTTTTTTCTCCTAGTAATTTTCCAAGAAAGGAATCTTTTTACCCCAGATAAAAACTAAGTTGAAAAAAATTAAACAGGAAACTCAAAAACTCATTTACAAGTTACTACCGGTAAATGTAATTATTTTTATCTCAACATGGGGAAAACTCAATTTTGTCTGACATCTGTTATGTAAAATGAGATGCACTATTTCTCCCCAGATTTCCGTGAAAATAATAAAACCATATAGAAGACATACATGTTTGTTATCTAGTCCTGCAATGAGCTTGAAATGTTTTTAATCCGTTGATCTCTTAATTACACTTCTAACATACACTGTTGACAGTGACTAATCACTAAGTTATTCAACTTGACAACCGGTCACTAAGGACAGAGGACGCCAAACAATCAAGATGGCTTAACTCAAGATTAACACGAAACGCCTGCATACTAGGTTGGCTCCTCCTTTTTTTAAAGTTAAACCTTAAGTTTTAAGTTAACAATCCACTAAGCTTTGCTGTATTGGTAAACTTATAAAAGTAAAGCTATATATATCGGAACGAATTGAACTGACACTTACAGAAACCTTAGCTTATTATTATTCTCTGGAATCGACCAAAAGATATATATTTGGTAAAAACCTTCCACTTCCATAAACGAAGATTGATATTTTCTCTTTTACCAACGATATCTGTTTATATTAGGAGTCTCATCAATCCGTCGCCATGTTTGCAGATATCGTCTTCAATGTCGCTCTACACTTTATGCCAAAGTTCGTAGTCTTTAGGGCCTCTCTCCTTATCGTAAGTGTATTCCAAGGAAGCTTTCGTACAGTTTGGATAATCACCGATCGTCCCCTCTGGAGGACTTACTTTAGGCAAAAACTGCTGCTCCGCTGTAGTCGGGTAGTGAAAATAATCGAGTTTTTGGTCAAACAAAGTCCCACTTTGGTCTCTGTATTGCTGTCGGTGTTCAAATGTAATGTCGTCAATTTGAGCACGGTCTCTCTCACGATCTGGAATTCTGTTAGTGAGGTGATGCCGTGGCTTATTCAAAACAGCTTCTCTTCGCAAGCAACGAGTGCCTAACACACGATCTGGTTTATCAGAAAAGCTTGTTGGTCTGTAGGGAGAGCCAAGGGTGTTTAAATTCTTGACCAGGGTTTTTTCAGCGATGTGCGAGCGACGGTAATCTTGAAACCATTTTTCTCTGCCTTCGCCGTATCGTTGATTATCTCGGTATGCCATAAAATGCGGTGTATAATACCTGTTTGCCGGCATATTTATAGGATCGATGTAAGTTTCGCTGGTCCATGTCGAAAACCTCGGAACCTGGTGGTTTGCCATCGTGGAAGTTGTCGCTAAGTGAGTTCTGTTTTGATATTGTTGTCATTTTACCACCATCCCTCTCACGCTACATTCTTATCCCTGAGTACCTCCCCTACAGTCTCCATGATGCACAGGCTACCCACTCTCGACACACCATTGGCAAAATATTCGGCTAAATATTTTGAAATTTTCGTAATGGCTTCCGAATGGGTCGTTTCAGCCAAAATTGGCGAATTACTCGCTTCTGACAGGTTCGATAAACATTCCATCGCGGAGAGGGAACTGAGTTTATCCCAAGCATTTTGTTTGTTGTGGCAAAATCAACACACAGGTAATGTAGAAAGAAGACAGAGGCCTAACGCCATGACAGATACAGCAACAGCGGCAGTCTTGCTAGATTTGTATGTGTTGGAGAAAATTGACTTGGACAAAGAAATTAAGCACTGGATGGACAAGAAGAGACAAAGTATTATGGTAAAAGTAGGTATTTTTTGACAGGGTCTTTAAATAAGTTCTAGAGATGTACAGTAGTAGAAATCAAAGTTAACAACAGGAAGTAAGCGTATTTTAATTTAAGACTTGAGGCACAAGCTTATTTTTATCGTCAAGCTAAAAGGCTCTTTGCGATAGTCGGCAAGAAACTGAAAGAAATATGAACTAACAGTCAAAGACGTTAGAAACTAAGTAGTGAAGTTGTTTTGCGACAATTCAGTTGTTGATGAAAAATGTACAGTTTTAGGTTTAATAATTGTCCATTCAGTTTGTGTAAAAAAAATTTTCGTTATGAATCCTTGAATACTTATGTGTGGAAAATTGTTTCCCGGCCCTGAGGATCGTGTGCTATCAAGATGGATTGAAAACAAAAGTGCTGGCGAGATAAGCAAGGGTGATAAGGGACATTAGCTGTCACTCAGTGAAATGACAGGCAATGACAATCAGGCTTATGCGATAGGAGTGTTAACAAAACAGCAGGCTATCAGCAGCCTCTTTTACAGAATTTGATCAGAAAACAGCTGCTCCGATTACATGAAGTCATAGATGGGAATGATTATGGAGCCCAGCAAACATCAAAGGAGCGACAAAAGATGGCAATGCATGAGTTACATGACTGAAATGTTGCTATTGGTTAGTTCCGCTGCCAGTGGTAAACAACTATGATTGTTGAGGCCAAAAATGTGAACGAGTGTCATTCACCATTCTGCTCTATTTACTATGATGATTCAGTGTCAAAAATTTTATATGATGTCACGTGGACCATTTTACGAAAGGATATAATTTATATGGTTGTGTTGTGTTTACATGGGCACTTTCTGTTCAACAAAAAATCCCTAAAATTTTGACTTGGGGATAATTGGTGCAGAAATTCCTGGGGAGGTTTCTAGAGAAACTAGAATTGTTGAATATTTTCCAAAAAAGCGGACCATTTAACTGAAAATTCTGTAAATTCTGGCAGGAAAGTTAAATGGAATAGAAAATGCTGTTTTATTTGTCACTGGAAATTTCTGGAAATTCAAACTGGAATTTTTCATGTAATGGAAAGCACTTAGAAGTTCACAAGGCTGATTTTAGGCTCAATTACGAGCCGCTGTTCGGAAAAGGAGCCCGCGCTCCTCCCCCGAACTCACGGCTGGACTCGTGGACTTGGCATTATTAATTTCAACCAATAAGAAATCTGGCTGCCTGAATCAAGCAGGCTGCATAAATTAGCTTTCTCGCAGTAGCAAAGAAGTTGTGCGATATGAAGTACGATCACATTAGTAGGACATTTTAACCAAATACCGTCAACCGATGAAATCTTGCCTGATCTAAACCATGGTGCAATATAAAACATGCAAAATAGTCAAAAGACTTATGCGTTAGAAATCTATATTTGAATCATGTGGTGCCAGAATGTCAGATAACGAACAAAGTCAACAAAGAGAGGGATAAACGCAAACATCGATCTCAAGAAACAAAAAACTCAGTCAAAATTGATGTGTACGGTAGTCTTCTTGAAGGGAAGCAACACCAGTCTTTGACGAAGCCAGACAAAATGAGCTAAATCAAACCGAACTAACTAGCAAAACGTACACGTGGTGTCAACACCATGCACACCTTTGACATGACATTTGCTACACCATAGTCAAACAGCTCTGCTCTACTTTTTTTAAAAAAAGAAACTCTTCTATAGAACACAACATGCAATGCCCTTCCGCAACAATAATGTGAAACTAAATAGGTTGGAGGGCTAAAATTAAAAGAAGTGGCAAAAACGCCACAAATTTTACGAGCCGTAGGCATCAAGTGGGCCTGCTTATGATTGTCATCAGATGACATTTCCGACCACCTGAAGTGCTGCTAGAATTAAATTATGAGTTTATGTCACAGACATGCTTTGCCGCTCACGCTTCCAGCCATTCTCAGGAGGAACGTAGACCGGACTCGAGAAAGCTGCGGAAATCGAGCCTTGGCTGATTTAAGCAAGAGTGAGTTTGGGAGAATTGAAAAGTGCTCACTACACAAACCATCTCCTGTGGCTCTAATTACTTTCAATTTCTCCCAATCTCCTCATTATTTACATCAGCTCATCTTATATGACATTTTCTGTTTGGTAAGTTAGTATGAAATCTGAAACAAAACATAAAGATCAATCATTTTACATTGCAGGTTAAAGATGCCACATTAACAGGATCATATTTGGATCAAGCTCTATTTTCTGACATGGTAAAGCATCATCACAAAACTAATGGGAAGCCAAGAACAATAGTAGAATGGATTATACACGGTTCTTATGAAAGAGAAAACTCTGCAACGCTAGTTTTAGACAGCTTAGTTATGCATGGAATCCTAGGAAGAGAATCAAAACTGTTTGGAAGAAGATATCCGACTGTTGATTCTGGTATGACTATTATACATTGTTTAATAAATATTTTTATACATTTACAATTTTTATTAGCAACTATGTAACACACAGATGTCTTGGAAGAAAAATGTCCATAGTGTTGTGTATGCTAGATCTACACACATCAATAGGTTGCCATGTATCGAGTGCAGCAGCTTTTTTGAGTTCTCCCAAACTTTCACGAGTGTTTCTATAACTCGATAGAAACACAGAGAACATGTTTTCTATCTCTTTTAGAAAACATTGCGACGAAAAAGAAAAACAACTTGTTTACTTTGATCATCAAAATGTAAATTCTCTTTGCACACGCCATCATTACGTCAACAGCTTGTGCTAGTTCTGTGTTTCCATTGAGTTACAGAAACACGTATTCTCAGCACAAGTATTTTCTTAGGGCTGTTTTCTAACATTGTTTAATGTGAACTGATCAATGAATATGCCTGGGCACTTGATAGACTTCAGTTAATGTCCAGAAACAAGCTCTCAAGCCCAGTGTTGATCTCAAAATTTTTCCTGTCGAGGAGTGAATATAAAGTTAATAAATTATGTTGTAATAATTTATGCCTGCACGTGTTGCTAATTGGTGTAAATTAATTTTAGTGGAAGGACATGCATTAGCTGACTAAAAGACAACTTGAAATTCAAAATATAAGAGAAATTCAGGAATCCCTAAAACATCAACCTTTAGAAAAACAAGAAGTTGAGTTAAACTATTTTGGCTAATCTTATGTTTGTGATTTCATTTACAATTCAGATCCACAGGGGAAGCTTATCGATGAAATACGACAAGTAGTTCTCCTTAATCAGCCTGCAGATGGCTATATTTGGACTGTTCTTAAACTTCTGTACGAAGCAGACTACTGCATGGGAAAGAAAGCTCCTGTACTTAGCAGATATTTTTCACCTGAAGAGCTGCCGGCAGCAATAGAAACCATCAAGACATTGGTTACAGTGAATATACAGGATGAATGCAGCAGTGATGCAGCAAGTGCTCAGTCGTTTGAGTTGGAAATTGTTGGATAACAATCAAGCAATTTGTAACTGTATTACAATGTTCTCCTGAGCACAAAAAAGAAAACAATATTAGATTCGTTGACAAAGTGGAATTCATGATGAGAGCTTTCAATTCCTGATGCAGCACAGTTCTATATTCAACACCAAATTATTTAATATTTAGGATATGTCGAGCTGGATAGTGCAATGGTGCTCTTTAATGTAGTCTGTTTTTGATGACCGTGCATATTCACTTCCAGACAATTATCCTAATATAAATTCAGTGAACTTCAAGAAAACTATTTCTCTGTGTAGTAAAGTTTTTGGCAGGGGATGATGTGGTCGGGCCATTAGATGCCCAAGTTTAGATGTTCTTCAGCTGAGATTCTAATGAATTATAGGATTTTTACAACTTAATATAAAATTTAACTGAAAGTTTAAAGCTTATCAGAAGGTTGTCACTTCACCCCAAGGGTTGTCACATGTTGTTAGGGATGGCAAGAGTTTTGACAAAGATAATAATATTCTGGAGTTACATCAAGGGAAATGATTATTTAACTTTAAAGCTAGAGTTCAAGAGACTGCCATCATCCAGGAATGACAGCGTATTTAATAATGTAGTGTAGTTCTATTTATATCCTGTACAGCTGCAGCACAAGTCTTTTGTATTGAAAATAAAGTGAAAAGTGCCACATACTTTTTGTTACATCTGAAGTGCCTCGCAATAATTATAGCACATTAACGATTTCTGTCAGTCAGTTTTAAAGAGTAAGCTTAAAGCAACCTCTGAGGCACTGTCTCAAGAAATCCAAATGGCGTGCAAAGAATCTTTGCTTTTTAGCTATAACGTATACCTTTGGTGTTAAAAAAAGTGCAAAATTTAAATAAATAACTCTCAAAACAGTTTTTATTTTGTCTTGATTGCACAATCCACATGCAAGCTACATCAAAAATCTTTACAGTTACATCGGTCTTCTTTTTTTGGACCTCATTTTTGGAATGGATGGGCATAGACCCTTTGCACAATCCGGTCACATGGTATGGAATTAATTACGCTGGGACGCAAGTTACCCAGTGGGACTTCCAAAACAAAGGAACTCATACCAGTCCAGCCCAACTTTCCTTTGTTATGAAAGTCCCACTGTGTAACTTGCGTCCCAGTGTAATTAATTCTGTACCATGTGACCAGATCGTGCAAAGGGCCTATTAAAATACAGACATGAGTCACAAAACAGGAGAATGACCCAGACCAAGCAAAGACCAGTATTCAGATAATTAATATCCATTGCATAAAGACTAAAAACAATATTTCTTTATCAAGTGTAGAGACTTGTTATGTAGATATTCCTGCAGTAGTAACTAATGAAAGAGTTAGGTAGAGTTACGGTAACATTCTGTTTCATAACAAGCACTTACACAGTTTAGTTTCTTTCCTGGCCAAATTCTTGAGCGCTATTGGTTTGGCTTGCTGAAGGATAATGTGAGAATTATGAATTTGCTGGAAACACTTAAAAGTACTTTGTGAGAACTTGAAAAGTTACCTGGGATGCATATTTGCACAAGAGAGAAGATTTATAAAGTTCTATCAGCTTCACTTTATTTGTATCAAGGGGTGTTTACAGCGTCACACTTTGTCTCGCACACATAAATAAATGTTAATAGATGGATAACTGCAAACCCCTTTGGTGAAGAAAGTTTAAATAACTATAATATATACACAATGTAAGAATGTACAAGCACAAAAGAAGAAAAGTACTCAAAATAGTAGTCAGAGACAAATAATTGTCCACTTCACGGGAAACAGCCAAATTTGAGCCCTTCCATGTTTTGAAGTCACTTCTTTCCAGAATTTCCCTTGGAGCGACGGCTTGACGCAGACTTTCCACCTCCTTTATCATTTTCATGACTGACGTTAGCACGCTTGTACTTGAACTCTAATGAATCATGCATTTCATCTATTTTTTGATTGATAGTTGTTCCAGTTACGGCGACCTTCTTAGCAGTAACATTGGTAACAATGCTGGCTAACTGCTCAGTTGTTAAATTTTCAGGTGGCAAGTCAAGTTCCAAAAATTGCTCCTCAAGTTGTTGGACAGCAAGTTGCATTTCACCCTGATACTGAGCAGCTCTTTCCTGCACAGAAAAATATCATTGTTAGTGCACAGTAGATATATTTAATGGATATGCACTGGTTTTGATATGCCCATGAGTGAGTATTTTGACCAAGTAAGCCTCAAATTGTGCAACAGAACAGGGTTTTTTTTTGTCATTTTCCTATGTTTTGCTGACAAAATGATTTCATAAGGTGAAGGCTTTTAAGTGTAGAATGTTTGCGTAGCATGAATGGTTCTACTTCATGGATGGGATTTTAATCTTCAATTAAAAAATGGGATTTACAGATCAAAGTAAGTTACCATTATAAAGATTTGATTTACTGCCCTCCTTCCAATAGGCAACTCCTTTTTAAAAAGCCTTACGTTCTGAAAATCCAAAATCTCTTTGTTACAGTTCTTAAGTTACAGTATCTGTCGTTGTACATTTAATCAATTAAGCTTTATTTTCATATGGTGTCATATCATATTTACAGGGCCCTCATTGGAGTCATGTGAGTGTGACAAAATTGCTTTGCCACAAATTATCCCGTGTTTATGTTGAAAAGAAACAAGCAACCGCTCTTTATTACGTGTTCACTCTTCAGCTACCAAAGTCATTTGGTGAACAGTCATCGGATTACAATGTAAAATTAGTTGGAGAACTTCAAAATTTGGTTAGACAAGGCCCAATGACCGCCTTTTATTTCCAGTACTGTACTGAGTGAGTCTCAGAAAATATTTCAGTTTATTTAACATCACTTTTTAACTGCATAATCTGTTATTGTGATTCACGTCAAAGGCATCTTATGAAGTGGCCCCCTGTGAACCATTATGTTCTTGAATTTAGCTGTTCCACTCAGAATTGAGTGCCACTTGTTTTAAAACATACCTGTTTGCGTTCTTGCTCCATTTGATCAATTTGTTTTATTCTCTGTTCTTCATCCCAAACACCCTTGGGTATAGCCTCTCTCATTACTGGCACAGTTCTGGGTGGTTCGACAACCAAGTGAACTTTTGTGATGTCATCACCTCTCTCTTGAGTCTGAACAAATTGATATGACTTGTAATGTTGAAAATATGTCAAGAAAACATAGTCTATTACAGACTTCAGGTTGTTGTCGCAGGAATACTGGGCACAACTGTCCAGCTTTTCTTTAAACACAGCTATGGCATCTACCAGTGGTTTGCCTTCAAAAACAAGTTTAACACAGGAATTGAATGGCATTAATGGTTCACATATTAATATACAGTAGGTTACTGGAAAGTAAAATAAGTTACTATATATCTTTCAGTTACTACACTTGCTGTGATTAGTCAATTTAGAAGGCCACCAATGAAAAATTAAAGCTGTTTTTTCTCTCCAAAAAGTCAGTACATGTAATTTTATCAAGTTTTGTGGCTAAAACTTGAAAAAAACTTAAAATTTCAACGCTCATAAGTACTGAAACATGCTAACAATTTAGCTACAACTTTGAATTGAATCATTTCAATGGTATTGACGCAAATTGGTCATCTGAAGCCATACCATGTAACTAGAACTGCCTGACTCACAGTAGAGATATACTAAATATCTTATTAACCTCATCTTCTCAGTCTGTACTGAGGTCATGGATCCTGGTTTTTTTCCTGTTTGATTTTCTCCTTTAGTTCAAAGGAGAAAAATGTAGCTTACAATCTGGACCTCAAACTCAGTGTGTGTTGCATAAATGGGTTATTAACCAAGTCTGAGATGAGATGCATGTTGCCTATTTTTTGTACTTTCGTGCTCCAAGACACAGTCAAGGTCCATGAACACGCAAAAAAAGTAAAGAAAGATGCCAAAATCAAACAACATTGCTCGACAAGCTTGGTCAGTGAAAGATTTACTATACTGCATGAAGAACATTATTTTCTTGCGGGATACTACACGGTATAAAGATCCTCTCATTTCATTTTACCCACGTGGGTAGCCAATCAGACTTGGTTCATCTTGCCTGCCTGCGAAGCTAGCCATAAGATATTTAAATAAGTACTAAGCTATGATGGGGTCAAGACAGTATCCTGTGGCTATATTCTTGAAATATATTTTCTTTTTATGTTTTTAAGGCTCCTTGACTAGCTGAATATGCCTTTAACACAATTAGAGATATTAATTGACGTGACGTTCATTATTCCATGACTATTTGTAATAATATTTTCAGAAAGGAATGGGGTTTGGCTTTGTCTGATCATTTTCAACAGTCTCAGCCTATTGTCTGATAGTTAAGTCAGTCTAAGATCTTTTTCTTTTCTGGAAAGCAGTGTCTTTTTTTACTGCAAACAAACTAATGAGTCAGCAGATAATGAAGATTTCAAGTTCAAAATCTCAGAAGTTTTAGAACTTCAATTGAAAGGAACTGTCCCTCTTTTTTTCTGAAATAGCAAACACCTCCATATTATTTTCAATAAATCAGGGCAGCAGCGCCTGATTAAAGCAAAATCCAGTGTTTGCATGAGAACTGGCTTAGATTTTACTGCTCATATTTGAGGAATAGTGGCTGTGTGCAGTTGTGGCTTTTATGCTCTGGTCAAACAAAATCAAAACTTCAAACCTTTACCACCTTGATGAAATCATTAGCGGATATCATATCACAATCTTAATCAATTTGATGTAACAATACATGTACTGTATATTTTCTGGAAGACTCTTTATGGCGGGTGCTGTTTTCTGTGTCTGTCAGTAGCTATATAACGCTTACCTTGTGTCTCGCTCAACAAACATTGAAACATTTCAAAGAATGAAGCCACTTCCCGCCAAGGAAAGCCATTGTTTACCAGATAGGACAACATCTCGTAATACACGTCAATTAGTGTAGCAGTCCTTAGATCATCTTCTTCGTTAAATTCTGGAAATTTGAGAACTTTGGCTAACACCTTTTTTCTTTCCTTGATGTTTGAATTTCGAAAGACGTCCTGGAAATCCTTCACTTGGGAAGCCATCTTGGTTGCTACACAATAATATTCGTCCCAGTTCCCGATCAAAACCCACTCGGAAGACAAGGACAGGTCCGCAATCTGTGCAAAAGATGACACCCCAAAGTAGAGCGAATTTCCGTCTGCATCACACGATACTGTCTGTTTTCATTTCATCTCCATTGTCAGTTGAATCTATCAGGATTGGTTGAAAACCATCAAAAGAAAATATACACCGCAGTCTGAAATCAATTTTTAGAGATGGGGAAATGTATTGCTGTTAAGAGACTAATAGTTGCGTGACCGTGACATGTTGTGTTACCCGAGTTACCAGTTGACATGTAATACGAGATTTTGTATTTTGAGCCTTTTGTTTTGTTCTGTCGTATTATCGAGATCGTGTTGTAAGAAAATATTCGCATACCGTCATCGCGAGGAGAATAAACGTACAAGTTGGACCCGTTTCAGTTACTTCGTTGTTTGTTTTGTTATAATACGATTGGTACCGTCAACCGATTATAACAATTGCAGTTTGAGTTCATCTATTCAATTAAGTATCCCCGGGGAACTCCCACATGAAAAGGTTGTGGATGCTCATTGCAAAATTTGAATTAAACCCCTAAATGAGGCCAATCTGAGTGTGGCATCCCTGGCCTCTTCATATCGGAGTCCACCTCACCCCCCTTGGGAGAGTTCCTAGTATGTTGCTTTGGTGCTTTTGGATACAGTTGTCATTTCCATTGATCTTTTTTATTATCGTTATCTTATTTCATTTCTTTATAATTAAGTTGAATTGATGTTTTTTTTTGTTTTTTTTTTTGGGGGGGGGGGGGAAGTGTAATAAGCTGGAGATTTCTATGAGGTGATATAAATATCAAAAGGAAAGAATCAAATTGTATTAGCAGTAATACTATTGGAGTCAGGGTGGCCAAGTGATTACGGTGCCAGACTCAAAATCCAGAGGTCACGGGTTCAAGTCCCGCTCTGACCACTAAGCTGGAGTTGTTTCTTAGTAGACCCCCAGTTCAACTCCTTGGTCACACTTCTAAATAGCCAACTGGTCTGCAGGTCTGCCCCCTGCCAGTTGGGATTTTTAAGCCTGCTATGTTTATTTGCAATATTTCTTTCTTTCAGTTTAACTGGCATACCTGAAATCTAGCTAGTTGTAGCTAAGAGATCGACCACTATAAACAGTCAACATTTTTTCTTTAAATATTGATTTCCAATTATTTCTCTACGTTAGGCAATATTAAAGAACAATCACTGGCAAAGTGGCAAATGCTCCTCCCAAACTTTAGGGAAAGAAATGTCATCACTTTGTAGATGACTTCCATCCAGTGCATGAAACTGCACACTTATGGATGACATTGCACAATATATAGGTCAGTATACTAACTTGTTGAATACAAGTGGCAGATTCAGACGTAATTATAATGTGCCCCCCCCCCCCCCGCAACATTTCCCTGCCCCTTAGGGCCTTACATTAAGGTAAAGGCCTTAAAAATATTCAGTTCTTCAGACCTTAACTACTTTCACCACTAAAGGGCAACAAGGAGGAGGGGGTGGAGCCCAGGCTCCTCCCTTAAATCACCCACTGAACATTATAAATGGGTAGTGGTTTTGTTTAGAGCTAGGGTTACTCTGTGATCTGCAATTTAATCCAATCGGTCTGACAATGGCCACAGCAACTATTCCACCGAGGTTAATAAAATGCCTTACTTAAGTATAACTATGGCTGTGGAAATTCCCGCTTTGTGACTGGTTGAAATTGGACCACTGCATGATTGATTTGTAATGCCCATGGACATTCAAATAATTTACAGCCTTGCCAAAAATCATGAAATTAAGTACTCCCAAATTCAAGCAGGAATAAGGTATTTGGAAAAGCTCTCAAACTGTGCTCACCCGAGGACTCCAGCAACTTTGAGAGAATTCCTCAAGTTCACTGGTAGTGTAAGGTTTCTTGGCTCAACATATGTGCAAGCTACAATGTTCATCATTAATTTCATTGTATGCTAAACAATCAGAATTTGCCTTTCACACACGCAATTGTAACAATATAGGCAAGATTTCTCATCAGAATTCCTTTTGTATTTTCTGACTCCTGTTAAGTACATTTTCATTTTTTATCAACCACATGTATTTCAGTAATCACAGACTGGAATTTTGTTAAAGCAGAATGACAGCCTTTTTGTAGCCAGATCATGATATGAAAGTTGGCCGAATTACTAATGCCCAAAATACATGGAAGAGGTCAATGAATTTACACGGAAAATATTGAATTTAGTATTGAACATTGAATTTATTCTTTAGTGTGGCAGTTTTATTCTGGACTAGACACATAAGTTATCTACTTGTATCTGATTGGTTTATAAACAATGGAATTGTGTGGGATACATTATGGCTTGCACTTACATTCGTACAATTTCCTATACTTAATGTGAGGTCATTGAGACATCTTTGTATCTGCATCAGAAAAATTCAGAAGCATTTCAAATCCCCAGAAAACAAACGATCAGAAATTATGACAATGGACTCTAAAATCTGTAGTCCAAGTGTTTTAATAAACCATTTACTGTTCAAATTATGAGATCATAAATAAACACATAGTAGATTTTAGTTTAAAGGGACACAGTCAGCTTTGGGACTGCACTGACCTGGACACTAGTTTTCTCATTTTGAAAAAAGTTCACCTCAACCTGAAATCAAAGTACATCTAGAAATCCACTTCAATCTTCGCATTGTTTTGCTTGATTTTCAATCGTTTACTGAAAAATCTGTTTTTGAGTGTGCTTTTGCTCACCTATGATATTATTTTTTAATCATATTTGGTTAAAAACAGTATGGATCATGTCTGTGATATGCAAATTAGCAATGAAATGTAATCTAATGCGCATGTGCGCCAGCTGACTGTGGCCCTTTAATACTAACTGTATTTACAAAAGTAATCATTTACCATCAGGGCCTTAGCTTACATTATTTGCTGATGATGTGAATACTCAGGATGGTAAGAGAGTGGCAGGAACTAAATCACATTTCACAGAAAATAAAACAGTGACAAAGTATTTATACCCCCCCCCCTGGATGGGATGCATCCCAGGGCTACCCCCTATTATTCAATTTGCCAGTAACCATTTATACACTTGGGTGGAGAGAGGCACTGTGAGAGTACGGTGTCTTTCCCAAGAGCACAACACAATGACCCCGGGCAGGGCTCGAACCCGGATTGCTTGATCCAGAGACCAGCAGGCTGACTTTTAGCCTGTCACAACTCCTAGCCACTGTGTTGAAATGGATCATTTAAATGTGTCCTGTAATAATGCCAATTTATTGAGATTAATTCTGGTAATTCAAATGACATCACAACAAAAACAGTCCATTGATGTTAGTCAATCAATGCAGAACAACTTCACACAGTTATATTCACTATGTAAAAATGGCAATTATTATTATTAAAATTAATTTTTGACAGTTTTTTTGGAAAAATAAAACAAATTTCATTTCTTTCCCCATGACCATCAGTTTATTGAGGATGAGAAAATACATTTGAATTTTATTACATTGGTAAACTTCTCTTGTGAAAAGAAGCTAATGTTTAAGCAGTTCAAATTTGCAACTACTTGTGAATTAGCTTCACCAATATTTTCCTTTAAAATATTGTTCCAGAGAGAACTGTTTCCTGTTTCAGGAATCTTTTTCCTGTTATGTCTGGCCAACAATTTTGTTTCAACTTTTTGCTGAGAATGAATGTTTCAGCTTATATGGATTGCACTGCAAAAATGATGGACACTTTCCTTTGTAGTCTATGATAAAGTGGAAAGTAAGTAAACTAGAATTTCTCCAACACAGACTTGGTGCCAGATAAATATGAAAATACCTTAATACAACTAAGAGACAGCAGAGCAGGAGATAAAAATCGAAATCCAGTTGCCCAGAGGGTCAGTAAATTTCAGTTTCCCACACTAAAATAGTACTTGCCCAATAGGTGCACACTATTCATGCCTTATCAACTACACCATTTGCTAGGTACCGTCTGTAATCACTGATGGACTGTAACAAGACTACTGAGGCTAATTTCACTTGCTCACCAGACCATCACCATTTTCACTTGCCCAAGAGCAAAATTTACTTGCCCCAGCCTATTGAACCTGGGTTTTTTCCTGCCCTGAATAAATAACTAATAGTTTTACGCCAAAATTTGATGTGGTCTTTTCAGAAGGTATGGATTCACTGGCCATCTTTTTCCAAGTTATGCTATGAGCTTGAAATTTCTATCACCTGACAGTAAATTTTTCATAGCAATGTTCCATGAAATATGGCTTACAGATTCTCAGGACTGTCTGTCGAACAATAATCCAAGGCACTCCTCAGCCAATCAGAAACCAACTTTGAAAAAAACAGTCACTTGTCAAACTTTCAGTCACTTCCAGGTTCTGTCTGTCATGTTCATATCATAATTTTAAGGCCACATTCAGGATGAAAGAAATCCCTCATCCATGAACATTTATAATCATTTCACCCCTGCAAAAAGAGAAGCTTGCTCTGAAACATGTAGTTTACACTGGTTGTCCTTGTTTCATAGAAGTGATCGCCGACTCAGGTTTGGCTTGGGACCAACTTGTTTGTAAAAAGACTGACTAGTTAAGTTGTCGTTATCTGTCTTCTGGATGAACATGAACCTCTGTTATTCTGTCAATGGTGTCCAGTTGCTGTGATATAAACTTTAGTGTGTCTACACCAGATAGCAGTTGCCTAAAAAGCAATTAAGAAGAAGAAGAATTAAGAAAGGTTAATGGAAAAGAGATTCAGCATAGCTAATCATAAGTACGGCATTGTTATTTAAATACATGACAAGGAGGTATGTGATTGTCTTTCCAGAATTAAAACTGCTCTTCAATTTGTAAATTTGGCATTTTACAGATGCCAGTCTAAAATGGAAGAAGTAACTTGTTTAGCACAAATCTTATCTCTGCATTTTCCTTGCATAAGCAACAAGAGAAAAACAGTTGCTAATACTAAAGGCAGAAAGGAAGTTTTTCTCTCAATTATCACTTGTAGCACTGTTCAAAACAGAGTTATTACAATTGCAAAAGGAATTCCAAGAAACGTCAGCTCTTAGAATGTAGAAGAACTGCATCCTTCCATTTGTTGCAACAGCATGTAAATGCACTGTTGTTATTTGCGATTTGTTGGTTTTTGTGTAGTTTGCTTGCACACGTGAGAGTATGCACATATGTCAAGTTAGTCCAGCTAACTAAAGGTACAGAACAACTTAAACCTGTGATTTTCCAGGATGTTTACTGAACAAAAACTATTCCTAATATTCACCTTACTGCCTGCTCTGCATTCTTTGCTGCGACATTCATTTGATCTGCGGCAGCTCTGGATTTATCTCTGACAGCTGTCATTGTACAGTGATTGGCATCCAGGAGTTGATTATATGTTGCTATGGGAACAGACTCAGTCTGCAATGCAATTCACATGGTTAAAACCAGCTTTAGCTATAAACTTGTTGCTATTTACAAGAGCAGCATTCAAATCAACAACCTAATAAAATAAAAATCCAGGAGATTGGCAAGTTTGCTTTCTTGAGCCTAAAAAAATTGTTGAAAGTAGAATTCCACCCATTCAACAACAAAAATGCATCAAATATCCAAATAATTTTCTCCCAAAAACACTAAAAACAAAGTAAAGAATAAAAATGAACTCCATGCACTTTCCTTGGTATCTAGAAGATTTGATGACCTGTACTGGAGAACAGAAGATTCAGTCTGTAACCAAGAGTGCTGGGGTGCTCGCCACACCCACAAAGCAGGACCTTTGAACCTCTTAGGGGTTCTTTTAAAAATTTCCAAAAAGCAATCCCATCCTTTTTACGTGCAAGTTCCCCCCTCAGGACTCCAAGATAAGCAGGAGAGTTAATTATTCGGATATTTGAGAGAGATATTTCAATATTCAGCAAGCAACAGTTTCACTCCTGCCAAATGACTCATGTTGCCAGAGACACTTCTGGATTAAGCAGCATCAACTGACAGAAACAGGACAACCAACATGCTCTGTACTTCTTCATATTTTTAGGAATCTTTCAGGTGAGAACTTCATGTTTTGGATGAGCAAGTTATTTCTGATGGTTTTCTGAAGGAAAAGTGAATCTGTTTCAGTGAATTTTATTTCACTCTGTAGATGGCTGACACAATTTGGGAGAAGGTTAGGTAACTTAATTTATAATAATAATACTTTCTTTATTGTTTCTATTTTCAAATGTGAGTAAAAGGGATCTTAGTCAGCCATAAAAATTACCTTTAATATGGTTACTTCTTCCTTTAATTTTGCAACTGTTGCTTCTGCTCTGAGAGCTCTTTGCTGAAAAAACAACAAATAACCTGAATTATAATAGATCATTTCTTTGTACATTTCTCTCACAGTCAAGCAGTGCAAAGCAGTAGTTTCAAGCAGTGTAAATGGTTATTACCGTAGTAAGTTCCAGATTTTTCTCAACCATGTGTACCATATTTTCCAGGGCTGCTGTTTCATCAGCCTCTCTTTTCTCAATCTTTGCCAGCTTCCTTTGCAAACTTACAACCCTGTTAAAAAAGACATGGTGCAAGTAATTCAAATACAGTTAAACCTCCATTCAAAATGTCCTACCAATATTACAGAAACAGCACCTGTGTTTTTGGGCTAAGCACTAATCCATATATTTGCTTGCAAGGGCAAGCGCAGCCTGGGAAATGGGTTACAATCATGGGCCAGAAAAGTGAAGAACCTTACCAAGAGCAGAACCAAGTTTTTCAATGTGCATTTTTTTTTTCTAGTTTGAAAATCAAAGTACAGTCTGAAATATTGATCTAAAATGAGCAAGTTTGGGTCCGCCATAATTTGCTATTATAATGGTTTTATTTTGTAGAGTAGTACTTGTCAAATGATTAAAACCCATCAAATGATTAAAACCCATTTGGAGGAGAAAGTGACCTATGTCTTTAGGCTTTTCGATTTTTTAAATTTCTTTTCACCTTTCCTTTTTCTCCTTTTCTTTTCTTTTTGCTCCAGTGATTGACCTTTTACTGGGCTTGCTTCCAGTTTAAAAACTTTTGAGAAAGCATCATCGAGACAGGCCATTTTTACCATGGAGTAGCCACATGTACTTGCAGGAAATTTTACTCTGAGTTTTTCACTCAACCTTTTGAGCATTTTCGTTCATATTTCAGGCTCCATTGAGCCGATCACTCTGATCTGGGTATCATTGGAAAGATCTTTCCATCCTGCAGATGTTGAGCATGGATGATGCCCATTTTGGTCAGAGGAAATGATGTCAGAAGTGGAACAAAGGCTGAGGCTCGTCACGGCCGGTTACCGGCAACATGGGAGTCAATGGGCTAAACAGTCTTGTTATGTCAATTCTAACACTCCCTCCCTCTTTAAAATCAATAAATGGCAGGAGTTCTAGTTATCACCTTTTCTTCTCTTCATCTCTTGCTTGGTTTGATTCTTGCAGGTCTCTTCTAAGCCTTTCATTTTCTTCTTTAAGCTGTTTCAATGATAAAGACATTTGTAATTGTGCTGTTTACAAAAATAGTGTTATTCATGACAAATGTCAAAAGTTGATTCATGATTGTGTAGGGAAGCACTATTTATATTTTGGATAGTAACTGTAGTCTAAAAAGAATACAAACAAAACTCTATTAAGGATGAAAAGAAGATCATCAGCAAAAAGAGAACTTGATGGTGGGATTTCAAATACAGCACGGAACTAAACGTGAACAGGGGAAGTTTAAATCCACCTAAAACTTTCTCAATTTTTTTATTCAAAAATATAGATAATTTAGAAATATTAGTAACAATAAACACCTTCAACATGACCAAGCTAAGACGATTGATTGCTGATTTCTGTCATAGTAGGTCCCAGAGGGGGGGGGGGTACTCCCTTATATGGGCTATGTGGGTATGTGCGGCCCCAAAGGGTATGGTTTTTCAGCCGTTTTGGTCATAAATGTGGTATCAAATTTTGGCCATTTTGGTCATATACAGGGTAGGGTTTTTGCATTCTAGTCTTAACATGGGTATGTTTTTAAGAGGAAGTTAGATATTCATCATTATTGGTAAGACTATCAGAAAAAGCACTTCACAAATTATGTTTACAGTAATTTAACATTGATCTGAACTAAGGAACTAATTATAAGGCAGGTGTGAAGCAGGGTATTGATTTAAGGATGAGTTCATAAATAGGGTTTCGAATTTTCTGTCATGTCATAAATAGGACAGGGAAAATCGCAGATTTTGGTCATAAATAGGGTAAGGGTCCAAACCATTTTTCCTGGGAGTAAACCCCCCCCCACACCCCCTCCCCCCTGTGTACTAGGTATCCTGGTATGCAACTGTAGTGACGTCACGCCACTGAAGAAATGTTGTATTTGGACTAGCAAAAAAAAGATCCTGTGAATACTGGGTTTCTATACAACCTTACCTGATTCAATTCCTCAATTACCATGGCCTGAGTTTCAGAACTTTCTAGCGGTGCTACAAAGTAATTGATACTTCCTGATACTGGTGACTGAGCAGAGGAATTAAAACTGTCTTCAGATTCATTCTCACTTTCATCAGTCTCTGTGCTTTCTGAATCACTTTTTTGAACGATCTTTTGGTCTGAGGTATCAATTTGTTCTCTTTCATCTCCCTAGATGAATTATAAAGATAACAAATTGCTTGTGAAAAACAAAGAAAACTTGAATTAAGCATGATCATTTATTTTGTTGTAGATCAAAGCAAGATAACTGGTAACATATGCAAAAGATACGAAGGTAGAAAAATAACATATCTTCTTGAACAAGTGGCAAGATAGTTTATTTATTTAGTCCTGCACACACTATTATTTCAGGTTGATCCTTTGCGAAGTATTTGAAGTGAAATTGGCAACTTTGGTCGAACAGGAATTTTTTTTCCAAGCAGACTTTTGATCAAGATTGCTGATTTGAACAGTGTTAAAAGACAATTTAGCTAGATTGTGACGAGGATTTTCTTAAAGGTTAAAATACATTTGCCAGGTTTGAAGATTCTGTAAATAGCTTTGTCCATGCTTTGGGCCGCTTGCAAGTTTTCCACACAATTTGAACTGAGAGATCAATTAACTTTGTCTTTGATGGTTTTCTTTTGGTCTGTTTTGGATCACTTCATGTTAGTATACAAAAACAATTATTCTTTTCAATCTCAGTGAATAACAGCAGAAAATTTAGTTAATTCATATTTTAATATTCTGCCACTACTCACCATGATTTCAAAGAATAAAATTGTTAATTATTAAATTTGAAACTTTAGAAAATACATTCAATTCTTTAGTTTTAGACATACTTTGTGATGAAGTAGGTTCAAATGCTATTGTAAATGTTAATACATACATTTTTTCTGATTGAATTCAATGGGAGGTGTTGCTGTTTGGTTTAGACTGCGACAATTGAAGGGGTGCAAGGAAGAAAGCCCTAAGTGACTCTTGATCTCATGTCAAATTCTCCTTGTCTGTACAAGGAAGCGAAAAGCAATTTGCTAGTAGAATCTTGCAGTCTATCAGATGTCACTTGGGGTCTTTTTCCATGTACCCCTTCAATTAATTGAGGGGAGGGTACTTAAGTCAAGCAAATATCTGTGACTTGTAATTTTTTCTTTAGCAAGAATGAGTACAAATTAAGATTGATTATTATTATTATTGATTATTATTATTATTATTAATATCCTATATTGTGTTGCATTTTTGTTTTCACTTGTTAAAAACTAAGAGTTAACGTACATTTTCTTGATCTGTCTTCACCTCATGGACTTCGTCATCAATGATCTACAAAAGAATGTTCCACATTACAACATTGTAATAAACAGGCAGTAAAGCTTCATTCTGTATACGAGCCAAGTGGCCCACCAAGCCAGAGCTTATCCCGGTTTCTGTAGCATGAAGCAACTAGGAGTATTTCTACTCCCCCTGGATGGGATGCCAGTCCATCGCAGGGTTACCCCCAGCATTAAGTTCGCCGGTACCCATTTATACACCTGGGTGGAGAGAGGCACTATGAGAGTAAAGTGTCTTGCCCAAGAACACAACACAATGTCCCCGACCTGGGCTCAAACCCGGACCACTTGATCCGGAGACAAACGCACTAACCATGAGGTCACCACGCCTCCCACAATAAACAGAAAATGGCCATGTAAAATTTGCACATTTCCAGTGAAATCTGAACAATGGTTGGAGATTAAATCAATGACTAATTAAAGATGATTACAAATTACCTTGAGAGATAAGAGATAAGATAACTAAAGATGATCTTTACTTAACAATGGTAAAAATTTGTCTGCTAAAAATGCATAATTCCTAAGCAAGAAATTGAGTAAGCACATTTAAGGGCAAATGGAATAAGTTGTAACTATCTTAAAAACAAAATCATGAATCGAATTGTATAAAATAAAAGACATAAAGTTGAACATGTCATTGTTCATATACATTTTATTTTGTCCAAGCAAAGACTAGAGTCTGTTAATTGTAGGAAATGCACAGACTGACATTTCAACCACAAAAAGCTGAAATAAGTTAGTCATACAGAGGTCAATAACACGTTGCAGAGAGGTTGATAGATAGTGCTTATTTAATAGTGTAGGTTAATTATGAGCTTGATGAATACCATATGGTGAAATACCTGTAGAACACGCTTGTTTCTGGATGCCAAGTCATCTGACACAAACCTTTTGAATGAAAATGGATTGAGTTCCTTCCTACCGCCATTGTCTTCATCTGAGAGTCAATGGAGATATTCATAATGAAACACATCCATTCTATACTTCACAATGAAAATAATACAGTATAAACTAAGTTGAAACTTGTGAGGATATGTAAAGGTTAGTCTAAGATAATTCAGTGGGCAAAGAAACTGGAGTCTGATAGCTTTATGTACCACTAGATTTTGCAGTCAAGCCCATGGACAGAGCATGGGTGGAGAGTGGTGAAAAGGAAGGGTGGGGGGGTGATACTGTTTTTGACCAAATTTTAATAAAATTCACACATCAAAAAATACTTTTTGGTATTTTTAACAGTGGTCTTTTTACACCCTTTGTCAACCTCTTGATTTTTTTAGGAAATTCAAATAGCAGCAGTATTGCAAGGGATTTCATTATTAGATCAATTTAATTGTAAAGAAATCAGTCACACTAGTAGAAATTCTTAGGGGACTAGTGCGAGTGGCTTTCAGTTTTCTTTGCACCCTATACATTGAAACACATTCTATTGAGAAACTAAAGAAGTAAGCACCATGGAAGCAGCATGGATCAATCATGCTTTGATGATCAGAGTGATTATGTTTCTAATTATTCAGTGTGGGAGTAATGAATGAGTAACATGGATATGGAACTGCATAATCATTTATCTTTATTTGTCTTTGTCATTGAAACCAACAATATGATCACTTAAAAAAATTAAGTGTTTAAATTCATTATGTTTATGGGTGGTTTTCTATGTGCTAGTTGCAAATAAAGTTACTTCTGTCATTTGTTTGTTGTGCTGTTGAAGTGAATTAAATTTTGGACGTATTTATCAGCCAGTCAAACTTGCTTGATCCAACAGCTGACAATCGTACTGTTCAAACATGATTGGTGATATATACCTATATCACGTACAAATTCGTCAGGTAGTTTTCTTTCGAAATTGTGTCGTGATTGGTTGGAAACTGTCAGGTGGCCTCGGCTGAAGTAAAAAGGTGTATGTAAGGTTGCATAAGTTTACATATTGTAGAGGGAAATTGTAAAATAAGTTTTTTCCAATTTGAGGTTGAGCTAGGTTCTAATAAAAGGCAACAGTTTAGTAGACACATTATATGAAAGAATGACACATGATTTATTCAATTCAAAATAAGCTTATAATTATTTAATTTTAAAAAATAAAGACAGGTAAGCTCGAGTTTCTATGATGGCGGAAGAACGTTAACTGTCGAGGATGAAATGAAAGCGAAAATCACTGCAGGTATGTTTCCTTTGAGTTATTAATTTTGCGTTAACGTGTGAAATGTTCCTAAAGTTTGAAAGAACTGTTATACTTACTGAAAAATTTGTATTGTTTACGAGCAAAGAAGAAAGAAATAGTCGTGAAATATGATTGTCGTACCTTGTTTGTCGACTTCCGGAAAAGGTGCCTCCTCTTTAAAATTATTCTTGTTACGCAGATTCACAGCAGAATCTTTAGACTTCTGTTTACCTTGAGCTTTGTTAGTTTTTGGACTTGTCGTATCTTGTTTGGTTTTCACAAAGGTTTTAAAAGAAAACGGGTTCTCTTTAGATTCCCCCGCCTCCGCCATATTGTTTTCCTTAAGGTATCCTCTGCCATGATACTGCGCGGGCTCAGAGAGTCTGAAACCCGCACAGCACAGGGCGTCCACAAGGGGAAGAGCTGGATGTGGCTTCTGGCAAAACATATGCATTCGTAGACCGGTCACCCCAAAACGCAGACCATACAGACTGCAGATCGCAGACCGTAGAGACCACGCAGACTGTGCAGACTGAGTACTTTTGTTTTCTTATTCTTGTTTTTGAATTTAGTTTTGACTCGCATATTTTTTGGTTCTGTTCATCCACAGCCCACGCAAACTCGGTGGTATGCGACTGTTGATGTGTTTTAGATTTTGCAAGGGAAGCTTCCTTTAGTCCTAAATATGCTTAAGTAAAGCTATTTTAAAATGTAGAAATAAACTTCACTTGTAATGTAATGTCACACGTAACTTGTGCATTTCCTACTATTGCTATACAAAATGTAACGTGGCTGTTGGAGTGTGACTGTGATCACGCCAAAAACGCCTAGCGCATGGAAAGATCACAGAAAACCGAATAGCATTTGAAATTCCCAGCGCAATACGGTTGTCGTGATGAGTTGATGCGCTGGTTAATTTATCTGCAGTTTTGTTTTTATGGCGATTTAAACTGCGAGTGGTCCCTCTTTCGCTTAGTCCATCGTGCGTGACGCATAAGAAAACCTCGAGGAAAAATTTCATGCGAGCATTTTTCTCGTCGAGGTTTACTTACGGTCATGCTCAACTAAGCGAAAGAGGGAATACTGCTAGTGTAATGGCGATTCTGTACTATGTGAAGAAAACGCGATTTGTGGGAGAAGGTCGCTTAGAGTCCCGTCCTTGCTTTGTTTAATGAACCAGTTAAGAGGAGAACGAAGACGAAGAAAATCGAAAAAAAACAACAACACAACAACAACAAATAAGAGAAAAGAAATAAACCACAAACCCGTCAAAACTTGACGCAATTTGCGACCAGAATGTATGGAAGTTTATTTTAGTGCTTGATTTTAGTATGTTTAGGACCAGTAAAGGGCATTTCCCATAGAAAGTCTATTAAACGCGTGAATCAACGGTCAGATGTTGAGTTTGCGCCTCCTGTGGATAAATAACAAACATTAGGGCATATAGATAACTATTTTCTCATAAGAAGCGAAAAAAGTGAGTCAAGTCTTAGAAAAAAAGTACTCAGTCTGCACGGTCTGCAGCCTCCATGGTCTGCGTCTTGGAGTGACCGTTCGTAGACTGTAGGCTGAGATTATGCGGGATTTTTTTGCTCTCCTGTTTTACAAAAGAAAGCTGAAAACTTCAGCATTGCGCACTCAAAAACATAGTTATTTGCATAAAATCGAGCGGAGGTCTGAGAACCAGTTTGGAGGGGTCATGTGACATGGCCTCGGTATGAATATCGCCGAATTGGTGCTACCTGGTTTGTAAAGAAGTGAGTTACAAAATAGGCTCTGTTTTGGTGATCAAAAGACATCATTAAGTCTGGAGATCCGCAAGTTGAAGCGCACCTTTCGAAGAAACGATTGTGTGCGGCAGCTCGCTTGTGCAAGAGTGCTTCTCAGCACTTCAACAATGAAACTTGGACAGCGACTCTGCATGAAGCCAAAACGGAGCCAGTGTAAAAGCAGGTCTCTTTACAGGGAGAAGAACAGGTATTTTAAAGAGTTACGTTGCAGACACAAGGCAACGGGAGCATCGGAAAGTTCAAGTTATGACCTGCTTTTACACTTAAAATATATTTCACTTTGGGCGCGAGTGTTCATTCTGTGCTGGAACGATTAAGATACCCATAATGCATTGCAGGCCTGATACAGTCACACCTTTGTCACGCAATTAGCCCCATGATCTGTGGGCTAAACTCTGGTTAGGCGATGCAAGTTCAAGCTCTCGCTAAAGAAAAAACATTGTGTCATGTTCTTCTTGTCACGTTCTTGGGCAACACACTTCAGTTTCGCCAACAAACGAAGGAAAGAACGAACAATGAGCGAAGGAACGAACGAACAAACAAACCAACGAACAAACGAAGGATAGAACTAACAAATCAACGAATAAACCAATGAAACTAACCAACCAACAAACTGACCAAACGTCAACAAAACATCAGTCCAATATCATTCTTTCTAGCGTTTCTTCGCATTAGACAGCGTTTGCCTTTACATGTCGGTCGATTCACTTCGAGTTTTATCGTGTTGTTGGAAAAAAGACTGTACCTCGGTCTCTTTAAAAAGGTTTTAATAAAGTATTTCAATGAAAAACTCAAATAAAACTGTGTACCAAGCAATTTATTCCCAAGTATTTGCATGAAAGAAACACAGAATAACAACGTCCGTTACTAACTTTGCCGGGCTTGTTCTCTCTGCGGTCCGCATTTACAAGTAAAAACTTACAATGCTAACAACGTGCCTCGAATTTCTCGAAAGAGTCACACAATTCACAGTTCAGTAGACCGACAGAAACTAGCAGAATGTCAGACAACGCTAAGCGAAAGATGACCAAAACCCCTGCCGAACATCCGAAATACGAAGAGATGATTAAGACTGCTATTCTCACGTTGAAAGATCGCAACGGTTCTTCACGCCAAGCGATCGAGAAGTACGTTAAGGCCAACTACAAGGTGGGAGATACAGCATCTCATCACGTCAAGACAGCTCTGAAGAAGGGTACAGCCAATGGAACCTTCATCCACACCAAGGGAGTGGGAGCTTCAGGATCATTTAAGCTACCAAAAGAGCAGAAAAAGCCGACCAGAAAGTCTGCTGCGCCGAGTAAAAAGCCGCTGGCTAAGCCAAAGAAACCCGCTGCTACAACGAAAGCTTCCACAAAGAAACCTGCGGCCAAGAAAGAGACTTCTTCTACGAAAAACTCTTCTACAAAAAGTCCGTCATCCAAGAAAGATACGTCCAAGAAGCCTGCAGTCAAGAAGCCATCAGGCACAAAGTCACCAACAAAGCCGAAGGTAGCTGCGAAGAAACCTAGCACAAAGAAAGAAGTTAAAAAGCCGGCCGCAGTCAAGAAAGCTAAGGTGACCAAGAAGAAGTAAACGAAGAGATATCTTCGCCCGGCGTCCAGTAAACCAAACGGCTCTTTTAGGAGCCACCAAATAAACAAAAGCAATGACCAACTTGAAAAAAAAAAACAAAACATATATTTCCCTCCATATATTTGACGGAATAACAAAGTAAAACTAGGTGCAACACACACACTCGCACTCACACAGGATAAAAAAAAAAAAAAAACAGGCAATCGAAGATCAACGCCCGAAAGCTACAAAGAAAATGCTCTTGTCAATAAGACGTAAGATAGATCTCGCAAAAAAAAAAAAACCAAACAAAAGAGATCTTGAGCGTTGTTTAATAAGTTTCTCTGATGCTTGACCAGAGATGGAGTGAAACACTCGAGCGCGTGCGGAGAACGTGAACTTAGCCGTGAACTTCGGTCTAAAAAATCAAAAGAAAATAAAAACTGAAAACCGATAAGGTTGAAAAATGTCAAAGGTTCAGCATCTTGTGAAAAGTTACAAACTCTTCGGGCATAGGCTTTCTTCAGTGTGAAAACCATTACATGATACTTCGTGCGAGTGTTCATTGCAACGTAACAAACGGAAGCTAAGCGCGCGGAAACTGCCTGTTAAATTATGCGCGCGCGGAGAACATGACATTAGGTGCCACTGGCTTGTTGATTTTCGCGGGGAGTCTTATAATAGTCCACGATAAACGTTGACGGCACACGGAAAGTTTGCGTGAAAAACTGACAGGCAGCGTTCCGAGCTATCCTTTATAAAGAAAAGCATAAAGAACTTGAACTGGGCCATTCATTGCTGTAAACAGTTTTATTTTGCAAAAAAAAAAAAACACACACACACAAAAACTCTATGTATATATTTCTCTTAAATCTAATAGTTATCTCAAATCTGAAAGCTTAAAAGAAAGCCTTGTGTAGTGTGGCGATTAAAGGAGCAGAAGGGATTAATAACTAAAGAACTGACACGTTGGACATTGCTTTTTATGACATGTGGTGGCTCCTAAAGGAGCCGTTTTTGTTGTGAATCAACGCTGGAGTCGATGTTTACTTGCTGCTGGTATACTTGGTGACAGCCTTAGTGCCTTCGCTGACAGCATGCTTTGCAAGTTCTCCGGGCAGAAGCAACCTGATGGCGGTCTGGATCTCGCGGGAGCTGATGGTCGACTTCTTGTTGTAGTGCGCCAGGCGGGAAGACTCATTGGCGATACGCTCGAAGATATCATTCACAAACGAATTCATGATACCCATGGCCTTGCTAGAAATACCCGTATCGGGATGAACTTGCTTAAGGACCTTGTAGATGTAGATCGCATAGCTCTCCTTTCTCTTTCCCTTCCTCTTTTTCTTGGCCGAACCATCAACTGCCGCCGACTTAGTTTTTCCCGCTCGCTTCTCGCCTTTCTTTGCTGCTGGAACTTTCGGTGCCATGTTTATCTGGCTTCTCTGAAAAATTGTTTGGAATTCTAGATGATCCGATGAGATCAGCTTTGAACATGCCACGGTAACTTAACTGCTATTTATTACAAATTATCCAGGAGGATTAATTAGTATGCGGATCGAAATTGCCTTTCGCCGATTGGTTATTTCATTAACTGACAACTACCCATAGGCCGACGCTACCGACAGCGCATTTTGCCTGCTAATTATCTTTTGTTCGGAGTACGGCGCGGTTTTGATTGGTGCGCTTTGATCCTCTGATTTGAAGAAAAATCAAATAAAAATCCGGGTCATAGTTTCGGGCTGACTAGACTAGAACAAAATCGTTCAACTCAACTTTGCCAGAGATAACAAGCAAAGAGAACATTCAGAAAGTGAAAATGACAGGTCGAGGAAAAGGCAAAGCTCCGGGCACCAAGTCTAAGAGCCGTTCATCCCGGGCAGGACTTCAGTTTCCTGTTGGTCGTATCCATCGTCTCCTTCGCAAAGGCAACTACGGCGAGCGTGTCGGCGCAGGTGCTCCAGTCTACTTGGCTGCCGTACTGGAGTATCTGAGTGCTGAGATTCTCGAGTTAGCTGGAAATGCTGCTCGGGACAACAAGAAAACCAGGATCATCCCTCGTCACCTGCAGTTAGCCGTTCGAAACGATGAAGAGTTAAACAAACTTCTTGCTGGTGTGACTATCGCTCAGGGTGGAGTTCTTCCCAACATACAAGCAGTGCTTCTACCCAAGAAGGCGGAGAAGAAACAACATTAAGCTCCCAGCTTAATAACAAACTCAAAACGGCTCTTTTAGGAGCCACCAAATGTTGATAACAGTCATGTTCCAATACAAAGATAAGCGGCCTTATAGCAATACATCAAAGTTACCAAAAACTACCTCCTGTTAGGCATTCGCTTCAACTACAAAACAAAACTAATGAAATCAATGTAAAGTTGCCTGCAGTACACACATAGAGAAAAACACAAGGCGTACAATAATTAGGCATGCGCGCGTTGGTTTTAAACCGAAAGTCCAGTGTATTATATTTATCAGCTGGAAGTCGATAAAAGTGACTTAAAACAGTCTTAGCGAGTTAATCTCTTGTGTGACTTTCATATATATTCTCTACGGCTTTTATTACAAGATCTAATAAGTACCTACGAGTGTTCGAGACGTTGTCTAGTGGTCCTGCTCGGTTCGGCCAGGAAGGCGGCAAAAGCGAAAGAGCAATCCAAATGTCCGGCAGTAAACTTATTTACTATGTGGGTGTATTCATCATGCAGTTTGCAAATCTAGATATTCGCTGGCGCGTGCTACAGAAAGAATGCAACAGTTATGAATAAGAACTACTGCTGATTACTACAAGCCGAGATGTGTGTCATGCAATAGGAAAACCATTGTTAATGTTATACAAAGCGTGCCCGTAAGTAGTTGGGTTAGTTTACATTTTTTTGTCACCCTTATTTTATGCTTGTCATCTAATCGACAGAGTAGCGGAATAAAAACGTTCTTAACCGACTCTCAACCCGAGGAATGTTCTGGGAGAATGTTCTTAAAATCTTGGTTAATCTCAGCCTTAACGTTCTTATAAAAAAAAAAGTTATAGTTGTCTCAGTCATCTCATTTGCCTACTGAAAGACTATTCCAACTTAAAATTGTTAACAGATTGGTCTTGAAAACACACACCATAATTTAACTCTTATCTCGACGGCCTTGTTTGCAAGCGCTTAATTTGATCAACGCTCGACACCTAAAACCCAACACTTTACATACACAGAACTTTGATCAAAAAAAATGTCAGCTGTTATTGCAACTCTTAACTTCTGTTTTACATCACTAAGGTAACGCAAATTAAAGTTCAACATAGAACTGTTTGTTGCTGTTGTTAAAAATGAATCGCATTTATTGCTGGTCGGGACTTTCGTTAGACTTGTTGGCTCCTAAAGGAGCCGTTTTTTTAAGGGGGAGCTTGTAGTCAGGCACTTCCCTAACCACCAAATCCGTAGAGAGTACGTCCTTGGCGTTTGAGAGCGTAGACCACGTCCATGGCTGTCACTGTCTTTCGTTTGGCGTGCTCGGTGTAGGTCACAGCATCACGTATGACGTTCTCAAGGAAGACTTTCAGGACTCCGCGAGTCTCTTCGTAGATCAGACCAGAGATACGCTTCACACCACCGCGGCGAGCTAGACGACGGATAGCAGGCTTGGTTATGCCCTGGATGTTGTCTCTTAAAATTTTACGATGACGCTTAGCGCCGCCCTTTCCTAGACCTTTGCCTCCTTTACCGCGTCCAGACATGACTTGTTTTAGATAATCCAGTAGCGAAACTGCGAGTTAACGAACCCTGCCGACTTTGCTGGCGCTTTAGTTTGTCCAGTTGTACCTCTCGGGAAACGTAACTTTCAAAACAAAGCAAAGGCGAACGCTTTGCCGACAGTCTCATGAATATTTATACTCGGCATGCCTTACTTTGGATAACTTACTTGCCCGTTAAGGAAAACTGTTACGAGAAATTCTCATTTCTTGTTAACAAAGTCAGACTTAAACTAAACAGGAAATATATATATATCTATATCACAGTGCCCACAATTCCGTAATATTCCGCATGCTTTCGAGTCATTTTCAAATTTCTAGCAACAAGCTGCCTAAGATCGAAAGTTCAGCCGCATCTTCTTCACAACAGAAAAGCAAATTTCTCACAGCCAATCACATGCGTCATTAATCAGCCAATCGGATCACGGGCTTTCTGTTATAAATCGATTTTACTCAATGGTGGTGAAACAAATCAAAACTTTTTGATCGCTTTCAAAACGTCAAATCTCTACTTTCAGTCATGGCTCGTACCAAGCAAACGGCTCGAAAATCGACTGGTGGAAAAGCTCCTCGTAAGCAGCTAGCTACAAAAGCAGCCCGGAAGAGCGCTCCTGCTACTGGTGGTGTCAAGAAACCTCATCGTTACAGACCCGGAACAGTTGCTCTCCGAGAAATTCGCCGTTATCAGAAATCTACAGAACTACTCATCCGCAAGCTGCCTTTTCAGCGTCTTGTGCGAGAGATTGCGCAGGATTTCAAAACGGACCTGCGCTTTCAAAGCTCTGCCGTCCTAGCTCTCCAAGAGGCCAGTGAAGCCTATCTAGTGGGCTTGTTTGAGGATACCAACCTGTGCGCTATCCACGCCAAACGTGTCACCATTATGCCAAAGGATATCCAGTTGGCCAGACGAATCAGAGGCGAGCGTGCTTAAGTGAGCTTACGCTTCACATACTTAAAACTAAAACGGCTCCTTTAGGAGCCACCACTTGAAGATAAAGTCAATGACCAATAAATTGTACCCTTAACTTTTAGCAAGGTTCTGTCTTAACACGTTCCACATTTCTTTTTCTGACGTCAAAGCTGTGTTGAAAACGAACAAACAAATGAACGAAAAATCCAACAAACGAAGGATAGAACTAACGAATACGCGAACCAGTCAACAAACAGACGATGGAAAGAACTAACAAATAAACGAACCAACAAACGAAGGAAAGAACGAACAATGAGCGAAGGAACGAACGAACAAACAAACCAACGAACAAACGAAGGATAGAACTAACAAATCAACGAATAAACCAATGAAACTAACCAACCAACAAACTGACCAAACGTCAACAAAACATCAGTCCAATATCATTCTTTCTAGCGTTTCTTCGCATTAGACAGCGTTTGCCTTTACATGTCGGTCGATTCACTTCGAGTTTTATCGTGTTGTTGGAAAAAAGACTGTACCTCGGTCTCTTTAAAAAGGTTTTAATAAAGTATTTCAATGAAAAACTCAAATAAAACTGTGTACCAAGCAATTTATTCCCAAGTATTTGCATGAAAGAAACACAGAATAACAACGTCCGTTACTAACTTTGCCGGGCTTGTTCTCTCTGCGGTCCGCATTTACAAGTAAAAACTTACAATGCTAACAACGTGCCTCGAATTTCTCGAAAGAGTCACACAATTCACAGTTCAGTAGACCGACAGAAACTAGCAGAATGTCAGACAACGCTAAGCGAAAGATGACCAAAACCCCTGCCGAACATCCGAAATACGAAGAGATGATTAAGACTGCTATTCTCACGTTGAAAGATCGCAACGGTTCTTCACGCCAAGCGATCGAGAAGTACGTTAAGGCCAACTACAAGGTGGGAGATACAGCATCTCATCACGTCAAGACAGCTCTGAAGAAGGGTACAGCCAATGGAACCTTCATCCACACCAAGGGAGTGGGAGCTTCAGGATCATTTAAGCTACCAAAAGAGCAGAAAAAGCCGACCAGAAAGTCTGCTGCGCCGAGTAAAAAGCCGCTGGCTAAGCCAAAGAAACCCGCTGCTACAACGAAAGCTTCCACAAAGAAACCTGCGGCCAAGAAAGAGACTTCTTCTACGAAAAACTCTTCTACAAAAAGTCCGTCATCCAAGAAAGATACGTCCAAGAAGCCTGCAGTCAAGAAGCCATCAGGCACAAAGTCACCAACAAAGCCGAAGGTAGCTGCGAAGAAACCTAGCACAAAGAAAGAAGTTAAAAAGCCGGCCGCAGTCAAGAAAGCTAAGGTGACCAAGAAGAAGTAAACGAAGAGATATCTTCGCCCGGCGTCCAGTAAACCAAACGGCTCTTTTAGGAGCCACCAAATAAACAAAAGCAATGACCAACTTGAAAAAAAAAAACAAAACATATATTTCCCTCCATATATTTGACGGAATAACAAAGTAAAACTAGGTGCAACACACACACTCGCACTCACACAGGATAAAAAAAAAAAAAAAACAGGCAATCGAAGATCAACGCCCGAAAGCTACAAAGAAAATGCTCTTGTCAATAAGACGTAAGATAGATCTCGCAAAAAAAAAAAAACCAAACAAAAGAGATCTTGAGCGTTGTTTAATAAGTTTCTCTGATGCTTGACCAGAGATGGAGTGAAACACTCGAGCGCGTGCGGAGAACGTGAACTTAGCCGTGAACTTCGGTCTAAAAAATCAAAAGAAAATAAAAACTGAAAACCGATAAGGTTGAAAAATGTCAAAGGTTCAGCATCTTGTGAAAAGTTACAAACTCTTCGGGCATAGGCTTTCTTCAGTGTGAAAACCATTACATGATACTTCGTGCGAGTGTTCATTGCAACGTAACAAACGGAAGCTAAGCGCGCGGAAACTGCCTGTTAAATTATGCGCGCGCGGAGAACATGACATTAGGTGCCACTGGCTTGTTGATTTTCGCGGGGAGTCTTATAATAGTCCACGATAAACGTTGACGGCACACGGAAAGTTTGCGTGAAAAACTGACAGGCAGCGTTCCGAGCTATCCTTTATAAAGAAAAGCATAAAGAACTTGAACTGGGCCATTCATTGCTGTAAACAGTTTTATTTTGCAAAAAAAAAAAAACACACACACACAAAAACTCTATGTATATATTTCTCTTAAATCTAATAGTTATCTCAAATCTGAAAGCTTAAAAGAAAGCCTTGTGTAGTGTGGCGATTAAAGGAGCAGAAGGGATTAATAACTAAAGAACTGACACGTTGGACATTGCTTTTTATGACATGTGGTGGCTCCTAAAGGAGCCGTTTTTGTTGTGAATCAACGCTGGAGTCGATGTTTACTTGCTGCTGGTATACTTGGTGACAGCCTTAGTGCCTTCGCTGACAGCATGCTTTGCAAGTTCTCCGGGCAGAAGCAACCTGATGGCGGTCTGGATCTCGCGGGAGCTGATGGTCGACTTCTTGTTGTAGTGCGCCAGGCGGGAAGACTCATTGGCGATACGCTCGAAGATATCATTCACAAACGAATTCATGATACCCATGGCCTTGCTAGAAATACCCGTATCGGGATGAACTTGCTTAAGGACCTTGTAGATGTAGATCGCATAGCTCTCCTTTCTCTTTCCCTTCCTCTTTTTCTTGGCCGAACCATCAACTGCCGCCGACTTAGTTTTTCCCGCTCGCTTCTCGCCTTTCTTTGCTGCTGGAACTTTCGGTGCCATGTTTATCTGGCTTCTCTGAAAAATTGTTTGGAATTCTAGATGATCCGATGAGATCAGCTTTGAACATGCCACGGTAACTTAACTGCTATTTATTACAAATTATCCAGGAGGATTAATTAGTATGCGGATCGAAATTGCCTTTCGCCGATTGGTTATTTCATTAACTGACAACTACCCATAGGCCGACGCTACCGACAGCGCATTTTGCCTGCTAATTATCTTTTGTTCGGAGTACGGCGCGGTTTTGATTGGTGCGCTTTGATCCTCTGATTTGAAGAAAAATCAAATAAAAATCCGGGTCATAGTTTCGGGCTGACTAGACTAGAACAAAATCGTTCAACTCAACTTTGCCAGAGATAACAAGCAAAGAGAACATTCAGAAAGTGAAAATGACAGGTCGAGGAAAAGGCAAAGCTCCGGGCACCAAGTCTAAGAGCCGTTCATCCCGGGCAGGACTTCAGTTTCCTGTTGGTCGTATCCATCGTCTCCTTCGCAAAGGCAACTACGGCGAGCGTGTCGGCGCAGGTGCTCCAGTCTACTTGGCTGCCGTACTGGAGTATCTGAGTGCTGAGATTCTCGAGTTAGCTGGAAATGCTGCTCGGGACAACAAGAAAACCAGGATCATCCCTCGTCACCTGCAGTTAGCCGTTCGAAACGATGAAGAGTTAAACAAACTTCTTGCTGGTGTGACTATCGCTCAGGGTGGAGTTCTTCCCAACATACAAGCAGTGCTTCTACCCAAGAAGGCGGAGAAGAAACAACATTAAGCTCCCAGCTTAATAACAAACTCAAAACGGCTCTTTTAGGAGCCACCAAATGTTGATAACAGTCATGTTCCAATACAAAGATAAGCGGCCTTATAGCAATACATCAAAGTTACCAAAAACTACCTCCTGTTAGGCATTCGCTTCAACTACAAAACAAAACTAATGAAATCAATGTAAAGTTGCCTGCAGTACACACATAGAGAAAAACACAAGGCGTACAATAATTAGGCATGCGCGCGTTGGTTTTAAACCGAAAGTCCAGTGTATTATATTTATCAGCTGGAAGTCGATAAAAGTGACTTAAAACAGTCTTAGCGAGTTAATCTCTTGTGTGACTTTCATATATATTCTCTACGGCTTTTATTACAAGATCTAATAAGTACCTACGAGTGTTCGAGACGTTGTCTAGTGGTCCTGCTCGGTTCGGCCAGGAAGGCGGCAAAAGCGAAAGAGCAATCCAAATGTCCGGCAGTAAACTTATTTACTATGTGGGTGTATTCATCATGCAGTTTGCAAATCTAGATATTCGCTGGCGCGTGCTACAGAAAGAATGCAACAGTTATGAATAAGAACTACTGCTGATTACTACAAGCCGAGATGTGTGTCATGCAATAGGAAAACCATTGTTAATGTTATACAAAGCGTGCCCGTAAGTAGTTGGGTTAGTTTACATTTTTTTGTCACCCTTATTTTATGCTTGTCATCTAATCGACAGAGTAGCGGAATAAAAACGTTCTTAACCGACTCTCAACCCGAGGAATGTTCTGGGAGAATGTTCTTAAAATCTTGGTTAATCTCAGCCTTAACGTTCTTATAAAAAAAAAAGTTATAGTTGTCTCAGTCATCTCATTTGCCTACTGAAAGACTATTCCAACTTAAAATTGTTAACAGATTGGTCTTGAAAACACACACCATAATTTAACTCTTATCTCGACGGCCTTGTTTGCAAGCGCTTAATTTGATCAACGCTCGACACCTAAAACCCAACACTTTACATACACAGAACTTTGATCAAAAAAAATGTCAGCTGTTATTGCAACTCTTAACTTCTGTTTTACATCACTAAGGTAACGCAAATTAAAGTTCAACATAGAACTGTTTGTTGCTGTTGTTAAAAATGAATCGCATTTATTGCTGGTCGGGACTTTCGTTAGACTTGTTGGCTCCTAAAGGAGCCGTTTTTTTAAGGGGGAGCTTGTAGTCAGGCACTTCCCTAACCACCAAATCCGTAGAGAGTACGTCCTTGGCGTTTGAGAGCGTAGACCACGTCCATGGCTGTCACTGTCTTTCGTTTGGCGTGCTCGGTGTAGGTCACAGCATCACGTATGACGTTCTCAAGGAAGACTTTCAGGACTCCGCGAGTCTCTTCGTAGATCAGACCAGAGATACGCTTCACACCACCGCGGCGAGCTAGACGACGGATAGCAGGCTTGGTTATGCCCTGGATGTTGTCTCTTAAAATTTTACGATGACGCTTAGCGCCGCCCTTTCCTAGACCTTTGCCTCCTTTACCGCGTCCAGACATGACTTGTTTTAGATAATCCAGTAGCGAAACTGCGAGTTAACGAACCCTGCCGACTTTGCTGGCGCTTTAGTTTGTCCAGTTGTACCTCTCGGGAAACGTAACTTTCAAAACAAAGCAAAGGCGAACGCTTTGCCGACAGTCTCATGAATATTTATACTCGGCATGCCTTACTTTGGATAACTTACTTGCCCGTTAAGGAAAACTGTTACGAGAAATTCTCATTTCTTGTTAACAAAGTCAGACTTAAACTAAACAGGAAATATATATATATCTATATCACAGTGCCCACAATTCCGTAATATTCCGCATGCTTTCGAGTCATTTTCAAATTTCTAGCAACAAGCTGCCTAAGATCGAAAGTTCAGCCGCATCTTCTTCACAACAGAAAAGCAAATTTCTCACAGCCAATCACATGCGTCATTAATCAGCCAATCGGATCACGGGCTTTCTGTTATAAATCGATTTTACTCAATGGTGGTGAAACAAATCAAAACTTTTTGATCGCTTTCAAAACGTCAAATCTCTACTTTCAGTCATGGCTCGTACCAAGCAAACGGCTCGAAAATCGACTGGTGGAAAAGCTCCTCGTAAGCAGCTAGCTACAAAAGCAGCCCGGAAGAGCGCTCCTGCTACTGGTGGTGTCAAGAAACCTCATCGTTACAGACCCGGAACAGTTGCTCTCCGAGAAATTCGCCGTTATCAGAAATCTACAGAACTACTCATCCGCAAGCTGCCTTTTCAGCGTCTTGTGCGAGAGATTGCGCAGGATTTCAAAACGGACCTGCGCTTTCAAAGCTCTGCCGTCCTAGCTCTCCAAGAGGCCAGTGAAGCCTATCTAGTGGGCTTGTTTGAGGATACCAACCTGTGCGCTATCCACGCCAAACGTGTCACCATTATGCCAAAGGATATCCAGTTGGCCAGACGAATCAGAGGCGAGCGTGCTTAAGTGAGCTTACGCTTCACATACTTAAAACTAAAACGGCTCCTTTAGGAGCCACCACTTGAAGATAAAGTCAATGACCAATAAATTGTACCCTTAACTTTTAGCAAGGTTCTGTCTTAACACGTTCCACATTTCTTTTTCTGACGTCA
The DNA here is from genome assembly GCF_042242905.1 of Orbicella faveolata. Classification (NCBI taxonomy): domain Eukaryota; kingdom Metazoa; phylum Cnidaria; class Anthozoa; order Scleractinia; family Merulinidae; genus Orbicella; species Orbicella faveolata. The sequence continues at coordinate 34,144,776 of NW_028301576.1, forward strand.
AAGCTGTGTTGAAAACGAACAAACAAATGAACGAAAAATCCAACAAACGAAGGATAGAACTAACGAATACGCGAACCAGTCAACAAACAGACGATGGAAAGAACTAACAAATAAACGAACCAACAAACGAAGGAAAGAACGAACAATGAGCGAAGGAACGAACGAACAAACAAACCAACGAACAAACGAAGGATAGAACTAACAAATCAACGAATAAACCAATGAAACTAACCAACCAACAAACTGACCAAACGTCAACAAAACATCAGTCCAATATCATTCTTTCTAGCGTTTCTTCGCATTAGACAGCGTTTGCCTTTACATGTCGGTCGATTCACTTCGAGTTTTATCGTGTTGTTGGAAAAAAGACTGTACCTCGGTCTCTTTAAAAAGGTTTTAATAAAGTATTTCAATGAAAAACTCAAATAAAACTGTGTACCAAGCAATTTATTCCCAAGTATTTGCATGAAAGAAACACAGAATAACAACGTCCGTTACTAACTTTGCCGGGCTTGTTCTCTCTGCGGTCCGCATTTACAAGTAAAAACTTACAATGCTAACAACGTGCCTCGAATTTCTCGAAAGAGTCACACAATTCACAGTTCAGTAGACCGACAGAAACTAGCAGAATGTCAGACAACGCTAAGCGAAAGATGACCAAAACCCCTGCCGAACATCCGAAATACGAAGAGATGATTAAGACTGCTATTCTCACGTTGAAAGATCGCAACGGTTCTTCACGCCAAGCGATCGAGAAGTACGTTAAGGCCAACTACAAGGTGGGAGATACAGCATCTCATCACGTCAAGACAGCTCTGAAGAAGGGTACAGCCAATGGAACCTTCATCCACACCAAGGGAGTGGGAGCTTCAGGATCATTTAAGCTACCAAAAGAGCAGAAAAAGCCGACCAGAAAGTCTGCTGCGCCGAGTAAAAAGCCGCTGGCTAAGCCAAAGAAACCCGCTGCTACAACGAAAGCTTCCACAAAGAAACCTGCGGCCAAGAAAGAGACTTCTTCTACGAAAAACTCTTCTACAAAAAGTCCGTCATCCAAGAAAGATACGTCCAAGAAGCCTGCAGTCAAGAAGCCATCAGGCACAAAGTCACCAACAAAGCCGAAGGTAGCTGCGAAGAAACCTAGCACAAAGAAAGAAGTTAAAAAGCCGGCCGCAGTCAAGAAAGCTAAGGTGACCAAGAAGAAGTAAACGAAGAGATATCTTCGCCCGGCGTCCAGTAAACCAAACGGCTCTTTTAGGAGCCACCAAATAAACAAAAGCAATGACCAACTTGAAAAAAAAAAACAAAACATATATTTCCCTCCATATATTTGACGGAATAACAAAGTAAAACTAGGTGCAACACACACACTCGCACTCACACAGGATAAAAAAAAAAAAAAAACAGGCAATCGAAGATCAACGCCCGAAAGCTACAAAGAAAATGCTCTTGTCAATAAGACGTAAGATAGATCTCGCAAAAAAAAAAAAACCAAACAAAAGAGATCTTGAGCGTTGTTTAATAAGTTTCTCTGATGCTTGACCAGAGATGGAGTGAAACACTCGAGCGCGTGCGGAGAACGTGAACTTAGCCGTGAACTTCGGTCTAAAAAATCAAAAGAAAATAAAAACTGAAAACCGATAAGGTTGAAAAATGTCAAAGGTTCAGCATCTTGTGAAAAGTTACAAACTCTTCGGGCATAGGCTTTCTTCAGTGTGAAAACCATTACATGATACTTCGTGCGAGTGTTCATTGCAACGTAACAAACGGAAGCTAAGCGCGCGGAAACTGCCTGTTAAATTATGCGCGCGCGGAGAACATGACATTAGGTGCCACTGGCTTGTTGATTTTCGCGGGGAGTCTTATAATAGTCCACGATAAACGTTGACGGCACACGGAAAGTTTGCGTGAAAAACTGACAGGCAGCGTTCCGAGCTATCCTTTATAAAGAAAAGCATAAAGAACTTGAACTGGGCCATTCATTGCTGTAAACAGTTTTATTTTGCAAAAAAAAAAAAACACACACACACAAAAACTCTATGTATATATTTCTCTTAAATCTAATAGTTATCTCAAATCTGAAAGCTTAAAAGAAAGCCTTGTGTAGTGTGGCGATTAAAGGAGCAGAAGGGATTAATAACTAAAGAACTGACACGTTGGACATTGCTTTTTATGACATGTGGTGGCTCCTAAAGGAGCCGTTTTTGTTGTGAATCAACGCTGGAGTCGATGTTTACTTGCTGCTGGTATACTTGGTGACAGCCTTAGTGCCTTCGCTGACAGCATGCTTTGCAAGTTCTCCGGGCAGAAGCAACCTGATGGCGGTCTGGATCTCGCGGGAGCTGATGGTCGACTTCTTGTTGTAGTGCGCCAGGCGGGAAGACTCATTGGCGATACGCTCGAAGATATCATTCACAAACGAATTCATGATACCCATGGCCTTGCTAGAAATACCCGTATCGGGATGAACTTGCTTAAGGACCTTGTAGATGTAGATCGCATAGCTCTCCTTTCTCTTTCCCTTCCTCTTTTTCTTGGCCGAACCATCAACTGCCGCCGACTTAGTTTTTCCCGCTCGCTTCTCGCCTTTCTTTGCTGCTGGAACTTTCGGTGCCATGTTTATCTGGCTTCTCTGAAAAATTGTTTGGAATTCTAGATGATCCGATGAGATCAGCTTTGAACATGCCACGGTAACTTAACTGCTATTTATTACAAATTATCCAGGAGGATTAATTAGTATGCGGATCGAAATTGCCTTTCGCCGATTGGTTATTTCATTAACTGACAACTACCCATAGGCCGACGCTACCGACAGCGCATTTTGCCTGCTAATTATCTTTTGTTCGGAGTACGGCGCGGTTTTGATTGGTGCGCTTTGATCCTCTGATTTGAAGAAAAATCAAATAAAAATCCGGGTCATAGTTTCGGGCTGACTAGACTAGAACAAAATCGTTCAACTCAACTTTGCCAGAGATAACAAGCAAAGAGAACATTCAGAAAGTGAAAATGACAGGTCGAGGAAAAGGCAAAGCTCCGGGCACCAAGTCTAAGAGCCGTTCATCCCGGGCAGGACTTCAGTTTCCTGTTGGTCGTATCCATCGTCTCCTTCGCAAAGGCAACTACGGCGAGCGTGTCGGCGCAGGTGCTCCAGTCTACTTGGCTGCCGTACTGGAGTATCTGAGTGCTGAGATTCTCGAGTTAGCTGGAAATGCTGCTCGGGACAACAAGAAAACCAGGATCATCCCTCGTCACCTGCAGTTAGCCGTTCGAAACGATGAAGAGTTAAACAAACTTCTTGCTGGTGTGACTATCGCTCAGGGTGGAGTTCTTCCCAACATACAAGCAGTGCTTCTACCCAAGAAGGCGGAGAAGAAACAACATTAAGCTCCCAGCTTAATAACAAACTCAAAACGGCTCTTTTAGGAGCCACCAAATGTTGATAACAGTCATGTTCCAATACAAAGATAAGCGGCCTTATAGCAATACATCAAAGTTACCAAAAACTACCTCCTGTTAGGCATTCGCTTCAACTACAAAACAAAACTAATGAAATCAATGTAAAGTTGCCTGCAGTACACACATAGAGAAAAACACAAGGCGTACAATAATTAGGCATGCGCGCGTTGGTTTTAAACCGAAAGTCCAGTGTATTATATTTATCAGCTGGAAGTCGATAAAAGTGACTTAAAACAGTCTTAGCGAGTTAATCTCTTGTGTGACTTTCATATATATTCTCTACGGCTTTTATTACAAGATCTAATAAGTACCTACGAGTGTTCGAGACGTTGTCTAGTGGTCCTGCTCGGTTCGGCCAGGAAGGCGGCAAAAGCGAAAGAGCAATCCAAATGTCCGGCAGTAAACTTATTTACTATGTGGGTGTATTCATCATGCAGTTTGCAAATCTAGATATTCGCTGGCGCGTGCTACAGAAAGAATGCAACAGTTATGAATAAGAACTACTGCTGATTACTACAAGCCGAGATGTGTGTCATGCAATAGGAAAACCATTGTTAATGTTATACAAAGCGTGCCCGTAAGTAGTTGGGTTAGTTTACATTTTTTTGTCACCCTTATTTTATGCTTGTCATCTAATCGACAGAGTAGCGGAATAAAAACGTTCTTAACCGACTCTCAACCCGAGGAATGTTCTGGGAGAATGTTCTTAAAATCTTGGTTAATCTCAGCCTTAACGTTCTTATAAAAAAAAAAGTTATAGTTGTCTCAGTCATCTCATTTGCCTACTGAAAGACTATTCCAACTTAAAATTGTTAACAGATTGGTCTTGAAAACACACACCATAATTTAACTCTTATCTCGACGGCCTTGTTTGCAAGCGCTTAATTTGATCAACGCTCGACACCTAAAACCCAACACTTTACATACACAGAACTTTGATCAAAAAAAATGTCAGCTGTTATTGCAACTCTTAACTTCTGTTTTACATCACTAAGGTAACGCAAATTAAAGTTCAACATAGAACTGTTTGTTGCTGTTGTTAAAAATGAATCGCATTTATTGCTGGTCGGGACTTTCGTTAGACTTGTTGGCTCCTAAAGGAGCCGTTTTTTTAAGGGGGAGCTTGTAGTCAGGCACTTCCCTAACCACCAAATCCGTAGAGAGTACGTCCTTGGCGTTTGAGAGCGTAGACCACGTCCATGGCTGTCACTGTCTTTCGTTTGGCGTGCTCGGTGTAGGTCACAGCATCACGTATGACGTTCTCAAGGAAGACTTTCAGGACTCCGCGAGTCTCTTCGTAGATCAGACCAGAGATACGCTTCACACCACCGCGGCGAGCTAGACGACGGATAGCAGGCTTGGTTATGCCCTGGATGTTGTCTCTTAAAATTTTACGATGACGCTTAGCGCCGCCCTTTCCTAGACCTTTGCCTCCTTTACCGCGTCCAGACATGACTTGTTTTAGATAATCCAGTAGCGAAACTGCGAGTTAACGAACCCTGCCGACTTTGCTGGCGCTTTAGTTTGTCCAGTTGTACCTCTCGGGAAACGTAACTTTCAAAACAAAGCAAAGGCGAACGCTTTGCCGACAGTCTCATGAATATTTATACTCGGCATGCCTTACTTTGGATAACTTACTTGCCCGTTAAGGAAAACTGTTACGAGAAATTCTCATTTCTTGTTAACAAAGTCAGACTTAAACTAAACAGGAAATATATATATATCTATATCACAGTGCCCACAATTCCGTAATATTCCGCATGCTTTCGAGTCATTTTCAAATTTCTAGCAACAAGCTGCCTAAGATCGAAAGTTCAGCCGCATCTTCTTCACAACAGAAAAGCAAATTTCTCACAGCCAATCACATGCGTCATTAATCAGCCAATCGGATCACGGGCTTTCTGTTATAAATCGATTTTACTCAATGGTGGTGAAACAAATCAAAACTTTTTGATCGCTTTCAAAACGTCAAATCTCTACTTTCAGTCATGGCTCGTACCAAGCAAACGGCTCGAAAATCGACTGGTGGAAAAGCTCCTCGTAAGCAGCTAGCTACAAAAGCAGCCCGGAAGAGCGCTCCTGCTACTGGTGGTGTCAAGAAACCTCATCGTTACAGACCCGGAACAGTTGCTCTCCGAGAAATTCGCCGTTATCAGAAATCTACAGAACTACTCATCCGCAAGCTGCCTTTTCAGCGTCTTGTGCGAGAGATTGCGCAGGATTTCAAAACGGACCTGCGCTTTCAAAGCTCTGCCGTCCTAGCTCTCCAAGAGGCCAGTGAAGCCTATCTAGTGGGCTTGTTTGAGGATACCAACCTGTGCGCTATCCACGCCAAACGTGTCACCATTATGCCAAAGGATATCCAGTTGGCCAGACGAATCAGAGGCGAGCGTGCTTAAGTGAGCTTACGCTTCACATACTTAAAACTAAAACGGCTCCTTTAGGAGCCACCACTTGAAGATAAAGTCAATGACCAATAAATTGTACCCTTAACTTTTAGCAAGGTTCTGTCTTAACACGTTCCACATTTCTTTTTCTGACGTCAAAGCTGTGTTGAAAACGAACAAACAAATGAACGAAAAATCCAACAAACGAAGGATAGAACTAACGAATACGCGAACCAGTCAACAAACAGACGATGGAAAGAACTAACAAATAAACGAACCAACAAACGAAGGAAAGAACGAACAATGAGCGAAGGAACGAACGAACAAACAAACCAACGAACAAACGAAGGATAGAACTAACAAATCAACGAATAAACCAATGAAACTAACCAACCAACAAACTGACCAAACGTCAACAAAACATCAGTCCAATATCATTCTTTCTAGCGTTTCTTCGCATTAGACAGCGTTTGCCTTTACATGTCGGTCGATTCACTTCGAGTTTTATCGTGTTGTTGGAAAAAAGACTGTACCTCGGTCTCTTTAAAAAGGTTTTAATAAAGTATTTCAATGAAAAACTCAAATAAAACTGTGTACCAAGCAATTTATTCCCAAGTATTTGCATGAAAGAAACACAGAATAACAACGTCCGTTACTAACTTTGCCGGGCTTGTTCTCTCTGCGGTCCGCATTTACAAGTAAAAACTTACAATGCTAACAACGTGCCTCGAATTTCTCGAAAGAGTCACACAATTCACAGTTCAGTAGACCGACAGAAACTAGCAGAATGTCAGACAACGCTAAGCGAAAGATGACCAAAACCCCTGCCGAACATCCGAAATACGAAGAGATGATTAAGACTGCTATTCTCACGTTGAAAGATCGCAACGGTTCTTCACGCCAAGCGATCGAGAAGTACGTTAAGGCCAACTACAAGGTGGGAGATACAGCATCTCATCACGTCAAGACAGCTCTGAAGAAGGGTACAGCCAATGGAACCTTCATCCACACCAAGGGAGTGGGAGCTTCAGGATCATTTAAGCTACCAAAAGAGCAGAAAAAGCCGACCAGAAAGTCTGCTGCGCCGAGTAAAAAGCCGCTGGCTAAGCCAAAGAAACCCGCTGCTACAACGAAAGCTTCCACAAAGAAACCTGCGGCCAAGAAAGAGACTTCTTCTACGAAAAACTCTTCTACAAAAAGTCCGTCATCCAAGAAAGATACGTCCAAGAAGCCTGCAGTCAAGAAGCCATCAGGCACAAAGTCACCAACAAAGCCGAAGGTAGCTGCGAAGAAACCTAGCACAAAGAAAGAAGTTAAAAAGCCGGCCGCAGTCAAGAAAGCTAAGGTGACCAAGAAGAAGTAAACGAAGAGATATCTTCGCCCGGCGTCCAGTAAACCAAACGGCTCTTTTAGGAGCCACCAAATAAACAAAAGCAATGACCAACTTGAAAAAAAAAAACAAAACATATATTTCCCTCCATATATTTGACGGAATAACAAAGTAAAACTAGGTGCAACACACACACTCGCACTCACACAGGATAAAAAAAAAAAAAAAACAGGCAATCGAAGATCAACGCCCGAAAGCTACAAAGAAAATGCTCTTGTCAATAAGACGTAAGATAGATCTCGCAAAAAAAAAAAAACCAAACAAAAGAGATCTTGAGCGTTGTTTAATAAGTTTCTCTGATGCTTGACCAGAGATGGAGTGAAACACTCGAGCGCGTGCGGAGAACGTGAACTTAGCCGTGAACTTCGGTCTAAAAAATCAAAAGAAAATAAAAACTGAAAACCGATAAGGTTGAAAAATGTCAAAGGTTCAGCATCTTGTGAAAAGTTACAAACTCTTCGGGCATAGGCTTTCTTCAGTGTGAAAACCATTACATGATACTTCGTGCGAGTGTTCATTGCAACGTAACAAACGGAAGCTAAGCGCGCGGAAACTGCCTGTTAAATTATGCGCGCGCGGAGAACATGACATTAGGTGCCACTGGCTTGTTGATTTTCGCGGGGAGTCTTATAATAGTCCACGATAAACGTTGACGGCACACGGAAAGTTTGCGTGAAAAACTGACAGGCAGCGTTCCGAGCTATCCTTTATAAAGAAAAGCATAAAGAACTTGAACTGGGCCATTCATTGCTGTAAACAGTTTTATTTTGCAAAAAAAAAAAAACACACACACACAAAAACTCTATGTATATATTTCTCTTAAATCTAATAGTTATCTCAAATCTGAAAGCTTAAAAGAAAGCCTTGTGTAGTGTGGCGATTAAAGGAGCAGAAGGGATTAATAACTAAAGAACTGACACGTTGGACATTGCTTTTTATGACATGTGGTGGCTCCTAAAGGAGCCGTTTTTGTTGTGAATCAACGCTGGAGTCGATGTTTACTTGCTGCTGGTATACTTGGTGACAGCCTTAGTGCCTTCGCTGACAGCATGCTTTGCAAGTTCTCCGGGCAGAAGCAACCTGATGGCGGTCTGGATCTCGCGGGAGCTGATGGTCGACTTCTTGTTGTAGTGCGCCAGGCGGGAAGACTCATTGGCGATACGCTCGAAGATATCATTCACAAACGAATTCATGATACCCATGGCCTTGCTAGAAATACCCGTATCGGGATGAACTTGCTTAAGGACCTTGTAGATGTAGATCGCATAGCTCTCCTTTCTCTTTCCCTTCCTCTTTTTCTTGGCCGAACCATCAACTGCCGCCGACTTAGTTTTTCCCGCTCGCTTCTCGCCTTTCTTTGCTGCTGGAACTTTCGGTGCCATGTTTATCTGGCTTCTCTGAAAAATTGTTTGGAATTCTAGATGATCCGATGAGATCAGCTTTGAACATGCCACGGTAACTTAACTGCTATTTATTACAAATTATCCAGGAGGATTAATTAGTATGCGGATCGAAATTGCCTTTCGCCGATTGGTTATTTCATTAACTGACAACTACCCATAGGCCGACGCTACCGACAGCGCATTTTGCCTGCTAATTATCTTTTGTTCGGAGTACGGCGCGGTTTTGATTGGTGCGCTTTGATCCTCTGATTTGAAGAAAAATCAAATAAAAATCCGGGTCATAGTTTCGGGCTGACTAGACTAGAACAAAATCGTTCAACTCAACTTTGCCAGAGATAACAAGCAAAGAGAACATTCAGAAAGTGAAAATGACAGGTCGAGGAAAAGGCAAAGCTCCGGGCACCAAGTCTAAGAGCCGTTCATCCCGGGCAGGACTTCAGTTTCCTGTTGGTCGTATCCATCGTCTCCTTCGCAAAGGCAACTACGGCGAGCGTGTCGGCGCAGGTGCTCCAGTCTACTTGGCTGCCGTACTGGAGTATCTGAGTGCTGAGATTCTCGAGTTAGCTGGAAATGCTGCTCGGGACAACAAGAAAACCAGGATCATCCCTCGTCACCTGCAGTTAGCCGTTCGAAACGATGAAGAGTTAAACAAACTTCTTGCTGGTGTGACTATCGCTCAGGGTGGAGTTCTTCCCAACATACAAGCAGTGCTTCTACCCAAGAAGGCGGAGAAGAAACAACATTAAGCTCCCAGCTTAATAACAAACTCAAAACGGCTCTTTTAGGAGCCACCAAATGTTGATAACAGTCATGTTCCAATACAAAGATAAGCGGCCTTATAGCAATACATCAAAGTTACCAAAAACTACCTCCTGTTAGGCATTCGCTTCAACTACAAAACAAAACTAATGAAATCAATGTAAAGTTGCCTGCAGTACACACATAGAGAAAAACACAAGGCGTACAATAATTAGGCATGCGCGCGTTGGTTTTAAACCGAAAGTCCAGTGTATTATATTTATCAGCTGGAAGTCGATAAAAGTGACTTAAAACAGTCTTAGCGAGTTAATCTCTTGTGTGACTTTCATATATATTCTCTACGGCTTTTATTACAAGATCTAATAAGTACCTACGAGTGTTCGAGACGTTGTCTAGTGGTCCTGCTCGGTTCGGCCAGGAAGGCGGCAAAAGCGAAAGAGCAATCCAAATGTCCGGCAGTAAACTTATTTACTATGTGGGTGTATTCATCATGCAGTTTGCAAATCTAGATATTCGCTGGCGCGTGCTACAGAAAGAATGCAACAGTTATGAATAAGAACTACTGCTGATTACTACAAGCCGAGATGTGTGTCATGCAATAGGAAAACCATTGTTAATGTTATACAAAGCGTGCCCGTAAGTAGTTGGGTTAGTTTACATTTTTTTGTCACCCTTATTTTATGCTTGTCATCTAATCGACAGAGTAGCGGAATAAAAACGTTCTTAACCGACTCTCAACCCGAGGAATGTTCTGGGAGAATGTTCTTAAAATCTTGGTTAATCTCAGCCTTAACGTTCTTATAAAAAAAAAAGTTATAGTTGTCTCAGTCATCTCATTTGCCTACTGAAAGACTATTCCAACTTAAAATTGTTAACAGATTGGTCTTGAAAACACACACCATAATTTAACTCTTATCTCGACGGCCTTGTTTGCAAGCGCTTAATTTGATCAACGCTCGACACCTAAAACCCAACACTTTACATACACAGAACTTTGATCAAAAAAAATGTCAGCTGTTATTGCAACTCTTAACTTCTGTTTTACATCACTAAGGTAACGCAAATTAAAGTTCAACATAGAACTGTTTGTTGCTGTTGTTAAAAATGAATCGCATTTATTGCTGGTCGGGACTTTCGTTAGACTTGTTGGCTCCTAAAGGAGCCGTTTTTTTAAGGGGGAGCTTGTAGTCAGGCACTTCCCTAACCACCAAATCCGTAGAGAGTACGTCCTTGGCGTTTGAGAGCGTAGACCACGTCCATGGCTGTCACTGTCTTTCGTTTGGCGTGCTCGGTGTAGGTCACAGCATCACGTATGACGTTCTCAAGGAAGACTTTCAGGACTCCGCGAGTCTCTTCGTAGATCAGACCAGAGATACGCTTCACACCACCGCGGCGAGCTAGACGACGGATAGCAGGCTTGGTTATGCCCTGGATGTTGTCTCTTAAAATTTTACGATGACGCTTAGCGCCGCCCTTTCCTAGACCTTTGCCTCCTTTACCGCGTCCAGACATGACTTGTTTTAGATAATCCAGTAGCGAAACTGCGAGTTAACGAACCCTGCCGACTTTGCTGGCGCTTTAGTTTGTCCAGTTGTACCTCTCGGGAAACGTAACTTTCAAAACAAAGCAAAGGCGAACGCTTTGCCGACAGTCTCATGAATATTTATACTCGGCATGCCTTACTTTGGATAACTTACTTGCCCGTTAAGGAAAACTGTTACGAGAAATTCTCATTTCTTGTTAACAAAGTCAGACTTAAACTAAACAGGAAATATATATATATCTATATCACAGTGCCCACAATTCCGTAATATTCCGCATGCTTTCGAGTCATTTTCAAATTTCTAGCAACAAGCTGCCTAAGATCGAAAGTTCAGCCGCATCTTCTTCACAACAGAAAAGCAAATTTCTCACAGCCAATCACATGCGTCATTAATCAGCCAATCGGATCACGGGCTTTCTGTTATAAATCGATTTTACTCAATGGTGGTGAAACAAATCAAAACTTTTTGATCGCTTTCAAAACGTCAAATCTCTACTTTCAGTCATGGCTCGTACCAAGCAAACGGCTCGAAAATCGACTGGTGGAAAAGCTCCTCGTAAGCAGCTAGCTACAAAAGCAGCCCGGAAGAGCGCTCCTGCTACTGGTGGTGTCAAGAAACCTCATCGTTACAGACCCGGAACAGTTGCTCTCCGAGAAATTCGCCGTTATCAGAAATCTACAGAACTACTCATCCGCAAGCTGCCTTTTCAGCGTCTTGTGCGAGAGATTGCGCAGGATTTCAAAACGGACCTGCGCTTTCAAAGCTCTGCCGTCCTAGCTCTCCAAGAGGCCAGTGAAGCCTATCTAGTGGGCTTGTTTGAGGATACCAACCTGTGCGCTATCCACGCCAAACGTGTCACCATTATGCCAAAGGATATCCAGTTGGCCAGACGAATCAGAGGCGAGCGTGCTTAAGTGAGCTTACGCTTCACATACTTAAAACTAAAACGGCTCCTTTAGGAGCCACCACTTGAAGATAAAGTCAATGACCAATAAATTGTACCCTTAACTTTTAGCAAGGTTCTGTCTTAACACGTTCCACATTTCTTTTTCTGACGTCAAAGCTGTGTTGAAAACGAACAAACAAATGAACGAAAAATCCAACAAACGAAGGATAGAACTAACGAATACGCGAACCAGTCAACAAACAGACGATGGAAAGAACTAACAAATAAACGAACCAACAAACGAAGGAAAGAACGAACAATGAGCGAAGGAACGAACGAACAAACAAACCAACGAACAAACGAAGGATAGAACTAACAAATCAACGAATAAACCAATGAAACTAACCAACCAACAAACTGACCAAACGTCAACAAAACATCAGTCCAATATCATTCTTTCTAGCGTTTCTTCGCATTAGACAGCGTTTGCCTTTACATGTCGGTCGATTCACTTCGAGTTTTATCGTGTTGTTGGAAAAAAGACTGTACCTCGGTCTCTTTAAAAAGGTTTTAATAAAGTATTTCAATGAAAAACTCAAATAAAACTGTGTACCAAGCAATTTATTCCCAAGTATTTGCATGAAAGAAACACAGAATAACAACGTCCGTTACTAACTTTGCCGGGCTTGTTCTCTCTGCGGTCCGCATTTACAAGTAAAAACTTACAATGCTAACAACGTGCCTCGAATTTCTCGAAAGAGTCACACAATTCACAGTTCAGTAGACCGACAGAAACTAGCAGAATGTCAGACAACGCTAAGCGAAAGATGACCAAAACCCCTGCCGAACATCCGAAATACGAAGAGATGATTAAGACTGCTATTCTCACGTTGAAAGATCGCAACGGTTCTTAACGCCAAGCGATCGAGAAGTACGTTAAGGCCAACTACAAGGTGGGAGATACAGCATCTCATCACGTCAAGACAGCTCTGAAGAAGGGTACAGCCAATGGAACCTTCATCCACACCAAGGGAGTGGGAGCTTCAGGATCATTTAAGCTACCAAAAGAGCAGAAAAAGCCGACCAGAAAGTCTGCTGCGCCGAGTAAAAAGCCGCTGGCTAAGCCAAAGAAACCCGCTGCTACAACGAAAGCTTCCACAAAGAAACCTGCGGCCAAGAAAGAGACTTCTTCTACGAAAAACTCTTCTACAAAAAGTCCGTCATCCAAGAAAGATACGTCCAAGAAGCCTGCAGTCAAGAAGCCATCAGGCACAAAGTCACCAACAAAGCCGAAGGTAGCTGCGAAGAAACCTAGCACAAAGAAAGAAGTTAAAAAGCCGGCCGCAGTCAAGAAAGCTAAGGTGACCAAGAAGAAGTAAACGAAGAGATATCTTCGCCCGGCGTCCAGTAAACCAAACGGCTCTTTTAGGAGCCACCAAATAAACAAAAGCAATGACCAACTTGAAAAAAAAAAACAAAACATATATTTCCCTCCATATATTTGACGGAATAACAAAGTAAAACTAGGTGCAACACACACACTCGCACTCACACAGGATAAAAAAAAAAAAAAAACAGGCAATCGAAGATCAACGCCCGAAAGCTACAAAGAAAATGCTCTTGTCAATAAGACGTAAGATAGATCTCGCAAAAAAAAAAAAACCAAACAAAAGAGATCTTGAGCGTTGTTTAATAAGTTTCTCTGATGCTTGACCAGAGATGGAGTGAAACACTCGAGCGCGTGCGGAGAACGTGAACTTAGCCGTGAACTTCGGTCTAAAAAATCAAAAGAAAATAAAAACTGAAAACCGATAAGGTTGAAAAATGTCAAAGGTTCAGCATCTTGTGAAAAGTTACAAACTCTTCGGGCATAGGCTTTCTTCAGTGTGAAAACCATTACATGATACTTCGTGCGAGTGTTCATTGCAACGTAACAAACGGAAGCTAAGCGCGCGGAAACTGCCTGTTAAATTATGCGCGCGCGGAGAACATGACATTAGGTGCCACTGGCTTGTTGATTTTCGCGGGGAGTCTTATAATAGTCCACGATAAACGTTGACGGCACACGGAAAGTTTGCGTGAAAAACTGACAGGCAGCGTTCCGAGCTATCCTTTATAAAGAAAAGCATAAAGAACTTGAACTGGGCCATTCATTGCTGTAAACAGTTTTATTTTGCAAAAAAAAAAAAACACACACACACAAAAACTCTATGTATATATTTCTCTTAAATCTAATAGTTATCTCAAATCTGAAAGCTTAAAAGAAAGCCTTGTGTAGTGTGGCGATTAAAGGAGCAGAAGGGATTAATAACTAAAGAACTGACACGTTGGACATTGCTTTTTATGACATGTGGTGGCTCCTAAAGGAGCCGTTTTTGTTGTGAATCAACGCTGGAGTCGATGTTTACTTGCTGCTGGTATACTTGGTGACAGCCTTAGTGCCTTCGCTGACAGCATGCTTTGCAAGTTCTCCGGGCAGAAGCAACCTGATGGCGGTCTGGATCTCGCGGGAGCTGATGGTCGACTTCTTGTTGTAGTGCGCCAGGCGGGAAGACTCATTGGCGATACGCTCGAAGATATCATTCACAAACGAATTCATGATACCCATGGCCTTGCTAGAAATACCCGTATCGGGATGAACTTGCTTAAGGACCTTGTAGATGTAGATCGCATAGCTCTCCTTTCTCTTTCCCTTCCTCTTTTTCTTGGCCGAACCATCAACTGCCGCCGACTTAGTTTTTCCCGCTCGCTTCTCGCCTTTCTTTGCTGCTGGAACTTTCGGTGCCATGTTTATCTGGCTTCTCTGAAAAATTGTTTGGAATTCTAGATGATCCGATGAGATCAGCTTTGAACATGCCACGGTAACTTAACTGCTATTTATTACAAATTATCCAGGAGGATTAATTAGTATGCGGATCGAAATTGCCTTTCGCCGATTGGTTATTTCATTAACTGACAACTACCCATAGGCCGACGCTACCGACAGCGCATTTTGCCTGCTAATTATCTTTTGTTCGGAGTACGGCGCGGTTTTGATTGGTGCGCTTTGATCCTCTGATTTGAAGAAAAATCAAATAAAAATCCGGGTCATAGTTTCGGGCTGACTAGACTAGAACAAAATCGTTCAACTCAACTTTGCCAGAGATAACAAGCAAAGAGAACATTCAGAAAGTGAAAATGACAGGTCGAGGAAAAGGCAAAGCTCCGGGCACCAAGTCTAAGAGCCGTTCATCCCGGGCAGGACTTCAGTTTCCTGTTGGTCGTATCCATCGTCTCCTTCGCAAAGGCAACTACGGCGAGCGTGTCGGCGCAGGTGCTCCAGTCTACTTGGCTGCCGTACTGGAGTATCTGAGTGCTGAGATTCTCGAGTTAGCTGGAAATGCTGCTCGGGACAACAAGAAAACCAGGATCATCCCTCGTCACCTGCAGTTAGCCGTTCGAAACGATGAAGAGTTAAACAAACTTCTTGCTGGTGTGACTATCGCTCAGGGTGGAGTTCTTCCCAACATACAAGCAGTGCTTCTACCCAAGAAGGCGGAGAAGAAACAACATTAAGCTCCCAGCTTAATAACAAACTCAAAACGGCTCTTTTAGGAGCCACCAAATGTTGATAACAGTCATGTTCCAATACAAAGATAAGCGGCCTTATAGCAATACATCAAAGTTACCAAAAACTACCTCCTGTTAGGCATTCGCTTCAACTACAAAACAAAACTAATGAAATCAATGTAAAGTTGCCTGCAGTACACACATAGAGAAAAACACAAGGCGTACAATAATTAGGCATGCGCGCGTTGGTTTTAAACCGAAAGTCCAGTGTATTATATTTATCAGCTGGAAGTCGATAAAAGTGACTTAAAACAGTCTTAGCGAGTTAATCTCTTGTGTGACTTTCATATATATTCTCTACGGCTTTTATTACAAGATCTAATAAGTACCTACGAGTGTTCGAGACGTTGTCTAGTGGTCCTGCTCGGTTCGGCCAGGAAGGCGGCAAAAGCGAAAGAGCAATCCAAATGTCCGGCAGTAAACTTATTTACTATGTGGGTGTATTCATCATGCAGTTTGCAAATCTAGATATTCGCTGGCGCGTGCTACAGAAAGAATGCAACAGTTATGAATAAGAACTACTGCTGATTACTACAAGCCGAGATGTGTGTCATGCAATAGGAAAACCATTGTTAATGTTATACAAAGCGTGCCCGTAAGTAGTTGGGTTAGTTTACATTTTTTTGTCACCCTTATTTTATGCTTGTCATCTAATCGACAGAGTAGCGGAATAAAAACGTTCTTAACCGACTCTCAACCCGAGGAATGTTCTGGGAGAATGTTCTTAAAATCTTGGTTAATCTCAGCCTTAACGTTCTTATAAAAAAAAAAGTTATAGTTGTCTCAGTCATCTCATTTGCCTACTGAAAGACTATTCCAACTTAAAATTGTTAACAGATTGGTCTTGAAAACACACACCATAATTTAACTCTTATCTCGACGGCCTTGTTTGCAAGCGCTTAATTTGATCAACGCTCGACACCTAAAACCCAACACTTTACATACACAGAACTTTGATCAAAAAAAATGTCAGCTGTTATTGCAACTCTTAACTTCTGTTTTACATCACTAAGGTAACGCAAATTAAAGTTCAACATAGAACTGTTTGTTGCTGTTGTTAAAAATGAATCGCATTTATTGCTGGTCGGGACTTTCGTTAGACTTGTTGGCTCCTAAAGGAGCCGTTTTTTTAAGGGGGAGCTTGTAGTCAGGCACTTCCCTAACCACCAAATCCGTAGAGAGTACGTCCTTGGCGTTTGAGAGCGTAGACCACGTCCATGGCTGTCACTGTCTTTCGTTTGGCGTGCTCGGTGTAGGTCACAGCATCACGTATGACGTTCTCAAGGAAGACTTTCAGGACTCCGCGAGTCTCTTCGTAGATCAGACCAGAGATACGCTTCACACCACCGCGGCGAGCTAGACGACGGATAGCAGGCTTGGTTATGCCCTGGATGTTGTCTCTTAAAATTTTACGATGACGCTTAGCGCCGCCCTTTCCTAGACCTTTGCCTCCTTTACCGCGTCCAGACATGACTTGTTTTAGATAATCCAGTAGCGAAACTGCGAGTTAACGAACCCTGCCGACTTTGCTGGCGCTTTAGTTTGTCCAGTTGTACCTCTCGGGAAACGTAACTTTCAAAACAAAGCAAAGGCGAACGCTTTGCCGACAGTCTCATGAATATTTATACTCGGCATGCCTTACTTTGGATAACTTACTTGCCCGTTAAGGAAAACTGTTACGAGAAATTCTCATTTCTTGTTAACAAAGTCAGACTTAAACTAAACAGGAAATATATATATATCTATATCACAGTGCCCACAATTCCGTAATATTCCGCATGCTTTCGAGTCATTTTCAAATTTCTAGCAACAAGCTGCCTAAGATCGAAAGTTCAGCCGCATCTTCTTCACAACAGAAAAGCAAATTTCTCACAGCCAATCACATGCGTCATTAATCAGCCAATCGGATCACGGGCTTTCTGTTATAAATCGATTTTACTCAATGGTGGTGAAACAAATCAAAACTTTTTGATCGCTTTCAAAACGTCAAATCTCTACTTTCAGTCATGGCTCGTACCAAGCAAACGGCTCGAAAATCGACTGGTGGAAAAGCTCCTCGTAAGCAGCTAGCTACAAAAGCAGCCCGGAAGAGCGCTCCTGCTACTGGTGGTGTCAAGAAACCTCATCGTTACAGACCCGGAACAGTTGCTCTCCGAGAAATTCGCCGTTATCAGAAATCTACAGAACTACTCATCCGCAAGCTGCCTTTTCAGCGTCTTGTGCGAGAGATTGCGCAGGATTTCAAAACGGACCTGCGCTTTCAAAGCTCTGCCGTCCTAGCTCTCCAAGAGGCCAGTGAAGCCTATCTAGTGGGCTTGTTTGAGGATACCAACCTGTGCGCTATCCACGCCAAACGTGTCACCATTATGCCAAAGGATATCCAGTTGGCCAGACGAATCAGAGGCGAGCGTGCTTAAGTGAGCTTACGCTTCACATACTTAAAACTAAAACGGCTCCTTTAGGAGCCACCACTTGAAGATAAAGTCAATGACCAATAAATTGTACCCTTAACTTTTAGCAAGGTTCTGTCTTAACACGTTCCACATTTCTTTTTCTGACGTCAAAGCTGTGTTGAAAACGAACAAACAAATGAACGAAAAATCCAACAAACGAAGGATAGAACTAACGAATACGCGAACCAGTCAACAAACAGACGATGGAAAGAACTAACAAATAAACGAACCAACAAACGAAGGAAAGAACGAACAATGAGCGAAGGAACGAACGAACAAACAAACCAACGAACAAACGAAGGATAGAACTAACAAATCAACGAATAAACCAATGAAACTAACCAACCAACAAACTGACCAAACGTCAACAAAACATCAGTCCAATATCATTCTTTCTAGCGTTTCTTCGCATTAGACAGCGTTTGCCTTTACATGTCGGTCGATTCACTTCGAGTTTTATCGTGTTGTTGGAAAAAAGACTGTACCTCGGTCTCTTTAAAAAGGTTTTAATAAAGTATTTCAATGAAAAACTCAAATAAAACTGTGTACCAAGCAATTTATTCCCAAGTATTTGCATGAAAGAAACACAGAATAACAACGTCCGTTACTAACTTTGCCGGGCTTGTTCTCTCTGCGGTCCGCATTTACAAGTAAAAACTTACAATGCTAACAACGTGCCTCGAATTTCTCGAAAGAGTCACACAATTCACAGTTCAGTAGACCGACAGAAACTAGCAGAATGTCAGACAACGCTAAGCGAAAGATGACCAAAACCCCTGCCGAACATCCGAAATACGAAGAGATGATTAAGACTGCTATTCTCACGTTGAAAGATCGCAACGGTTCTTCACGCCAAGCGATCGAGAAGTACGTTAAGGCCAACTACAAGGTGGGAGATACAGCATCTCATCACGTCAAGACAGCTCTGAAGAAGGGTACAGCCAATGGAACCTTCATCCACACCAAGGGAGTGGGAGCTTCAGGATCATTTAAGCTACCAAAAGAGCAGAAAAAGCCGACCAGAAAGTCTGCTGCGCCGAGTAAAAAGCCGCTGGCTAAGCCAAAGAAACCCGCTGCTACAACGAAAGCTTCCACAAAGAAACCTGCGGCCAAGAAAGAGACTTCTTCTACGAAAAACTCTTCTACAAAAAGTCCGTCATCCAAGAAAGATACGTCCAAGAAGCCTGCAGTCAAGAAGCCATCAGGCACAAAGTCACCAACAAAGCCGAAGGTAGCTGCGAAGAAACCTAGCACAAAGAAAGAAGTTAAAAAGCCGGCCGCAGTCAAGAAAGCTAAGGTGACCAAGAAGAAGTAAACGAAGAGATATCTTCGCCCGGCGTCCAGTAAACCAAACGGCTCTTTTAGGAGCCACCAAATAAACAAAAGCAATGACCAACTTGAAAAAAAAAAACAAAACATATATTTCCCTCCATATATTTGACGGAATAACAAAGTAAAACTAGGTGCAACACACACACTCGCACTCACACAGGATAAAAAAAAAAAAAAAACAGGCAATCGAAGATCAACGCCCGAAAGCTACAAAGAAAATGCTCTTGTCAATAAGACGTAAGATAGATCTCGCAAAAAAAAAAAAACCAAACAAAAGAGATCTTGAGCGTTGTTTAATAAGTTTCTCTGATGCTTGACCAGAGATGGAGTGAAACACTCGAGCGCGTGCGGAGAACGTGAACTTAGCCGTGAACTTCGGTCTAAAAAATCAAAAGAAAATAAAAACTGAAAACCGATAAGGTTGAAAAATGTCAAAGGTTCAGCATCTTGTGAAAAGTTACAAACTCTTCGGGCATAGGCTTTCTTCAGTGTGAAAACCATTACATGATACTTCGTGCGAGTGTTCATTGCAACGTAACAAACGGAAGCTAAGCGCGCGGAAACTGCCTGTTAAATTATGCGCGCGCGGAGAACATGACATTAGGTGCCACTGGCTTGTTGATTTTCGCGGGGAGTCTTATAATAGTCCACGATAAACGTTGACGGCACACGGAAAGTTTGCGTGAAAAACTGACAGGCAGCGTTCCGAGCTATCCTTTATAAAGAAAAGCATAAAGAACTTGAACTGGGCCATTCATTGCTGTAAACAGTTTTATTTTGCAAAAAAAAAAAAACACACACACACAAAAACTCTATGTATATATTTCTCTTAAATCTAATAGTTATCTCAAATCTGAAAGCTTAAAAGAAAGCCTTGTGTAGTGTGGCGATTAAAGGAGCAGAAGGGATTAATAACTAAAGAACTGACACGTTGGACATTGCTTTTTATGACATGTGGTGGCTCCTAAAGGAGCCGTTTTTGTTGTGAATCAACGCTGGAGTCGATGTTTACTTGCTGCTGGTATACTTGGTGACAGCCTTAGTGCCTTCGCTGACAGCATGCTTTGCAAGTTCTCCGGGCAGAAGCAACCTGATGGCGGTCTGGATCTCGCGGGAGCTGATGGTCGACTTCTTGTTGTAGTGCGCCAGGCGGGAAGACTCATTGGCGATACGCTCGAAGATATCATTCACAAACGAATTCATGATACCCATGGCCTTGCTAGAAATACCCGTATCGGGATGAACTTGCTTAAGGACCTTGTAGATGTAGATCGCATAGCTCTCCTTTCTCTTTCCCTTCCTCTTTTTCTTGGCCGAACCATCAACTGCCGCCGACTTAGTTTTTCCCGCTCGCTTCTCGCCTTTCTTTGCTGCTGGAACTTTCGGTGCCATGTTTATCTGGCTTCTCTGAAAAATTGTTTGGAATTCTAGATGATCCGATGAGATCAGCTTTGAACATGCCACGGTAACTTAACTGCTATTTATTACAAATTATCCAGGAGGATTAATTAGTATGCGGATCGAAATTGCCTTTCGCCGATTGGTTATTTCATTAACTGACAACTACCCATAGGCCGACGCTACCGACAGCGCATTTTGCCTGCTAATTATCTTTTGTTCGGAGTACGGCGCGGTTTTGATTGGTGCGCTTTGATCCTCTGATTTGAAGAAAAATCAAATAAAAATCCGGGTCATAGTTTCGGGCTGACTAGACTAGAACAAAATCGTTCAACTCAACTTTGCCAGAGATAACAAGCAAAGAGAACATTCAGAAAGTGAAAATGACAGGTCGAGGAAAAGGCAAAGCTCCGGGCACCAAGTCTAAGAGCCGTTCATCCCGGGCAGGACTTCAGTTTCCTGTTGGTCGTATCCATCGTCTCCTTCGCAAAGGCAACTACGGCGAGCGTGTCGGCGCAGGTGCTCCAGTCTACTTGGCTGCCGTACTGGAGTATCTGAGTGCTGAGATTCTCGAGTTAGCTGGAAATGCTGCTCGGGACAACAAGAAAACCAGGATCATCCCTCGTCACCTGCAGTTAGCCGTTCGAAACGATGAAGAGTTAAACAAACTTCTTGCTGGTGTGACTATCGCTCAGGGTGGAGTTCTTCCCAACATACAAGCAGTGCTTCTACCCAAGAAGGCGGAGAAGAAACAACATTAAGCTCCCAGCTTAATAACAAACTCAAAACGGCTCTTTTAGGAGCCACCAAATGTTGATAACAGTCATGTTCCAATACAAAGATAAGCGGCCTTATAGCAATACATCAAAGTTACCAAAAACTACCTCCTGTTAGGCATTCGCTTCAACTACAAAACAAAACTAATGAAATCAATGTAAAGTTGCCTGCAGTACACACATAGAGAAAAACACAAGGCGTACAATAATTAGGCATGCGCGCGTTGGTTTTAAACCGAAAGTCCAGTGTATTATATTTATCAGCTGGAAGTCGATAAAAGTGACTTAAAACAGTCTTAGCGAGTTAATCTCTTGTGTGACTTTCATATATATTCTCTACGGCTTTTATTACAAGATCTAATAAGTACCTACGAGTGTTCGAGACGTTGTCTAGTGGTCCTGCTCGGTTCGGCCAGGAAGGCGGCAAAAGCGAAAGAGCAATCCAAATGTCCGGCAGTAAACTTATTTACTATGTGGGTGTATTCATCATGCAGTTTGCAAATCTAGATATTCGCTGGCGCGTGCTACAGAAAGAATGCAACAGTTATGAATAAGAACTACTGCTGATTACTACAAGCCGAGATGTGTGTCATGCAATAGGAAAACCATTGTTAATGTTATACAAAGCGTGCCCGTAAGTAGTTGGGTTAGTTTACATTTTTTTGTCACCCTTATTTTATGCTTGTCATCTAATCGACAGAGTAGCGGAATAAAAACGTTCTTAACCGACTCTCAACCCGAGGAATGTTCTGGGAGAATGTTCTTAAAATCTTGGTTAATCTCAGCCTTAACGTTCTTATAAAAAAAAAAGTTATAGTTGTCTCAGTCATCTCATTTGCCTACTGAAAGACTATTCCAACTTAAAATTGTTAACAGATTGGTCTTGAAAACACACACCATAATTTAACTCTTATCTCGACGGCCTTGTTTGCAAGCGCTTAATTTGATCAACGCTCGACACCTAAAACCCAACACTTTACATACACAGAACTTTGATCAAAAAAAATGTCAGCTGTTATTGCAACTCTTAACTTCTGTTTTACATCACTAAGGTAACGCAAATTAAAGTTCAACATAGAACTGTTTGTTGCTGTTGTTAAAAATGAATCGCATTTATTGCTGGTCGGGACTTTCGTTAGACTTGTTGGCTCCTAAAGGAGCCGTTTTTTTAAGGGGGAGCTTGTAGTCAGGCACTTCCCTAACCACCAAATCCGTAGAGAGTACGTCCTTGGCGTTTGAGAGCGTAGACCACGTCCATGGCTGTCACTGTCTTTCGTTTGGCGTGCTCGGTGTAGGTCACAGCATCACGTATGACGTTCTCAAGGAAGACTTTCAGGACTCCGCGAGTCTCTTCGTAGATCAGACCAGAGATACGCTTCACACCACCGCGGCGAGCTAGACGACGGATAGCAGGCTTGGTTATGCCCTGGATGTTGTCTCTTAAAATTTTACGATGACGCTTAGCGCCGCCCTTTCCTAGACCTTTGCCTCCTTTACCGCGTCCAGACATGACTTGTTTTAGATAATCCAGTAGCGAAACTGCGAGTTAACGAACCCTGCCGACTTTGCTGGCGCTTTAGTTTGTCCAGTTGTACCTCTCGGGAAACGTAACTTTCAAAACAAAGCAAAGGCGAACGCTTTGCCGACAGTCTCATGAATATTTATACTCGGCATGCCTTACTTTGGATAACTTACTTGCCCGTTAAGGAAAACTGTTACGAGAAATTCTCATTTCTTGTTAACAAAGTCAGACTTAAACTAAACAGGAAATATATATATATCTATATCACAGTGCCCACAATTCCGTAATATTCCGCATGCTTTCGAGTCATTTTCAAATTTCTAGCAACAAGCTGCCTAAGATCGAAAGTTCAGCCGCATCTTCTTCACAACAGAAAAGCAAATTTCTCACAGCCAATCACATGCGTCATTAATCAGCCAATCGGATCACGGGCTTTCTGTTATAAATCGATTTTACTCAATGGTGGTGAAACAAATCAAAACTTTTTGATCGCTTTCAAAACGTCAAATCTCTACTTTCAGTCATGGCTCGTACCAAGCAAACGGCTCGAAAATCGACTGGTGGAAAAGCTCCTCGTAAGCAGCTAGCTACAAAAGCAGCCCGGAAGAGCGCTCCTGCTACTGGTGGTGTCAAGAAACCTCATCGTTACAGACCCGGAACAGTTGCTCTCCGAGAAATTCGCCGTTATCAGAAATCTACAGAACTACTCATCCGCAAGCTGCCTTTTCAGCGTCTTGTGCGAGAGATTGCGCAGGATTTCAAAACGGACCTGCGCTTTCAAAGCTCTGCCGTCCTAGCTCTCCAAGAGGCCAGTGAAGCCTATCTAGTGGGCTTGTTTGAGGATACCAACCTGTGCGCTATCCACGCCAAACGTGTCACCATTATGCCAAAGGATATCCAGTTGGCCAGACGAATCAGAGGCGAGCGTGCTTAAGTGAGCTTACGCTTCACATACTTAAAACTAAAACGGCTCCTTTAGGAGCCACCACTTGAAGATAAAGTCAATGACCAATAAATTGTACCCTTAACTTTTAGCAAGGTTCTGTCTTAACACGTTCCACATTTCTTTTTCTGACGTCAAAGCTGTGTTGAAAACGAACAAACAAATGAACGAAAAATCCAACAAACGAAGGATAGAACTAACGAATACGCGAACCAGTCAACAAACAGACGATGGAAAGAACTAACAAATAAACGAACCAACAAACGAAGGAAAGAACGAACAATGAGCGAAGGAACGAACGAACAAACAAACCAACGAACAAACGAAGGATAGAACTAACAAATCAACGAATAAACCAATGAAACTAACCAACCAACAAACTGACCAAACGTCAACAAAACATCAGTCCAATATCATTCTTTCTAGCGTTTCTTCGCATTAGACAGCGTTTGCCTTTACATGTCGGTCGATTCACTTCGAGTTTTATCGTGTTGTTGGAAAAAAGACTGTACCTCGGTCTCTTTAAAAAGGTTTTAATAAAGTATTTCAATGAAAAACTCAAATAAAACTGTGTACCAAGCAATTTATTCCCAAGTATTTGCATGAAAGAAACACAGAATAACAACGTCCGTTACTAACTTTGCCGGGCTTGTTCTCTCTGCGGTCCGCATTTACAAGTAAAAACTTACAATGCTAACAACGTGCCTCGAATTTCTCGAAAGAGTCACACAATTCACAGTTCAGTAGACCGACAGAAACTAGCAGAATGTCAGACAACGCTAAGCGAAAGATGACCAAAACCCCTGCCGAACATCCGAAATACGAAGAGATGATTAAGACTGCTATTCTCACGTTGAAAGATCGCAACGGTTCTTCACGCCAAGCGATCGAGAAGTACGTTAAGGCCAACTACAAGGTGGGAGATACAGCATCTCATCACGTCAAGACAGCTCTGAAGAAGGGTACAGCCAATGGAACCTTCATCCACACCAAGGGAGTGGGAGCTTCAGGATCATTTAAGCTACCAAAAGAGCAGAAAAAGCCGACCAGAAAGTCTGCTGCGCCGAGTAAAAAGCCGCTGGCTAAGCCAAAGAAACCCGCTGCTACAACGAAAGCTTCCACAAAGAAACCTGCGGCCAAGAAAGAGACTTCTTCTACGAAAAACTCTTCTACAAAAAGTCCGTCATCCAAGAAAGATACGTCCAAGAAGCCTGCAGTCAAGAAGCCATCAGGCACAAAGTCACCAACAAAGCCGAAGGTAGCTGCGAAGAAACCTAGCACAAAGAAAGAAGTTAAAAAGCCGGCCGCAGTCAAGAAAGCTAAGGTGACCAAGAAGAAGTAAACGAAGAGATATCTTCGCCCGGCGTCCAGTAAACCAAACGGCTCTTTTAGGAGCCACCAAATAAACAAAAGCAATGACCAACTTGAAAAAAAAAAACAAAACATATATTTCCCTCCATATATTTGACGGAATAACAAAGTAAAACTAGGTGCAACACACACACTCGCACTCACACAGGATAAAAAAAAAAAAAAAACAGGCAATCGAAGATCAACGCCCGAAAGCTACAAAGAAAATGCTCTTGTCAATAAGACGTAAGATAGATCTCGCAAAAAAAAAAAAACCAAACAAAAGAGATCTTGAGCGTTGTTTAATAAGTTTCTCTGATGCTTGACCAGAGATGGAGTGAAACACTCGAGCGCGTGCGGAGAACGTGAACTTAGCCGTGAACTTCGGTCTAAAAAATCAAAAGAAAATAAAAACTGAAAACCGATAAGGTTGAAAAATGTCAAAGGTTCAGCATCTTGTGAAAAGTTACAAACTCTTCGGGCATAGGCTTTCTTCAGTGTGAAAACCATTACATGATACTTCGTGCGAGTGTTCATTGCAACGTAACAAACGGAAGCTAAGCGCGCGGAAACTGCCTGTTAAATTATGCGCGCGCGGAGAACATGACATTAGGTGCCACTGGCTTGTTGATTTTCGCGGGGAGTCTTATAATAGTCCACGATAAACGTTGACGGCACACGGAAAGTTTGCGTGAAAAACTGACAGGCAGCGTTCCGAGCTATCCTTTATAAAGAAAAGCATAAAGAACTTGAACTGGGCCATTCATTGCTGTAAACAGTTTTATTTTGCAAAAAAAAAAAAACACACACACACAAAAACTCTATGTATATATTTCTCTTAAATCTAATAGTTATCTCAAATCTGAAAGCTTAAAAGAAAGCCTTGTGTAGTGTGGCGATTAAAGGAGCAGAAGGGATTAATAACTAAAGAACTGACACGTTGGACATTGCTTTTTATGACATGTGGTGGCTCCTAAAGGAGCCGTTTTTGTTGTGAATCAACGCTGGAGTCGATGTTTACTTGCTGCTGGTATACTTGGTGACAGCCTTAGTGCCTTCGCTGACAGCATGCTTTGCAAGTTCTCCGGGCAGAAGCAACCTGATGGCGGTCTGGATCTCGCGGGAGCTGATGGTCGACTTCTTGTTGTAGTGCGCCAGGCGGGAAGACTCATTGGCGATACGCTCGAAGATATCATTCACAAACGAATTCATGATACCCATGGCCTTGCTAGAAATACCCGTATCGGGATGAACTTGCTTAAGGACCTTGTAGATGTAGATCGCATAGCTCTCCTTTCTCTTTCCCTTCCTCTTTTTCTTGGCCGAACCATCAACTGCCGCCGACTTAGTTTTTCCCGCTCGCTTCTCGCCTTTCTTTGCTGCTGGAACTTTCGGTGCCATGTTTATCTGGCTTCTCTGAAAAATTGTTTGGAATTCTAGATGATCCGATGAGATCAGCTTTGAACATGCCACGGTAACTTAACTGCTATTTATTACAAATTATCCAGGAGGATTAATTAGTATGCGGATCGAAATTGCCTTTCGCCGATTGGTTATTTCATTAACTGACAACTACCCATAGGCCGACGCTACCGACAGCGCATTTTGCCTGCTAATTATCTTTTGTTCGGAGTACGGCGCGGTTTTGATTGGTGCGCTTTGATCCTCTGATTTGAAGAAAAATCAAATAAAAATCCGGGTCATAGTTTCGGGCTGACTAGACTAGAACAAAATCGTTCAACTCAACTTTGCCAGAGATAACAAGCAAAGAGAACATTCAGAAAGTGAAAATGACAGGTCGAGGAAAAGGCAAAGCTCCGGGCACCAAGTCTAAGAGCCGTTCATCCCGGGCAGGACTTCAGTTTCCTGTTGGTCGTATCCATCGTCTCCTTCGCAAAGGCAACTACGGCGAGCGTGTCGGCGCAGGTGCTCCAGTCTACTTGGCTGCCGTACTGGAGTATCTGAGTGCTGAGATTCTCGAGTTAGCTGGAAATGCTGCTCGGGACAACAAGAAAACCAGGATCATCCCTCGTCACCTGCAGTTAGCCGTTCGAAACGATGAAGAGTTAAACAAACTTCTTGCTGGTGTGACTATCGCTCAGGGTGGAGTTCTTCCCAACATACAAGCAGTGCTTCTACCCAAGAAGGCGGAGAAGAAACAACATTAAGCTCCCAGCTTAATAACAAACTCAAAACGGCTCTTTTAGGAGCCACCAAATGTTGATAACAGTCATGTTCCAATACAAAGATAAGCGGCCTTATAGCAATACATCAAAGTTACCAAAAACTACCTCCTGTTAGGCATTCGCTTCAACTACAAAACAAAACTAATGAAATCAATGTAAAGTTGCCTGCAGTACACACATAGAGAAAAACACAAGGCGTACAATAATTAGGCATGCGCGCGTTGGTTTTAAACCGAAAGTCCAGTGTATTATATTTATCAGCTGGAAGTCGATAAAAGTGACTTAAAACAGTCTTAGCGAGTTAATCTCTTGTGTGACTTTCATATATATTCTCTACGGCTTTTATTACAAGATCTAATAAGTACCTACGAGTGTTCGAGACGTTGTCTAGTGGTCCTGCTCGGTTCGGCCAGGAAGGCGGCAAAAGCGAAAGAGCAATCCAAATGTCCGGCAGTAAACTTATTTACTATGTGGGTGTATTCATCATGCAGTTTGCAAATCTAGATATTCGCTGGCGCGTGCTACAGAAAGAATGCAACAGTTATGAATAAGAACTACTGCTGATTACTACAAGCCGAGATGTGTGTCATGCAATAGGAAAACCATTGTTAATGTTATACAAAGCGTGCCCGTAAGTAGTTGGGTTAGTTTACATTTTTTTGTCACCCTTATTTTATGCTTGTCATCTAATCGACAGAGTAGCGGAATAAAAACGTTCTTAACCGACTCTCAACCCGAGGAATGTTCTGGGAGAATGTTCTTAAAATCTTGGTTAATCTCAGCCTTAACGTTCTTATAAAAAAAAAAGTTATAGTTGTCTCAGTCATCTCATTTGCCTACTGAAAGACTATTCCAACTTAAAATTGTTAACAGATTGGTCTTGAAAACACACACCATAATTTAACTCTTATCTCGACGGCCTTGTTTGCAAGCGCTTAATTTGATCAACGCTCGACACCTAAAACCCAACACTTTACATACACAGAACTTTGATCAAAAAAAATGTCAGCTGTTATTGCAACTCTTAACTTCTGTTTTACATCACTAAGGTAACGCAAATTAAAGTTCAACATAGAACTGTTTGTTGCTGTTGTTAAAAATGAATCGCATTTATTGCTGGTCGGGACTTTCGTTAGACTTGTTGGCTCCTAAAGGAGCCGTTTTTTTAAGGGGGAGCTTGTAGTCAGGCACTTCCCTAACCACCAAATCCGTAGAGAGTACGTCCTTGGCGTTTGAGAGCGTAGACCACGTCCATGGCTGTCACTGTCTTTCGTTTGGCGTGCTCGGTGTAGGTCACAGCATCACGTATGACGTTCTCAAGGAAGACTTTCAGGACTCCGCGAGTCTCTTCGTAGATCAGACCAGAGATACGCTTCACACCACCGCGGCGAGCTAGACGACGGATAGCAGGCTTGGTTATGCCCTGGATGTTGTCTCTTAAAATTTTACGATGACGCTTAGCGCCGCCCTTTCCTAGACCTTTGCCTCCTTTACCGCGTCCAGACATGACTTGTTTTAGATAATCCAGTAGCGAAACTGCGAGTTAACGAACCCTGCCGACTTTGCTGGCGCTTTAGTTTGTCCAGTTGTACCTCTCGGGAAACGTAACTTTCAAAACAAAGCAAAGGCGAACGCTTTGCCGACAGTCTCATGAATATTTATACTCGGCATGCCTTACTTTGGATAACTTACTTGCCCGTTAAGGAAAACTGTTACGAGAAATTCTCATTTCTTGTTAACAAAGTCAGACTTAAACTAAACAGGAAATATATATATATCTATATCACAGTGCCCACAATTCCGTAATATTCCGCATGCTTTCGAGTCATTTTCAAATTTCTAGCAACAAGCTGCCTAAGATCGAAAGTTCAGCCGCATCTTCTTCACAACAGAAAAGCAAATTTCTCACAGCCAATCACATGCGTCATTAATCAGCCAATCGGATCACGGGCTTTCTGTTATAAATCGATTTTACTCAATGGTGGTGAAACAAATCAAAACTTTTTGATCGCTTTCAAAACGTCAAATCTCTACTTTCAGTCATGGCTCGTACCAAGCAAACGGCTCGAAAATCGACTGGTGGAAAAGCTCCTCGTAAGCAGCTAGCTACAAAAGCAGCCCGGAAGAGCGCTCCTGCTACTGGTGGTGTCAAGAAACCTCATCGTTACAGACCCGGAACAGTTGCTCTCCGAGAAATTCGCCGTTATCAGAAATCTACAGAACTACTCATCCGCAAGCTGCCTTTTCAGCGTCTTGTGCGAGAGATTGCGCAGGATTTCAAAACGGACCTGCGCTTTCAAAGCTCTGCCGTCCTAGCTCTCCAAGAGGCCAGTGAAGCCTATCTAGTGGGCTTGTTTGAGGATACCAACCTGTGCGCTATCCACGCCAAACGTGTCACCATTATGCCAAAGGATATCCAGTTGGCCAGACGAATCAGAGGCGAGCGTGCTTAAGTGAGCTTACGCTTCACATACTTAAAACTAAAACGGCTCCTTTAGGAGCCACCACTTGAAGATAAAGTCAATGACCAATAAATTGTACCCTTAACTTTTAGCAAGGTTCTGTCTTAACACGTTCCACATTTCTTTTTCTGACGTCAAAGCTGTGTTGAAAACGAACAAACAAATGAACGAAAAATCCAACAAACGAAGGATAGAACTAACGAATACGCGAACCAGTCAACAAACAGACGATGGAAAGAACTAACAAATAAACGAACCAACAAACGAAGGAAAGAACGAACAATGAGCGAAGGAACGAACGAACAAACAAACCAACGAACAAACGAAGGATAGAACTAACAAATCAACGAATAAACCAATGAAACTAACCAACCAACAAACTGACCAAACGTCAACAAAACATCAGTCCAATATCATTCTTTCTAGCGTTTCTTCGCATTAGACAGCGTTTGCCTTTACATGTCGGTCGATTCACTTCGAGTTTTATCGTGTTGTTGGAAAAAAGACTGTACCTCGGTCTCTTTAAAAAGGTTTTAATAAAGTATTTCAATGAAAAACTCAAATAAAACTGTGTACCAAGCAATTTATTCCCAAGTATTTGCATGAAAGAAACACAGAATAACAACGTCCGTTACTAACTTTGCCGGGCTTGTTCTCTCTGCGGTCCGCATTTACAAGTAAAAACTTACAATGCTAACAACGTGCCTCGAATTTCTCGAAAGAGTCACACAATTCACAGTTCAGTAGACCGACAGAAACTAGCAGAATGTCAGACAACGCTAAGCGAAAGATGACCAAAACCCCTGCCGAACATCCGAAATACGAAGAGATGATTAAGACTGCTATTCTCACGTTGAAAGATCGCAACGGTTCTTCACGCCAAGCGATCGAGAAGTACGTTAAGGCCAACTACAAGGTGGGAGATACAGCATCTCATCACGTCAAGACAGCTCTGAAGAAGGGTACAGCCAATGGAACCTTCATCCACACCAAGGGAGTGGGAGCTTCAGGATCATTTAAGCTACCAAAAGAGCAGAAAAAGCCGACCAGAAAGTCTGCTGCGCCGAGTAAAAAGCCGCTGGCTAAGCCAAAGAAACCCGCTGCTACAACGAAAGCTTCCACAAAGAAACCTGCGGCCAAGAAAGAGACTTCTTCTACGAAAAACTCTTCTACAAAAAGTCCGTCATCCAAGAAAGATACGTCCAAGAAGCCTGCAGTCAAGAAGCCATCAGGCACAAAGTCACCAACAAAGCCGAAGGTAGCTGCGAAGAAACCTAGCACAAAGAAAGAAGTTAAAAAGCCGGCCGCAGTCAAGAAAGCTAAGGTGACCAAGAAGAAGTAAACGAAGAGATATCTTCGCCCGGCGTCCAGTAAACCAAACGGCTCTTTTAGGAGCCACCAAATAAACAAAAGCAATGACCAACTTGAAAAAAAAAAACAAAACATATATTTCCCTCCATATATTTGACGGAATAACAAAGTAAAACTAGGTGCAACACACACACTCGCACTCACACAGGATAAAAAAAAAAAAAAAACAGGCAATCGAAGATCAACGCCCGAAAGCTACAAAGAAAATGCTCTTGTCAATAAGACGTAAGATAGATCTCGCAAAAAAAAAAAAACCAAACAAAAGAGATCTTGAGCGTTGTTTAATAAGTTTCTCTGATGCTTGACCAGAGATGGAGTGAAACACTCGAGCGCGTGCGGAGAACGTGAACTTAGCCGTGAACTTCGGTCTAAAAAATCAAAAGAAAATAAAAACTGAAAACCGATAAGGTTGAAAAATGTCAAAGGTTCAGCATCTTGTGAAAAGTTACAAACTCTTCGGGCATAGGCTTTCTTCAGTGTGAAAACCATTACATGATACTTCGTGCGAGTGTTCATTGCAACGTAACAAACGGAAGCTAAGCGCGCGGAAACTGCCTGTTAAATTATGCGCGCGCGGAGAACATGACATTAGGTGCCACTGGCTTGTTGATTTTCGCGGGGAGTCTTATAATAGTCCACGATAAACGTTGACGGCACACGGAAAGTTTGCGTGAAAAACTGACAGGCAGCGTTCCGAGCTATCCTTTATAAAGAAAAGCATAAAGAACTTGAACTGGGCCATTCATTGCTGTAAACAGTTTTATTTTGCAAAAAAAAAAAAACACACACACACAAAAACTCTATGTATATATTTCTCTTAAATCTAATAGTTATCTCAAATCTGAAAGCTTAAAAGAAAGCCTTGTGTAGTGTGGCGATTAAAGGAGCAGAAGGGATTAATAACTAAAGAACTGACACGTTGGACATTGCTTTTTATGACATGTGGTGGCTCCTAAAGGAGCCGTTTTTGTTGTGAATCAACGCTGGAGTCGATGTTTACTTGCTGCTGGTATACTTGGTGACAGCCTTAGTGCCTTCGCTGACAGCATGCTTTGCAAGTTCTCCGGGCAGAAGCAACCTGATGGCGGTCTGGATCTCGCGGGAGCTGATGGTCGACTTCTTGTTGTAGTGCATTCAGAAAGTGAAAATGACAGGTCGAGGAAAAGGCAAAGCTCCGGGCACCAAGTCTAAGAGCCGTTCATCCCGGGCAGGACTTCAGTTTCCTGTTGGTCGTATCCATCGTCTCCTTCGCAAAGGCAACTACGGCGAGCGTGTCGGCGCAGGTGCTCCAGTCTACTTGGCTGCCGTACTGGAGTATCTGAGTGCTGAGATTCTCGAGTTAGCTGGAAATGCTGCTCGGGACAACAAGAAAACCAGGATCATCCCTCGTCACCTGCAGTTAGCCGTTCGAAACGATGAAGAGTTAAACAAACTTCTTGCTGGTGTGACTATCGCTCAGGGTGGAGTTCTTCCCAACATACAAGCAGTGCTTCTACCCAAGAAGGCGGAGAAGAAACAACATTAAGCTCCCAGCTTAATAACAAACTCAAAACGGCTCTTTTAGGAGCCACCAAATGTTGATAACAGTCATGTTCCAATACAAAGATAAGCGGCCTTATAGCAATACATCAAAGTTACCAAAAACTACCTCCTGTTAGGCATTCGCTTCAACTACAAAACAAAACTAATGAAATCAATGTAAAGTTGCCTGCAGTACACACATAGAGAAAAACACAAGGCGTACAATAATTAGGCATGCGCGCGTTGGTTTTAAACCGAAAGTCCAGTGTATTATATTTATCAGCTGGAAGTCGATAAAAGTGACTTAAAACAGTCTTAGCGAGTTAATCTCTTGTGTGACTTTCATATATATTCTCTACGGCTTTTATTACAAGATCTAATAAGTACCTACGAGTGTTCGAGACGTTGTCTAGTGGTCCTGCTCGGTTCGGCCAGGAAGGCGGCAAAAGCGAAAGAGCAATCCAAATGTCCGGCAGTAAACTTATTTACTATGTGGGTGTATTCATCATGCAGTTTGCAAATCTAGATATTCGCTGGCGCGTGCTACAGAAAGAATGCAACAGTTATGAATAAGAACTACTGCTGATTACTACAAGCCGAGATGTGTGTCATGCAATAGGAAAACCATTGTTAATGTTATACAAAGCGTGCCCGTAAGTAGTTGGGTTAGTTTACATTTTTTTGTCACCCTTATTTTATGCTTGTCATCTAATCGACAGAGTAGCGGAATAAAAACGTTCTTAACCGACTCTCAACCCGAGGAATGTTCTGGGAGAATGTTCTTAAAATCTTGGTTAATCTCAGCCTTAACGTTCTTATAAAAAAAAAAGTTATAGTTGTCTCAGTCATCTCATTTGCCTACTGAAAGACTATTCCAACTTAAAATTGTTAACAGATTGGTCTTGAAAACACACACCATAATTTAACTCTTATCTCGACGGCCTTGTTTGCAAGCGCTTAATTTGATCAACGCTCGACACCTAAAACCCAACACTTTACATACACAGAACTTTGATCAAAAAAAATGTCAGCTGTTATTGCAACTCTTAACTTCTGTTTTACATCACTAAGGTAACGCAAATTAAAGTTCAACATAGAACTGTTTGTTGCTGTTGTTAAAAATGAATCGCATTTATTGCTGGTCGGGACTTTCGTTAGACTTGTTGGCTCCTAAAGGAGCCGTTTTTTTAAGGGGGAGCTTGTAGTCAGGCACTTCCCTAACCACCAAATCCGTAGAGAGTACGTCCTTGGCGTTTGAGAGCGTAGACCACGTCCATGGCTGTCACTGTCTTTCGTTTGGCGTGCTCGGTGTAGGTCACAGCATCACGTATGACGTTCTCAAGGAAGACTTTCAGGACTCCGCGAGTCTCTTCGTAGATCAGACCAGAGATACGCTTCACACCACCGCGGCGAGCTAGACGACGGATAGCAGGCTTGGTTATGCCCTGGATGTTGTCTCTTAAAATTTTACGATGACGCTTAGCGCCGCCCTTTCCTAGACCTTTGCCTCCTTTACCGCGTCCAGACATGACTTGTTTTAGATAATCCAGTAGCGAAACTGCGAGTTAACGAACCCTGCCGACTTTGCTGGCGCTTTAGTTTGTCCAGTTGTACCTCTCGGGAAACGTAACTTTCAAAACAAAGCAAAGGCGAACGCTTTGCCGACAGTCTCATGAATATTTATACTCGGCATGCCTTACTTTGGATAACTTACTTGCCCGTTAAGGAAAACTGTTACGAGAAATTCTCATTTCTTGTTAACAAAGTCAGACTTAAACTAAACAGGAAATATATATATATCTATATCACAGTGCCCACAATTCCGTAATATTCCGCATGCTTTCGAGTCATTTTCAAATTTCTAGCAACAAGCTGCCTAAGATCGAAAGTTCAGCCGCATCTTCTTCACAACAGAAAAGCAAATTTCTCACAGCCAATCACATGCGTCATTAATCAGCCAATCGGATCACGGGCTTTCTGTTATAAATCGATTTTACTCAATGGTGGTGAAACAAATCAAAACTTTTTGATCGCTTTCAAAACGTCAAATCTCTACTTTCAGTCATGGCTCGTACCAAGCAAACGGCTCGAAAATCGACTGGTGGAAAAGCTCCTCGTAAGCAGCTAGCTACAAAAGCAGCCCGGAAGAGCGCTCCTGCTACTGGTGGTGTCAAGAAACCTCATCGTTACAGACCCGGAACAGTTGCTCTCCGAGAAATTCGCCGTTATCAGAAATCTACAGAACTACTCATCCGCAAGCTGCCTTTTCAGCGTCTTGTGCGAGAGATTGCGCAGGATTTCAAAACGGACCTGCGCTTTCAAAGCTCTGCCGTCCTAGCTCTCCAAGAGGCCAGTGAAGCCTATCTAGTGGGCTTGTTTGAGGATACCAACCTGTGCGCTATCCACGCCAAACGTGTCACCATTATGCCAAAGGATATCCAGTTGGCCAGACGAATCAGAGGCGAGCGTGCTTAAGTGAGCTTACGCTTCACATACTTAAAACTAAAACGGCTCCTTTAGGAGCCACCACTTGAAGATAAAGTCAATGACCAATAAATTGTACCCTTAACTTTTAGCAAGGTTCTGTCTTAACACGTTCCACATTTCTTTTTCTGACGTCAAAGCTGTGTTGAAAACGAACAAACAAATGAACGAAAAATCCAACAAACGAAGGATAGAACTAACGAATACGCGAACCAGTCAACAAACAGACGATGGAAAGAACTAACAAATAAACGAACCAACAAACGAAGGAAAGAACGAACAATGAGCGAAGGAACGAACGAACAAACAAACCAACGAACAAACGAAGGATAGAACTAACAAATCAACGAATAAACCAATGAAACTAACCAACCAACAAACTGACCAAACGTCAACAAAACATCAGTCCAATATCATTCTTTCTAGCGTTTCTTCGCATTAGACAGCGTTTGCCTTTACATGTCGGTCGATTCACTTCGAGTTTTATCGTGTTGTTGGAAAAAAGACTGTACCTCGGTCTCTTTAAAAAGGTTTTAATAAAGTATTTCAATGAAAAACTCAAATAAAACTGTGTACCAAGCAATTTATTCCCAAGTATTTGCATGAAAGAAACACAGAATAACAACGTCCGTTACTAACTTTGCCGGGCTTGTTCTCTCTGCGGTCCGCATTTACAAGTAAAAACTTACAATGCTAACAACGTGCCTCGAATTTCTCGAAAGAGTCACACAATTCACAGTTCAGTAGACCGACAGAAACTAGCAGAATGTCAGACAACGCTAAGCGAAAGATGACCAAAACCCCTGCCGAACATCCGAAATACGAAGAGATGATTAAGACTGCTATTCTCACGTTGAAAGATCGCAACGGTTCTTCACGCCAAGCGATCGAGAAGTACGTTAAGGCCAACTACAAGGTGGGAGATACAGCATCTCATCACGTCAAGACAGCTCTGAAGAAGGGTACAGCCAATGGAACCTTCATCCACACCAAGGGAGTGGGAGCTTCAGGATCATTTAAGCTACCAAAAGAGCAGAAAAAGCCGACCAGAAAGTCTGCTGCGCCGAGTAAAAAGCCGCTGGCTAAGCCAAAGAAACCCGCTGCTACAACGAAAGCTTCCACAAAGAAACCTGCGGCCAAGAAAGAGACTTCTTCTACGAAAAACTCTTCTACAAAAAGTCCGTCATCCAAGAAAGATACGTCCAAGAAGCCTGCAGTCAAGAAGCCATCAGGCACAAAGTCACCAACAAAGCCGAAGGTAGCTGCGAAGAAACCTAGCACAAAGAAAGAAGTTAAAAAGCCGGCCGCAGTCAAGAAAGCTAAGGTGACCAAGAAGAAGTAAACGAAGAGATATCTTCGCCCGGCGTCCAGTAAACCAAACGGCTCTTTTAGGAGCCACCAAATAAACAAAAGCAATGACCAACTTGAAAAAAAAAAACAAAACATATATTTCCCTCCATATATTTGACGGAATAACAAAGTAAAACTAGGTGCAACACACACACTCGCACTCACACAGGATAAAAAAAAAAAAAAAACAGGCAATCGAAGATCAACGCCCGAAAGCTACAAAGAAAATGCTCTTGTCAATAAGACGTAAGATAGATCTCGCAAAAAAAAAAAAACCAAACAAAAGAGATCTTGAGCGTTGTTTAATAAGTTTCTCTGATGCTTGACCAGAGATGGAGTGAAACACTCGAGCGCGTGCGGAGAACGTGAACTTAGCCGTGAACTTCGGTCTAAAAAATCAAAAGAAAATAAAAACTGAAAACCGATAAGGTTGAAAAATGTCAAAGGTTCAGCATCTTGTGAAAAGTTACAAACTCTTCGGGCATAGGCTTTCTTCAGTGTGAAAACCATTACATGATACTTCGTGCGAGTGTTCATTGCAACGTAACAAACGGAAGCTAAGCGCGCGGAAACTGCCTGTTAAATTATGCGCGCGCGGAGAACATGACATTAGGTGCCACTGGCTTGTTGATTTTCGCGGGGAGTCTTATAATAGTCCACGATAAACGTTGACGGCACACGGAAAGTTTGCGTGAAAAACTGACAGGCAGCGTTCCGAGCTATCCTTTATAAAGAAAAGCATAAAGAACTTGAACTGGGCCATTCATTGCTGTAAACAGTTTTATTTTGCAAAAAAAAAAAAACACACACACACAAAAACTCTATGTATATATTTCTCTTAAATCTAATAGTTATCTCAAATCTGAAAGCTTAAAAGAAAGCCTTGTGTAGTGTGGCGATTAAAGGAGCAGAAGGGATTAATAACTAAAGAACTGACACGTTGGACATTGCTTTTTATGACATGTGGTGGCTCCTAAAGGAGCCGTTTTTGTTGTGAATCAACGCTGGAGTCGATGTTTACTTGCTGCTGGTATACTTGGTGACAGCCTTAGTGCCTTCGCTGACAGCATGCTTTGCAAGTTCTCCGGGCAGAAGCAACCTGATGGCGGTCTGGATCTCGCGGGAGCTGATGGTCGACTTCTTGTTGTAGTGCGCCAGGCGGGAAGACTCATTGGCGATACGCTCGAAGATATCATTCACAAACGAATTCATGATACCCATGGCCTTGCTAGAAATACCCGTATCGGGATGAACTTGCTTAAGGACCTTGTAGATGTAGATCGCATAGCTCTCCTTTCTCTTTCCCTTCCTCTTTTTCTTGGCCGAACCATCAACTGCCGCCGACTTAGTTTTTCCCGCTCGCTTCTCGCCTTTCTTTGCTGCTGGAACTTTCGGTGCCATGTTTATCTGGCTTCTCTGAAAAATTGTTTGGAATTCTAGATGATCCGATGAGATCAGCTTTGAACATGCCACGGTAACTTAACTGCTATTTATTACAAATTATCCAGGAGGATTAATTAGTATGCGGATCGAAATTGCCTTTCGCCGATTGGTTATTTCATTAACTGACAACTACCCATAGGCCGACGCTACCGACAGCGCATTTTGCCTGCTAATTATCTTTTGTTCGGAGTACGGCGCGGTTTTGATTGGTGCGCTTTGATCCTCTGATTTGAAGAAAAATCAAATAAAAATCCGGGTCATAGTTTCGGGCTGACTAGACTAGAACAAAATCGTTCAACTCAACTTTGCCAGAGATAACAAGCAAAGAGAACATTCAGAAAGTGAAAATGACAGGTCGAGGAAAAGGCAAAGCTCCGGGCACCAAGTCTAAGAGCCGTTCATCCCGGGCAGGACTTCAGTTTCCTGTTGGTCGTATCCATCGTCTCCTTCGCAAAGGCAACTACGGCGAGCGTGTCGGCGCAGGTGCTCCAGTCTACTTGGCTGCCGTACTGGAGTATCTGAGTGCTGAGATTCTCGAGTTAGCTGGAAATGCTGCTCGGGACAACAAGAAAACCAGGATCATCCCTCGTCACCTGCAGTTAGCCGTTCGAAACGATGAAGAGTTAAACAAACTTCTTGCTGGTGTGACTATCGCTCAGGGTGGAGTTCTTCCCAACATACAAGCAGTGCTTCTACCCAAGAAGGCGGAGAAGAAACAACATTAAGCTCCCAGCTTAATAACAAACTCAAAACGGCTCTTTTAGGAGCCACCAAATGTTGATAACAGTCATGTTCCAATACAAAGATAAGCGGCCTTATAGCAATACATCAAAGTTACCAAAAACTACCTCCTGTTAGGCATTCGCTTCAACTACAAAACAAAACTAATGAAATCAATGTAAAGTTGCCTGCAGTACACACATAGAGAAAAACACAAGGCGTACAATAATTAGGCATGCGCGCGTTGGTTTTAAACCGAAAGTCCAGTGTATTATATTTATCAGCTGGAAGTCGATAAAAGTGACTTAAAACAGTCTTAGCGAGTTAATCTCTTGTGTGACTTTCATATATATTCTCTACGGCTTTTATTACAAGATCTAATAAGTACCTACGAGTGTTCGAGACGTTGTCTAGTGGTCCTGCTCGGTTCGGCCAGGAAGGCGGCAAAAGCGAAAGAGCAATCCAAATGTCCGGCAGTAAACTTATTTACTATGTGGGTGTATTCATCATGCAGTTTGCAAATCTAGATATTCGCTGGCGCGTGCTACAGAAAGAATGCAACAGTTATGAATAAGAACTACTGCTGATTACTACAAGCCGAGATGTGTGTCATGCAATAGGAAAACCATTGTTAATGTTATACAAAGCGTGCCCGTAAGTAGTTGGGTTAGTTTACATTTTTTTGTCACCCTTATTTTATGCTTGTCATCTAATCGACAGAGTAGCGGAATAAAAACGTTCTTAACCGACTCTCAACCCGAGGAATGTTCTGGGAGAATGTTCTTAAAATCTTGGTTAATCTCAGCCTTAACGTTCTTATAAAAAAAAAAGTTATAGTTGTCTCAGTCATCTCATTTGCCTACTGAAAGACTATTCCAACTTAAAATTGTTAACAGATTGGTCTTGAAAACACACACCATAATTTAACTCTTATCTCGACGGCCTTGTTTGCAAGCGCTTAATTTGATCAACGCTCGACACCTAAAACCCAACACTTTACATACACAGAACTTTGATCAAAAAAAATGTCAGCTGTTATTGCAACTCTTAACTTCTGTTTTACATCACTAAGGTAACGCAAATTAAAGTTCAACATAGAACTGTTTGTTGCTGTTGTTAAAAATGAATCGCATTTATTGCTGGTCGGGACTTTCGTTAGACTTGTTGGCTCCTAAAGGAGCCGTTTTTTTAAGGGGGAGCTTGTAGTCAGGCACTTCCCTAACCACCAAATCCGTAGAGAGTACGTCCTTGGCGTTTGAGAGCGTAGACCACGTCCATGGCTGTCACTGTCTTTCGTTTGGCGTGCTCGGTGTAGGTCACAGCATCACGTATGACGTTCTCAAGGAAGACTTTCAGGACTCCGCGAGTCTCTTCGTAGATCAGACCAGAGATACGCTTCACACCACCGCGGCGAGCTAGACGACGGATAGCAGGCTTGGTTATGCCCTGGATGTTGTCTCTTAAAATTTTACGATGACGCTTAGCGCCGCCCTTTCCTAGACCTTTGCCTCCTTTACCGCGTCCAGACATGACTTGTTTTAGATAATCCAGTAGCGAAACTGCGAGTTAACGAACCCTGCCGACTTTGCTGGCGCTTTAGTTTGTCCAGTTGTACCTCTCGGGAAACGTAACTTTCAAAACAAAGCAAAGGCGAACGCTTTGCCGACAGTCTCATGAATATTTATACTCGGCATGCCTTACTTTGGATAACTTACTTGCCCGTTAAGGAAAACTGTTACGAGAAATTCTCATTTCTTGTTAACAAAGTCAGACTTAAACTAAACAGGAAATATATATATATCTATATCACAGTGCCCACAATTCCGTAATATTCCGCATGCTTTCGAGTCATTTTCAAATTTCTAGCAACAAGCTGCCTAAGATCGAAAGTTCAGCCGCATCTTCTTCACAACAGAAAAGCAAATTTCTCACAGCCAATCACATGCGTCATTAATCAGCCAATCGGATCACGGGCTTTCTGTTATAAATCGATTTTACTCAATGGTGGTGAAACAAATCAAAACTTTTTGATCGCTTTCAAAACGTCAAATCTCTACTTTCAGTCATGGCTCGTACCAAGCAAACGGCTCGAAAATCGACTGGTGGAAAAGCTCCTCGTAAGCAGCTAGCTACAAAAGCAGCCCGGAAGAGCGCTCCTGCTACTGGTGGTGTCAAGAAACCTCATCGTTACAGACCCGGAACAGTTGCTCTCCGAGAAATTCGCCGTTATCAGAAATCTACAGAACTACTCATCCGCAAGCTGCCTTTTCAGCGTCTTGTGCGAGAGATTGCGCAGGATTTCAAAACGGACCTGCGCTTTCAAAGCTCTGCCGTCCTAGCTCTCCAAGAGGCCAGTGAAGCCTATCTAGTGGGCTTGTTTGAGGATACCAACCTGTGCGCTATCCACGCCAAACGTGTCACCATTATGCCAAAGGATATCCAGTTGGCCAGACGAATCAGAGGCGAGCGTGCTTAAGTGAGCTTACGCTTCACATACTTAAAACTAAAACGGCTCCTTTAGGAGCCACCACTTGAAGATAAAGTCAATGACCAATAAATTGTACCCTTAACTTTTAGCAAGGTTCTGTCTTAACACGTTCCACATTTCTTTTTCTGACGTCAAAGCTGTGTTGAAAACGAACAAACAAATGAACGAAAAATCCAACAAACGAAGGATAGAACTAACGAATACGCGAACCAGTCAACAAACAGACGATGGAAAGAACTAACAAATAAACGAACCAACAAACGAAGGAAAGAACGAACAATGAGCGAAGGAACGAACGAACAAACAAACCAACGAACAAACGAAGGATAGAACTAACAAATCAACGAATAAACCAATGAAACTAACCAACCAACAAACTGACCAAACGTCAACAAAACATCAGTCCAATATCATTCTTTCTAGCGTTTCTTCGCATTAGACAGCGTTTGCCTTTACATGTCGGTCGATTCACTTCGAGTTTTATCGTGTTGTTGGAAAAAAGACTGTACCTCGGTCTCTTTAAAAAGGTTTTAATAAAGTATTTCAATGAAAAACTCAAATAAAACTGTGTACCAAGCAATTTATTCCCAAGTATTTGCATGAAAGAAACACAGAATAACAACGTCCGTTACTAACTTTGCCGGGCTTGTTCTCTCTGCGGTCCGCATTTACAAGTAAAAACTTACAATGCTAACAACGTGCCTCGAATTTCTCGAAAGAGTCACACAATTCACAGTTCAGTAGACCGACAGAAACTAGCAGAATGTCAGACAACGCTAAGCGAAAGATGACCAAAACCCCTGCCGAACATCCGAAATACGAAGAGATGATTAAGACTGCTATTCTCACGTTGAAAGATCGCAACGGTTCTTCACGCCAAGCGATCGAGAAGTACGTTAAGGCCAACTACAAGGTGGGAGATACAGCATCTCATCACGTCAAGACAGCTCTGAAGAAGGGTACAGCCAATGGAACCTTCATCCACACCAAGGGAGTGGGAGCTTCAGGATCATTTAAGCTACCAAAAGAGCAGAAAAAGCCGACCAGAAAGTCTGCTGCGCCGAGTAAAAAGCCGCTGGCTAAGCCAAAGAAACCCGCTGCTACAACGAAAGCTTCCACAAAGAAACCTGCGGCCAAGAAAGAGACTTCTTCTACGAAAAACTCTTCTACAAAAAGTCCGTCATCCAAGAAAGATACGTCCAAGAAGCCTGCAGTCAAGAAGCCATCAGGCACAAAGTCACCAACAAAGCCGAAGGTAGCTGCGAAGAAACCTAGCACAAAGAAAGAAGTTAAAAAGCCGGCCGCAGTCAAGAAAGCTAAGGTGACCAAGAAGAAGTAAACGAAGAGATATCTTCGCCCGGCGTCCAGTAAACCAAACGGCTCTTTTAGGAGCCACCAAATAAACAAAAGCAATGACCAACTTGAAAAAAAAAAACAAAACATATATTTCCCTCCATATATTTGACGGAATAACAAAGTAAAACTAGGTGCAACACACACACTCGCACTCACACAGGATAAAAAAAAAAAAAAAACAGGCAATCGAAGATCAACGCCCGAAAGCTACAAAGAAAATGCTCTTGTCAATAAGACGTAAGATAGATCTCGCAAAAAAAAAAAAACCAAACAAAAGAGATCTTGAGCGTTGTTTAATAAGTTTCTCTGATGCTTGACCAGAGATGGAGTGAAACACTCGAGCGCGTGCGGAGAACGTGAACTTAGCCGTGAACTTCGGTCTAAAAAATCAAAAGAAAATAAAAACTGAAAACCGATAAGGTTGAAAAATGTCAAAGGTTCAGCATCTTGTGAAAAGTTACAAACTCTTCGGGCATAGGCTTTCTTCAGTGTGAAAACCATTACATGATACTTCGTGCGAGTGTTCATTGCAACGTAACAAACGGAAGCTAAGCGCGCGGAAACTGCCTGTTAAATTATGCGCGCGCGGAGAACATGACATTAGGTGCCACTGGCTTGTTGATTTTCGCGGGGAGTCTTATAATAGTCCACGATAAACGTTGACGGCACACGGAAAGTTTGCGTGAAAAACTGACAGGCAGCGTTCCGAGCTATCCTTTATAAAGAAAAGCATAAAGAACTTGAACTGGGCCATTCATTGCTGTAAACAGTTTTATTTTGCAAAAAAAAAAAAACACACACACACAAAAACTCTATGTATATATTTCTCTTAAATCTAATAGTTATCTCAAATCTGAAAGCTTAAAAGAAAGCCTTGTGTAGTGTGGCGATTAAAGGAGCAGAAGGGATTAATAACTAAAGAACTGACACGTTGGACATTGCTTTTTATGACATGTGGTGGCTCCTAAAGGAGCCGTTTTTGTTGTGAATCAACGCTGGAGTCGATGTTTACTTGCTGCTGGTATACTTGGTGACAGCCTTAGTGCCTTCGCTGACAGCATGCTTTGCAAGTTCTCCGGGCAGAAGCAACCTGATGGCGGTCTGGATCTCGCGGGAGCTGATGGTCGACTTCTTGTTGTAGTGCGCCAGGCGGGAAGACTCATTGGCGATACGCTCGAAGATATCATTCACAAACGAATTCATGATACCCATGGCCTTGCTAGAAATACCCGTATCGGGATGAACTTGCTTAAGGACCTTGTAGATGTAGATCGCATAGCTCTCCTTTCTCTTTCCCTTCCTCTTTTTCTTGGCCGAACCATCAACTGCCGCCGACTTAGTTTTTCCCGCTCGCTTCTCGCCTTTCTTTGCTGCTGGAACTTTCGGTGCCATGTTTATCTGGCTTCTCTGAAAAATTGTTTGGAATTCTAGATGATCCGATGAGATCAGCTTTGAACATGCCACGGTAACTTAACTGCTATTTATTACAAATTATCCAGGAGGATTAATTAGTATGCGGATCGAAATTGCCTTTCGCCGATTGGTTATTTCATTAACTGACAACTACCCATAGGCCGACGCTACCGACAGCGCATTTTGCCTGCTAATTATCTTTTGTTCGGAGTACGGCGCGGTTTTGATTGGTGCGCTTTGATCCTCTGATTTGAAGAAAAATCAAATAAAAATCCGGGTCATAGTTTCGGGCTGACTAGACTAGAACAAAATCGTTCAACTCAACTTTGCCAGAGATAACAAGCAAAGAGAACATTCAGAAAGTGAAAATGACAGGTCGAGGAAAAGGCAAAGCTCCGGGCACCAAGTCTAAGAGCCGTTCATCCCGGGCAGGACTTCAGTTTCCTGTTGGTCGTATCCATCGTCTCCTTCGCAAAGGCAACTACGGCGAGCGTGTCGGCGCAGGTGCTCCAGTCTACTTGGCTGCCGTACTGGAGTATCTGAGTGCTGAGATTCTCGAGTTAGCTGGAAATGCTGCTCGGGACAACAAGAAAACCAGGATCATCCCTCGTCACCTGCAGTTAGCCGTTCGAAACGATGAAGAGTTAAACAAACTTCTTGCTGGTGTGACTATCGCTCAGGGTGGAGTTCTTCCCAACATACAAGCAGTGCTTCTACCCAAGAAGGCGGAGAAGAAACAACATTAAGCTCCCAGCTTAATAACAAACTCAAAACGGCTCTTTTAGGAGCCACCAAATGTTGATAACAGTCATGTTCCAATACAAAGATAAGCGGCCTTATAGCAATACATCAAAGTTACCAAAAACTACCTCCTGTTAGGCATTCGCTT
This sequence comes from Orbicella faveolata, assembly GCF_042242905.1. Classification (NCBI taxonomy): domain Eukaryota; kingdom Metazoa; phylum Cnidaria; class Anthozoa; order Scleractinia; family Merulinidae; genus Orbicella; species Orbicella faveolata. The sequence goes on from NW_028301576.1 coordinate 34,189,664, forward strand.
CAACTACAAAACAAAACTAATGAAATCAATGTAAAGTTGCCTGCAGTACACACATAGAGAAAAACACAAGGCGTACAATAATTAGGCATGCGCGCGTTGGTTTTAAACCGAAAGTCCAGTGTATTATATTTATCAGCTGGAAGTCGATAAAAGTGACTTAAAACAGTCTTAGCGAGTTAATCTCTTGTGTGACTTTCATATATATTCTCTACGGCTTTTATTACAAGATCTAATAAGTACCTACGAGTGTTCGAGACGTTGTCTAGTGGTCCTGCTCGGTTCGGCCAGGAAGGCGGCAAAAGCGAAAGAGCAATCCAAATGTCCGGCAGTAAACTTATTTACTATGTGGGTGTATTCATCATGCAGTTTGCAAATCTAGATATTCGCTGGCGCGTGCTACAGAAAGAATGCAACAGTTATGAATAAGAACTACTGCTGATTACTACAAGCCGAGATGTGTGTCATGCAATAGGAAAACCATTGTTAATGTTATACAAAGCGTGCCCGTAAGTAGTTGGGTTAGTTTACATTTTTTTGTCACCCTTATTTTATGCTTGTCATCTAATCGACAGAGTAGCGGAATAAAAACGTTCTTAACCGACTCTCAACCCGAGGAATGTTCTGGGAGAATGTTCTTAAAATCTTGGTTAATCTCAGCCTTAACGTTCTTATAAAAAAAAAAGTTATAGTTGTCTCAGTCATCTCATTTGCCTACTGAAAGACTATTCCAACTTAAAATTGTTAACAGATTGGTCTTGAAAACACACACCATAATTTAACTCTTATCTCGACGGCCTTGTTTGCAAGCGCTTAATTTGATCAACGCTCGACACCTAAAACCCAACACTTTACATACACAGAACTTTGATCAAAAAAAATGTCAGCTGTTATTGCAACTCTTAACTTCTGTTTTACATCACTAAGGTAACGCAAATTAAAGTTCAACATAGAACTGTTTGTTGCTGTTGTTAAAAATGAATCGCATTTATTGCTGGTCGGGACTTTCGTTAGACTTGTTGGCTCCTAAAGGAGCCGTTTTTTTAAGGGGGAGCTTGTAGTCAGGCACTTCCCTAACCACCAAATCCGTAGAGAGTACGTCCTTGGCGTTTGAGAGCGTAGACCACGTCCATGGCTGTCACTGTCTTTCGTTTGGCGTGCTCGGTGTAGGTCACAGCATCACGTATGACGTTCTCAAGGAAGACTTTCAGGACTCCGCGAGTCTCTTCGTAGATCAGACCAGAGATACGCTTCACACCACCGCGGCGAGCTAGACGACGGATAGCAGGCTTGGTTATGCCCTGGATGTTGTCTCTTAAAATTTTACGATGACGCTTAGCGCCGCCCTTTCCTAGACCTTTGCCTCCTTTACCGCGTCCAGACATGACTTGTTTTAGATAATCCAGTAGCGAAACTGCGAGTTAACGAACCCTGCCGACTTTGCTGGCGCTTTAGTTTGTCCAGTTGTACCTCTCGGGAAACGTAACTTTCAAAACAAAGCAAAGGCGAACGCTTTGCCGACAGTCTCATGAATATTTATACTCGGCATGCCTTACTTTGGATAACTTACTTGCCCGTTAAGGAAAACTGTTACGAGAAATTCTCATTTCTTGTTAACAAAGTCAGACTTAAACTAAACAGGAAATATATATATATCTATATCACAGTGCCCACAATTCCGTAATATTCCGCATGCTTTCGAGTCATTTTCAAATTTCTAGCAACAAGCTGCCTAAGATCGAAAGTTCAGCCGCATCTTCTTCACAACAGAAAAGCAAATTTCTCACAGCCAATCACATGCGTCATTAATCAGCCAATCGGATCACGGGCTTTCTGTTATAAATCGATTTTACTCAATGGTGGTGAAACAAATCAAAACTTTTTGATCGCTTTCAAAACGTCAAATCTCTACTTTCAGTCATGGCTCGTACCAAGCAAACGGCTCGAAAATCGACTGGTGGAAAAGCTCCTCGTAAGCAGCTAGCTACAAAAGCAGCCCGGAAGAGCGCTCCTGCTACTGGTGGTGTCAAGAAACCTCATCGTTACAGACCCGGAACAGTTGCTCTCCGAGAAATTCGCCGTTATCAGAAATCTACAGAACTACTCATCCGCAAGCTGCCTTTTCAGCGTCTTGTGCGAGAGATTGCGCAGGATTTCAAAACGGACCTGCGCTTTCAAAGCTCTGCCGTCCTAGCTCTCCAAGAGGCCAGTGAAGCCTATCTAGTGGGCTTGTTTGAGGATACCAACCTGTGCGCTATCCACGCCAAACGTGTCACCATTATGCCAAAGGATATCCAGTTGGCCAGACGAATCAGAGGCGAGCGTGCTTAAGTGAGCTTACGCTTCACATACTTAAAACTAAAACGGCTCCTTTAGGAGCCACCACTTGAAGATAAAGTCAATGACCAATAAATTGTACCCTTAACTTTTAGCAAGGTTCTGTCTTAACACGTTCCACATTTCTTTTTCTGACGTCAAAGCTGTGTTGAAAACGAACAAACAAATGAACGAAAAATCCAACAAACGAAGGATAGAACTAACGAATACGCGAACCAGTCAACAAACAGACGATGGAAAGAACTAACAAATAAACGAACCAACAAACGAAGGAAAGAACGAACAATGAGCGAAGGAACGAACGAACAAACAAACCAACGAACAAACGAAGGATAGAACTAACAAATCAACGAATAAACCAATGAAACTAACCAACCAACAAACTGACCAAACGTCAACAAAACATCAGTCCAATATCATTCTTTCTAGCGTTTCTTCGCATTAGACAGCGTTTGCCTTTACATGTCGGTCGATTCACTTCGAGTTTTATCGTGTTGTTGGAAAAAAGACTGTACCTCGGTCTCTTTAAAAAGGTTTTAATAAAGTATTTCAATGAAAAACTCAAATAAAACTGTGTACCAAGCAATTTATTCCCAAGTATTTGCATGAAAGAAACACAGAATAACAACGTCCGTTACTAACTTTGCCGGGCTTGTTCTCTCTGCGGTCCGCATTTACAAGTAAAAACTTACAATGCTAACAACGTGCCTCGAATTTCTCGAAAGAGTCACACAATTCACAGTTCAGTAGACCGACAGAAACTAGCAGAATGTCAGACAACGCTAAGCGAAAGATGACCAAAACCCCTGCCGAACATCCGAAATACGAAGAGATGATTAAGACTGCTATTCTCACGTTGAAAGATCGCAACGGTTCTTCACGCCAAGCGATCGAGAAGTACGTTAAGGCCAACTACAAGGTGGGAGATACAGCATCTCATCACGTCAAGACAGCTCTGAAGAAGGGTACAGCCAATGGAACCTTCATCCACACCAAGGGAGTGGGAGCTTCAGGATCATTTAAGCTACCAAAAGAGCAGAAAAAGCCGACCAGAAAGTCTGCTGCGCCGAGTAAAAAGCCGCTGGCTAAGCCAAAGAAACCCGCTGCTACAACGAAAGCTTCCACAAAGAAACCTGCGGCCAAGAAAGAGACTTCTTCTACGAAAAACTCTTCTACAAAAAGTCCGTCATCCAAGAAAGATACGTCCAAGAAGCCTGCAGTCAAGAAGCCATCAGGCACAAAGTCACCAACAAAGCCGAAGGTAGCTGCGAAGAAACCTAGCACAAAGAAAGAAGTTAAAAAGCCGGCCGCAGTCAAGAAAGCTAAGGTGACCAAGAAGAAGTAAACGAAGAGATATCTTCGCCCGGCGTCCAGTAAACCAAACGGCTCTTTTAGGAGCCACCAAATAAACAAAAGCAATGACCAACTTGAAAAAAAAAAACAAAACATATATTTCCCTCCATATATTTGACGGAATAACAAAGTAAAACTAGGTGCAACACACACACTCGCACTCACACAGGATAAAAAAAAAAAAAAAACAGGCAATCGAAGATCAACGCCCGAAAGCTACAAAGAAAATGCTCTTGTCAATAAGACGTAAGATAGATCTCGCAAAAAAAAAAAAACCAAACAAAAGAGATCTTGAGCGTTGTTTAATAAGTTTCTCTGATGCTTGACCAGAGATGGAGTGAAACACTCGAGCGCGTGCGGAGAACGTGAACTTAGCCGTGAACTTCGGTCTAAAAAATCAAAAGAAAATAAAAACTGAAAACCGATAAGGTTGAAAAATGTCAAAGGTTCAGCATCTTGTGAAAAGTTACAAACTCTTCGGGCATAGGCTTTCTTCAGTGTGAAAACCATTACATGATACTTCGTGCGAGTGTTCATTGCAACGTAACAAACGGAAGCTAAGCGCGCGGAAACTGCCTGTTAAATTATGCGCGCGCGGAGAACATGACATTAGGTGCCACTGGCTTGTTGATTTTCGCGGGGAGTCTTATAATAGTCCACGATAAACGTTGACGGCACACGGAAAGTTTGCGTGAAAAACTGACAGGCAGCGTTCCGAGCTATCCTTTATAAAGAAAAGCATAAAGAACTTGAACTGGGCCATTCATTGCTGTAAACAGTTTTATTTTGCAAAAAAAAAAAACACACACACACAAAAACTCTATGTATATATTTCTCTTAAATCTAATAGTTATCTCAAATCTGAAAGCTTAAAAGAAAGCCTTGTGTAGTGTGGCGATTAAAGGAGCAGAAGGGGTTAATAACTAAAGAACTGACACGTTGGACATTGCTTTTTATGACATGTGGTGGCTCCTAAAGGAGCCGTTTTTGTTGTGAATCAACGCTGGAGTCGATGTTTACTTGCTGCTGGTATACTTGGTGACAGCCTTAGTGCCTTCGCTGACAGCATGCTTTGCAAGTTCTCCGGGCAGAAGCAACCTGATGGCGGTCTGGATCTCGCGGGAGCTGATGGTCGACTTCTTGTTGTAGTGCGCCAGGCGGGAAGACTCATTGGCGATACGCTCGAAGATATCATTCACAAACGAATTCATGATACCCATGGCCTTGCTAGAAATACCCGTATCGGGATGAACTTGCTTAAGGACCTTGTAGATGTAGATCGCATAGCTCTCCTTTCTCTTTCCCTTCCTCTTTTTCTTGGCCGAACCATCAACTGCCGCCGACTTAGTTTTTCCCGCTCGCTTCTCGCCTTTCTTTGCTGCTGGAACTTTCGGTGCCATGTTTATCTGGCTTCTCTGAAAAATTGTTTGGAATTCTAGATGATCCGATGAGATCAGCTTTCAACATGCCACGGTAACTTAACTGCTATTTATTACAAATTATCCAGGAGGATTAATTAGTATGCGGATCGAAATTGCCTTTCGCCGATTGGTTATTTCATTAACTGACAACTACCCATAGGCCGACGCTACCGACAGCGCATTTTGCCTGCTAATTATCTTTTGTTCGGAGTACGGCGCGGTTTTGATTGGTGCGCTTTGATCCTCTGATTTGAAGAAAAATCAAATAAAAATCCGGGTCATAGTTTCGGGCTGACTAGACTAGAACAAAATCGTTCAACTCAACTTTGCCAGAGATAACAAGCAAAGAGAACATTCAGAAAGTGAAAATGACAGGTCGAGGAAAAGGCAAAGCTCCGGGCACCAAGTCTAAGAGCCGTTCATCGCGGGCAGGACTTCAGTTTCCTGTTGGTCGTATCCATCGTCTCCTTCGCAAAGGCAACTACGGCGAGCGTGTCGGCGCAGGTGCTCCAGTCTACTTGGCTGCCGTACTGGAGTATCTGAGTGCTGAGATTCTCGAGTTAGCTGGAAATGCTGCTCGGGACAACAAGAAAACCAGGATCATCCCTCGTCACCTGCAGTTAGCCGTTCGAAACGATGAAGAGTTAAACAAACTTCTTGCTGGTGTGACTATCGCTCAGGGTGGAGTTCTTCCCAACATACAAGCAGTGCTTCTACCCAAGAAGGCGGAGAAGAAACAACATTAAGCTCCCAGCTTAATAACAAACTCAAAACGGCTCTTTTAGGAGCCACCAAATGTTGATAACAGTCATGTTCCAATACAAAGATAAGCGGCCTTATAGCAATACATCAAAGTTACCAAAAACTACCTCCTGTTAGGCATTCGCTTCAACTACAAAACAAAACTAATGAAATCAATGTAAAGTTGCCTGCAGTACACACATAGAGAAAAACACAAGGCGTACAATAATTAGGCATGCGCGCGTTGGTTTTAAACCGAAAGTCCAGTGTATTATATTTATCAGCTGGAAGTCGATAAAAGTGACTTAAAACAGTCTTAGCGAGTTAATCTCTTGTGTGACTTTCATATATATTCTCTACGGCTTTTATTACAAGATCTAATAAGTACCTACGAGTGTTCGAGACGTTGTCTAGTGGTCCTGCTCGGTTCGGCCAGGAAGGCGGCAAAAGCGAAAGAGCAATCCAAATGTCCGGCAGTAAACTTATTTACTATGTGGGTGTATTCATCATGCAGTTTGCAAATCTAGATATTCGCTGGCGCGTGCTACAGAAAGAATGCAACAGTTATGAATAAGAACTACTGCTGATTACTACAAGCCGAGATGTGTGTCATGCAATAGGAAAACCATTGTTAATGTTATACAAAGCGTGCCCGTAAGTAGTTGGGTTAGTTTACATTTTTTTGTCACCCTTATTTTATGCTTGTCATCTAATCGACAGAGTAGCGGAATAAAAACGTTCTTAACCGACTCTCAACCCGAGGAATGTTCTGGGAGAATGTTCTTAAAATCTTGGTTAATCTCAGCCTTAACGTTCTTATAAAAAAAAAAGTTATAGTTGTCTCAGTCATCTCATTTGCCTACTGAAAGACTATTCCAACTTAAAATTGTTAACAGATTGGTCTTGAAAACACACACCATAATTTAACTCTTATCTCGACGGCCTTGTTTGCAAGCGCTTAATTTGATCAACGCTCGACACCTAAAACCCAACACTTTACATACACAGAACTTTGATCAAAAAAAATGTCAGCTGTTATTGCAACTCTTAACTTCTGTTTTACATCACTAAGGTAACGCAAATTAAAGTTCAACATAGAACTGTTTGTTGCTGTTGTTAAAAATGAATCGCATTTATTGCTGGTCGGGACTTTCGTTAGACTTGTTGGCTCCTAAAGGAGCCGTTTTTTTAAGGGGGAGCTTGTAGTCAGGCACTTCCCTAACCACCAAATCCGTAGAGAGTACGTCCTTGGCGTTTGAGAGCGTAGACCACGTCCATGGCTGTCACTGTCTTTCGTTTGGCGTGCTCGGTGTAGGTCACAGCATCACGTATGACGTTCTCAAGGAAGACTTTCAGGACTCCGCGAGTCTCTTCGTAGATCAGACCAGAGATACGCTTCACACCACCGCGGCGAGCTAGACGACGGATAGCAGGCTTGGTTATGCCCTGGATGTTGTCTCTTAAAATTTTACGATGACGCTTAGCGCCGCCCTTTCCTAGACCTTTGCCTCCTTTACCGCGTCCAGACATGACTTGTTTTAGATAATCCAGTAGCGAAACTGCGAGTTAACGAACCCTGCCGACTTTGCTGGCGCTTTAGTTTGTCCAGTTGTACCTCTCGGGAAACGTAACTTTCAAAACAAAGCAAAGGCGAACGCTTTGCCGACAGTCTCATGAATATTTATACTCGGCATGCCTTACTTTGGATAACTTACTTGCCCGTTAAGGAAAACTGTTACGAGAAATTCTCATTTCTTGTTAACAAAGTCAGACTTAAACTAAACAGGAAATATATATATATCTATATCACAGTGCCCACAATTCCGTAATATTCCGCATGCTTTCGAGTCATTTTCAAATTTCTAGCAACAAGCTGCCTAAGATCGAAAGTTCAGCCGCATCTTCTTCACAACAGAAAAGCAAATTTCTCACAGCCAATCACATGCGTCATTAATCAGCCAATCGGATCACGGGCTTTCTGTTATAAATCGATTTTACTCAATGGTGGTGAAACAAATCAAAACTTTTTGATCGCTTTCAAAACGTCAAATCTCTACTTTCAGTCATGGCTCGTACCAAGCAAACGGCTCGAAAATCGACTGGTGGAAAAGCTCCTCGTAAGCAGCTAGCTACAAAAGCAGCCCGGAAGAGCGCTCCTGCTACTGGTGGTGTCAAGAAACCTCATCGTTACAGACCCGGAACAGTTGCTCTCCGAGAAATTCGCCGTTATCAGAAATCTACAGAACTACTCATCCGCAAGCTGCCTTTTCAGCGTCTTGTGCGAGAGATTGCGCAGGATTTCAAAACGGACCTGCGCTTTCAAAGCTCTGCCGTCCTAGCTCTCCAAGAGGCCAGTGAAGCCTATCTAGTGGGCTTGTTTGAGGATACCAACCTGTGCGCTATCCACGCCAAACGTGTCACCATTATGCCAAAGGATATCCAGTTGGCCAGACGAATCAGAGGCGAGCGTGCTTAAGTGAGCTTACGCTTCACATACTTAAAACTAAAACGGCTCCTTTAGGAGCCACCACTTGAAGATAAAGTCAATGACCAATAAATTGTACCCTTAACTTTTAGCAAGGTTCTGTCTTAACACGTTCCACATTTCTTTTTCTGACGTCAAAGCTGTGTTGAAAACGAACAAACAAATGAACGAAAAATCCAACAAACGAAGGATAGAACTAACGAATACGCGAACCAGTCAACAAACAGACGATGGAAAGAACTAACAAATAAACGAACCAACAAACGAAGGAAAGAACGAACAATGAGCGAAGGAACGAACGAACAAACAAACCAACGAACAAACGAAGGATAGAACTAACAAATCAACGAATAAACCAATGAAACTAACCAACCAACAAACTGACCAAACGTCAACAAAACATCAGTCCAATATCATTCTTTCTAGCGTTTCTTCGCATTAGACAGCGTTTGCCTTTACATGTCGGTCGATTCACTTCGAGTTTTATCGTGTTGTTGGAAAAAAGACTGTACCTCGGTCTCTTTAAAAAGGTTTTAATAAAGTATTTCAATGAAAAACTCAAATAAAACTGTGTACCAAGCAATTTATTCCCAAGTATTTGCATGAAAGAAACACAGAATAACAACGTCCGTTACTAACTTTGCCGGGCTTGTTCTCTCTGCGGTCCGCGTTTACAAGTAAAAACTTACAATGCTAACAACGTGCCTCGAATTTCTCGAAAGAGTCACACAATTCACAGTTCAGTAGACCGACAGAAACTAGCAGAATGTCAGACAACGCTAAGCGAAAGATGACCAAAACCCCTGCCGAACATCCGAAATACGAAGAGATGATTAAGACTGCTATTCTCACGTTGAAAGATCGCAACGGTTCTTCACGCCAAGCGATCGAGAAGTACGTTAAGGCCAACTACAAGGTGGGAGATACAGCATCTCATCACGTCAAGACAGCTCTGAAGAAGGGTACAGCCAATGGAACCTTCATCCACACCAAGGGAGTGGGAGCTTCAGGATCATTTAAGCTACCAAAAGAGCAGAAAAAGCCGACCAGAAAGTCTGCTGCGCCGAGTAAAAAGCCGCTGGCTAAGCCAAAGAAACCCGCTGCTACAACGAAAGCTTCCACAAAGAAACCTGCGGCCAAGAAAGAGACTTCTTCTACGAAAAACTCTTCTACAAAAAGTCCGTCATCCAAGAAAGATACGTCCAAGAAGCCTGCAGTCAAGAAGCCATCAGGCACAAAGTCACCAACAAAGCCGAAGGTAGCTGCGAAGAAACCTAGCACAAAGAAAGAAGTTAAAAAGCCGGCCGCAGTCAAGAAAGCTAAGGTGACCAAGAAGAAGTAAACGAAGAGATATCTTCGCCCGGCGTCCAGTAAACCAAACGGCTCTTTTAGGAGCCACCAAATAAACAAAAGCAATGACCAACTTGAAAAAAAAAAACAAAACATATATTTCCCTCCATTTATTTGACGGAATAACAAAGTAAAACTAGGTGCAACACACACACTCGCACTCACACAGGATAAAAAAAAAAAAAAAACAGGCAATCGAAGATCAACGCCCGAAAGCTACAAAGAAAATGCTCTTGTCAATAAGACGTAAGATAGATCTCGCAAAAAAAAAAAAACCAAACAAAAGAGATCTTGAGCGTTGTTTAATAAGTTTCTCTGATGCTTGACCAGAGATGGAGTGAAACACTCGAGCGCGTGCGGAGAACGTGAACTTAGCCGTGAACTTCGGTCTAAAAAATCAAAAGAAAATAAAAACTGAAAACCGATAAGGTTGAAAAATGTCAAAGGTTCAGCATCTTGTGAAAAGTTACAAACTCTTCGGGCATAGGCTTTCTTCAGTGTGAAAACCATTACATGATACTTCGTGCGAGTGTTCATTGCAACGTAACAAACGGAAGCTAAGCGCGCGGAAACTGCCTGTTAAATTATGCGCGCGCGGAGAACATGACATTAGGTGCCACTGGCTTGTTGATTTTCGCGGGGAGTCTTATAATAGTCCACGATAAACGTTGACGGCACACGGAAAGTTTGCGTGAAAAACTGACAGGCAGCGTTCCGAGCTATCCTTTATAAAGAAAAGCATAAAGAACTTGAACTGGGCCATTCATTGCTGTAAACAGTTTTATTTTGCAAAAACAAAAAAAACACACACACACACACACAAAAACTCTATGTATATATTTCTCTTAAATCTAATAGTTATCTCAAATCTGAAAGCTTAAAAGAAAGCCTTGTGTAGTGTGGCGATTAAAGGAGCAGAAGGGGTTAATAACTAAAGAACTGACACGTTGGACATTGCTTTTTATGACATGTGGTGGCTCCTAAAGGAGCCGTTTTTGTTGTGAATCAACGCTGGAGTCGATGTTTACTTGCTGCTGGTATACTTGGTGACAGCCTTAGTGCCTTCGCTGACAGCATGCTTTGCAAGTTCTCCGGGCAGAAGCAACCTGATGGCGGTCTGGATCTCGCGGGAGCTGATGGTCGACTTCTTGTTGTAGTGCGCCAGGCGGGAAGACTCATTGGCGATACGCTCGAAGATATCATTCACAAACGAATTCATGATACCCATGGCCTTGCTAGAAATACCCGTATCGGGATGAACTTGCTTAAGGACCTTGTAGATGTAGATCGCATAGCTCTCCTTTCTCTTTCCCTTCCTCTTTTTCTTGGCCGAACCATCAACTGCCGCCGACTTAGTTTTTCCCGCTCGCTTCTCGCCTTTCTTTGCTGCTGGAACTTTCGGTGCCATGTTTATCTGGCTTCTCTGAAAAATTGTTTGGAATTCTAGATGATCCGATGAGATCAGCTTTCAACATGCCACGGTAACTTAACTGCTATTTATTACAAATTATCCAGGAGGATTAATTAGTATGCGGATCGAAATTGCCTTTCGCCGATTGGTTATTTCATTAACTGACAACTACCCATAGGCCGACGCTACCGACAGCGCATTTTGCCGGCTAATTATCTTTTGTTCGGAGTACGGCGCGGTTTTGATTGGTGCGCTTTGATCCTCTGATTTGAAGAAAAATCAAATAAAAATCCGGGTCATAGTTTCGGGCTGACTAGACTAGAACAAAATCGTTCAACTCAACTTTGCCAGAGATAACAAGCAAAGAGAACATTCAGAAAGTGAAAATGACAGGTCGAGGAAAAGGCAAAGCTCCGGGCACCAAGTCTAAGAGCCGTTCATCGCGGGCAGGACTTCAGTTTCCTGTTGGTCGTATCCATCGTCTCCTTCGCAAAGGCAACTACGGCTCGGTGTAGGTCACAGCATCACGTATGACGTTCTCAAGGAAGACTTTCAGGACTCCGCGAGTCTCTTCGTAGATCAGACCAGAGATACGCTTCACACCACCGCGGCGAGCTAGACGACGGATAGCAGGCTTGGTTATGCCCTGGATGTTGTCTCTTAAAATTTTACGATGACGCTTAGCGCCGCCCTTTCCTAGACCTTTGCCTCCTTTACCGCGTCCAGACATGACTTGTTTTAGATAATCCAGTAGCGAAACTGCGAGTTAACGAACCCTGCCGACTTTGCTGGCGCTTTAGTTTGTCCAGTTGTACCTCTCGGGAAACGTAACTTTCAAAACAAAGCAAAGGCGAACGCTTTGCCGACAGTCTCATGAATATTTATACTCGGCATGCCTTACTTTGGATAACTTACTTGCCCGTTAAGGAAAACTGTTACGAGAAATTCTCATTTCTTGTTAACAAAGTCAGACTTAAACTAAACAGGAAATATATATATATCTATATCACAGTGCCCACAATTCCGTAATATTCCGCATGCTTTCGAGTCATTTTCAAATTTCTAGCAACAAGCTGCCTAAGATCGAAAGTTCAGCCGCATCTTCTTCACAACAGAAAAGCAAATTTCTCACAGCCAATCACATGCGTCATTAATCAGCCAATCGGATCACGGGCTTTCTGTTATAAATCGATTTTACTCAATGGTGGTGAAACAAATCAAAACTTTTTGATCGCTTTCAAAACGTCAAATCTCTACTTTCAGTCATGGCTCGTACCAAGCAAACGGCTCGAAAATCGACTGGTGGAAAAGCTCCTCGTAAGCAGCTAGCTACAAAAGCAGCCCGGAAGAGCGCTCCTGCTACTGGTGGTGTCAAGAAACCTCATCGTTACAGACCCGGAACAGTTGCTCTCCGAGAAATTCGCCGTTATCAGAAATCTACAGAACTACTCATCCGCAAGCTGCCTTTTCAGCGTCTTGTGCGAGAGATTGCGCAGGATTTCAAAACGGACCTGCGCTTTCAAAGCTCTGCCGTCCTAGCTCTCCAAGAGGCCAGTGAAGCCTATCTAGTGGGCTTGTTTGAGGATACCAACCTGTGCGCTATCCACGCCAAACGTGTCACCATTATGCCAAAGGATATCCAGTTGGCCAGACGAATCAGAGGCGAGCGTGCTTAAGTGAGCTTACGCTTCACATACTTAAAACTAAAACGGCTCCTTTAGGAGCCACCACTTGAAGATAAAGTCAATGACCAATAAATTGTACCCTTAACTTTTAGCAAGGTTCTGTCTTAACACGTTCCACATTTCTTTTTCTGACGCCAAAGCTGTGTTGAAAACGAACAAACAAATGAACGAAAAATCCAACAAACGAAGGATAGAACTAACCAATACGCGAACCAGTCAACAAACAGACGATGGAAAGAACTAACAAATAAACGAACCAACAAACGAAGGAAAGAACGAACAATGAGCGAAGGAACGAACAAACAAACCAACGAACAAACGAAGGATATAACTAACAAATCAACGAATAAACCAATGAAACTAACCAACCAACAAACTGACCAAACGTCAACAAAACATCAGTCCAATATCATTCTTTCTAGCGTTTCTTCGCATTAGACAGCGTTTGCCTTTACATGTCGGTCGATTCACTTCGAGTTTTATCGTGTTGTTGGAAAAAAGACTGTACCTCGGTCTCTTTAAAAAGGTTTTAATAAAGTATTTCAATGAAAAACTCAAATAAAACTGTGTACCAAGCAATTTATTCCCAAGTATTTGCATGAAAGAAACACAGAATAACAACGTCCGTTACTAACTTTGCCGGGCTTGTTCTCTCTGCGGTCCGCGTTTACAAGTAAAAACTTACAATGCTAACAACGTGCCTCGAATTTCTCGAAAGAGTCACACAATTCACAGCTCAGTAGACCGACAGAAACTAGCAGAATGTCAGACAACGCTAAGCGAAAGATGACCAAAACCCCTGCCGAACATCCGAAATACGAAGAGATGATTAAGACTGCTATTCTCACGTTGAAAGATCGCAACGGTTCTTCACGCCAAGCGATCGAGAAGTACGTTAAGGCCAACTACAAGGTGGGAGATACAGCATCTCATCACGTCAAGACAGCTCTGAAGAAGGGTACAGCCAATGGAACCTTCATCCACACCAAGGGAGTGGGAGCTTCAGGATCATTTAAGCTACCAAAAGAGCAGAAAAAGCCGACCAGAAAGTCTGCTGCGCCGAGTAAAAAGCCGCTGGCTAAGCCAAAGAAACCCGCTGCTACAACGAAAGCTTCCACAAAGAAACCTGCGGCCAAGAAAGAGACTTCTTCTACGAAAAACTCTTCTACAAAAAGTCCGTCATCCAAGAAAGATACGTCCAAGAAGCCTGCAGTCAAGAAGCCATCAGGCACAAAGTCACCAACAAAGCCGAAGGTAGCTGCGAAGAAACCTAGCACAAAGAAAGAAGTTAAAAAGCCGGCCGCAGTCAAGAAAGCTAAGGTGACCAAGAAGAAGTAAACGAAGAGATATCTTCGCCCGGCGTCCAGTAAACCAAACGGCTCTTTTAGGAGCCACCAAATAAACAAAAGCAATGACCAACTTGAAAAAAAAACAAAACATATATTTCCCTCCATATATTTGACGGAATAACAAAGTAAAACTAGGTGCAACACACACACTCGCACTCACACAGGATAAAAAAAAAAAAAAAAAACAGGCAATCGAAGATCAACGCCCGAAAGCTGCAAAGAAAATGCTCTTGTCAATAAGACGTAAGATAGATCTCGCAAAAAAAAAAAAAAACGAAACAAAAGAGAACTTGAGCGTTGTTTAATAAGTTTCTCTGATGCTTGACCAGAGATGGAGTGAAACACTCGAGCGCGTGCGGAGAACGTGAACTTAGCCGTGAACTTCGGCCTAAAAAATCAAAAGAAAATAAAAACTGAAAACCGATAAGGTTGAAAAATGTCAAAGGTTCAGCATCTTGTGAAAAGTCACAAACTCTTCGGGCATAGGCTTTCTTCAGTGTGAAAACCATTACATGATACTTCGTGCGAGTGTTCATTGCAACGTAACAAACGGAAGCTAAGCGCGCGGAAACTGCCTGTTAAATTATGCGCGCGCGGAGAACATGACATTAGGTGCCACTGGCTTGTTGATTTTCGCGGGGAGTCTTATAATAGTCCACGATAAACGTTGACGGCACACGGAAAGTTTGCGTGAAAAACTGACAGGCAGCGTTCCGAGCTATCCTTTATAAAGAAAAGCATAAAGAACTTGAACTGGGCCATTCATTGCTGTAAACAGTTTTATTTTGCAAAAACAAAAAAAACACACACACACACACACAAAAACTCTATGTATATATTTCTCTTAAATCTAATAGTTATCTCAAATCTGAAAGCTTAAAAGAAAGCCTTGTGTAGTGTGGCGATTAAAGGAGCAGAAGGGGTTAATAACTAAAGAACTGACACGTTGGACATTGCTTTTTATGACATGTGGTGGCTCCTAAAGGAGCCGTTTTTGTTGTGAATCAACGCTGGAGTCGATGTTTACTTGCTGCTGGTATACTTGGTGACAGCCTTAGTGCCTTCGCTGACAGCATGCTTTGCAAGTTCTCCGGGCAGAAGCAACCTGATGGCGGTCTGGATCTCGCGGGAGCTGATGGTCGACTTCTTGTTGTAGTGCGCCAGGCGGGAAGACTCATTGGCGATACGCTCGAAGATATCATTCACAAACGAATTCATGATACCCATGGCCTTGCTAGAAATACCCGTATCGGGATGAACTTGCTTAAGGACCTTGTAGATGTAGATCGCATAGCTCTCCTTTCTCTTTCCCTTCCTCTTTTTCTTGGCCGAACCATCAACTGCCGCCGACTTAGTTTTTCCCGCTCGCTTCTCGCCTTTCTTTGCTGCTGGAACTTTCGGTGCCATGTTTATCTGGCTTCTCTGAAAAATTGTTTGGAATTCTAGATGATCCGATGAGATCAGCTTTCAACATGCCACGGTAACTTAACTGCTATTTATTACAAATTATCCAGGAGGATTAATTAGTATGCGGATCGAAATTGCCTTTCGCCGATTGGTTATTTCATTAACTGACAACTACCCATAGGCCGACGCTACCGACAGCGCATTTTGCCGGCTAATTATCTTTTGTTCGGAGTACGGCGCGGTTTTGATTGGTGCGCTTTGATCCTCTGATTTGAAGAAAAATCAAATAAAAATCCGGGTCATAGTTTCGGGCTGACTAGACTAGAACAAAATCGTTCAACTCAACTTTGCCAGAGATAACAAGCAAAGAGAACATTCAGAAAGTGAAAATGACAGGTCGAGGAAAAGGCAAAGCTCCGGGCACCAAGTCTAAGAGCCGTTCATCGCGGGCAGGACTTCAGTTTCCTGTTGGTCGTATCCATCGTCTCCTTCGCAAAGGCAACTACGGCGAGCGTGTCGGCGCAGGTGCTCCAGTCTACTTGGCTGCCGTACTGGAGTATCTGAGTGCTGAGATTCTCGAGTTAGCTGGAAATGCTGCTCGGGACAACAAGAAAACCAGGATCATCCCTCGTCACCTGCAGTTAGCCGTTCGAAACGATGAAGAGTTAAACAAACTTCTTGCTGGTGTGACTATCGCTCAGGGTGGAGTTCTTCCCAACATACAAGCAGTGCTTCTACCCAAGAAGGCGGAGAAGAAACAACATTAAGCTCCCAGCTTAATAACAAACTCAAAACGGCTCTTTTAGGAGCCACCAAATGTTGATAACAGTCATGTTCCAATACAAAGATAAGCGGCCTTATAGCAATACATCAAAGTTACCAAAAACTACCTCCTGTTAGGCATTCGCTTCAACTACAAAACAAAACTAATGAAATCAATGTAAAGTTGCCTGCAGTACACACATAGAGAAAAACACAAGGCGTACAATAATTAGGCATGCGCGCGTTGGTTTTAAACCGAAAGTCCAGTGTATTATATTTATCAGCTGGAAGTCGATAAAAGTGACTTAAAACAGTCTTAGCGAGTTAATCTCTTGTGTGACTTTCATATATATTCTCTACGGCTTTTATTACAAGATCTAATAAGTACCTACGAGTGTTCGAGACGTTGTCTAGTGGTCCTGCTCGGTTCGGCCAGGAAGGCGGCAAAAGCGAAAGAGCAATCCAAATGTCCGGCAGTAAACTTATTTACTATGTGGGTGTATTCATCATGCAGTTTGCAAATCTAGATATTCGCTGGCGCGTGCTACAGAAAGAATGCAACAGTTATGAATAAGAACTACTGCTGATTACTACAAGCCGAGATGTGTGTCATGCAATAGGAAAACCATTGTTAATGTTATACAAAGCGTGTCCGTAAGTAGTTGGGTTAGTTTACATTTTTTTGTCACCCTTATTTTATGCTTGTCATCTAATCGACAGATTAGCGGAATAAAAACGTTCTTAACCGACTCTCAACCCGAGGAATGTTCTGGGAGAATGTTCTTAAAATCTTGGTTAATCTCAGCCTTAACGTTCTTATAAAAAAAAAAAGTTATAGTTGTCTCAGTCATCTCATTTGCCTACTGAAAGACTATTCCAACTTAAAATTGTTAACAGATTGGTCTTGAAAACACACACCATAATTTAACTCTTATCTCGACGGCCTTGTTTGCAAGCGCTTAATTTGATCAACGCTCGACACCTAAAACCCAACACTTTACATACACAGAACTTTGATCAAAAATAATGTCAGCTATTATTGCAACTCTTAACTTCTGTTTTACATCACTAACGTAACGCAAATTAAAGTTCAACATAGAACTATTTGTTGCTGTTGTTAAAAATGAATCGCATTTATTGCTGGTCGGGACTTTCGTTAGACTTGTTGGCTCCTAAAGGAGCCGTTTTTTTAAGGGGGAGCTTGTAGTCAGGCACTTCCCTAACCACCAAATCCGTAGAGAGTACGTCCTTGGCGTTTGAGAGCGTAGACCACGTCCATGGCTGTCACTGTCTTTCGTTTGGCGTGCTCGGTGTAGGTCACAGCATCACGTATGACGTTCTCAAGGAAGACTTTCAGGACCCCGCGAGTCTCTTCGTAGATCAGACCAGAGATACGCTTCACACCACCGCGGCGAGCTAGACGACGGATAGCAGGCTTGGTTATGCCCTGGATGTTGTCTCTTAAAATTTTACGATGACGCTTAGCGCCGCCCTTTCCTAGACCTTTGCCTCCTTTACCGCGTCCAGACATGACTTGTTTTAGATAATCCAGTAGCGAAACTGCGAGTTAACGAACCCTGCCGACTTTGCTGGCGCTTTAGTTTGTCCAGTTGTACCTCTCGGGAAACATAACTTTCAAAACAAAGCAAAGGCGAACGCTTTGCCGACAGTCTCATGAATATTTATACTCGGCATGCCTTACTTTGGATAACTTACTTGCCCGTTAAGGAAAACTGTTACGAGAAATTCTCATTTCTTGTTAACAAAGTCAGACTTAAACTAAACAGGAAATATATATATATCTATATCACAGTGCCCACAATTCCGTAATATTCCGCATGCTTTCGAGTCATTTTCAAATTTCTAGCAACAAGCTGCCTAAGATCGAAAGTTCAGCCGCATCTTCTTCACAACAGAAAAGCAAATTTCTCACAGCCAATCACATGCGTCATTAATCAGCCAATCGGATCACGGGCTTTCTGTTATAAATCGATTTTACTCAATGGTGGTGAAACAAATCAAAACTTTTTGATCGCTTTCAAAACGTCAAATCTCTACTTTCAGTCATGGCTCGTACCAAGCAAACGGCTCGAAAATCGACTGGTGGAAAAGCTCCTCGTAAGCAGTTAGCTACAAAAGCAGCCCGGAAGAGCGCTCCTGCTACTGGTGGTGTCAAGAAACCTCATCGTTACAGACCCGGAACAGTTGCTCTCCGAGAAATTCGCCGTTATCAGAAATCTACAGAACTACTCATCCGCAAGCTGCCTTTTCAGCGTCTTGTGCGAGAGATTGCGCAGGATTTCAAAACGGACCTGCGCTTTCAAAGCTCTGCCGTCCTAGCTCTCCAAGAGGCCAGTGAAGCCTATCTAGTGGGCTTGTTTGAGGATACCAACCTGTGCGCTATCCACGCCAAACGTGTCACCATTATGCCAAAGGATATCCAGTTGGCCAGACGAATCAGAGGCGAGCGTGCTTAAGTGAGCTTACGCTTCACATACTTAAAACTAAAACGGCTCCTTTAGGAGCCACCACTTGAAGATAAAGTCAATGACCAATAAATTGTACCCTTAACTTTTAGCAAGGTTCTGTCTTAACACGTTCCACATTTCTTTTTCTGACGCCAAAGCTGTGTTGAAAACGAACAAACAAATGAACGAAAAATCCAACAAACGAAGGATAGAACTAACCAATACGCGAACCAGTCAACAAACAGACGATGGAAAGAACTAACAAATAAACGAACCAACAAACGAAGGAAAGAACGAACAATGAGCGAAGGAACGAACAAACAAACCAACGAACAAACGAAGGATATAACTAACAAATCAACGAATAAACCAATGAAACTAACCAACCAACAAACTGACCAAACGTCAACAAAACATCAGTCCAATATCATTCTTTCTAGCGTTTCTTCGCATTAGACAGCGTTTGCCTTTACATGTCGGTCGATTCACTTCGAGTTTTATCGTGTTGTTGGAAAAAAGACTGTACCTCGGTCTCTTTAAAAAGGTTTTAATAAAGTATTTCAATGAAAAACTCAAATAAAACTGTGTACCAAGCAATTTATTGCCAAGTATTTGCATGAAAGAAACACAGAATAACAACGTCCGTTACTAACTTTGCCGGGCTTGTTCTCTCTGCGGTCCGCGTTTACAAGTAAAAACTTACAATGCTAACAACGTGCCTCGAATTTCTCGAAAGAGTCACACAATTCACAGCTCAGTAGACCGACAGAAACTAGCAGAATGTCAGACAACGCTAAGCGAAAGATGACCAAAACCCCTGCCGAACATCCGAAATACGAAGAGATGATTAAGACTGCTATTCTCACGTTGAAAGATCGCAACGGTTCTTCACGCCAAGCGATCGAGAAGTACGTTAAGGCCAACTACAAGGTGGGAGATACAGCATCTCATCACGTCAAGACAGCTCTGAAGAAGGGTACAGCCAATGGAACCTTCATCCACACCAAGGGAGTGGGAGCTTCAGGATCATTTAAGCTACCAAAAGAGCAGAAAAAGCCGACCAGAAAGTCTGCTGCGCCGAGTAAAAAGCCGCTGGCTAAGCCAAAGAAACCCGCTGCTACAACGAAAGCTTCCACAAAGAAACCTGCGGCCAAGAAAGAGACTTCTTCTACGAAAAACTCTTCTACAAAAAGTCCGTCATCCAAGAAAGATACGTCCAAGAAGCCTGCAGTCAAGAAGCCATCAGGCACAAAGTCACCAACAAAGCCGAAGGTAGCTGCGAAGAAACCTAGCACAAAGAAAGAAGTTAAAAAGCCGGCCGCAGTCAAGAAAGCTAAGGTGACCAAGAAGAAGTAAACGAAGAGATATCTTCGCCCGGCGTCCAGTAAACCAAACGGCTCTTTTAGGAGCCACCAAATAAACAAAAGCAATGACCAACTTGAAAAAAAAACAAAACATATATTTCCCTCCATATATTTGACGGAATAACAAAGTAAAACTAGGTGCAACACACACACTCGCACTCACACAGGATAAAAAAAAAAAAAAAAAACAGGCAATCGAAGATCAACGCCCGAAAGCTGCAAAGAAAATGCTCTTGTCAATAAGACGTAAGATAGATCTCGCAAAAAAAAAAAAAAACGAAACAAAAGAGAACTTGAGCGTTGTTTAATAAGTTTCTCTGATGCTTGACCAGAGATGGAGTGAAACACTCGAGCGCGTGCGGAGAACGTGAACTTAGCCGTGAACTTCGGCCTAAAAAATCAAAAGAAAATAAAAACTGAAAACCGATAAGGTTGAAAAATGTCAAAGGTTCAGCATCTTGTGAAAAGTCACAAACTCTTCGGGCATAGGCTTTCTTCAGTGTGAAAACCATTACATGATACTTCGTGCGAGTGTTCATTGCAACGTAACAAACGGAAGCTAAGCGCGCGGAAACTGCCTGTTAAATTATGCGCGCGCGGAGAACATGACATTAGGTGCCACTGGCTTGTTGATTTTCGCGGGGAGTCTTATAATAGTCCACGATAAACGTTGACGGCACACGGAAAGTTTGCGTGAAAAACTGACAGGCAGCGTTCCGAGCTATCCTTTATAAAGAAAAGCATAAAGAACTTGAACTGGGCCATTCATTGCTGTAAACAGTTTTATTTTGCAAAAACAAAAAAAACACACACACACACACACAAAAACTCTATGTATATATTTCTCTTAAATCTAATAGTTATCTCAAATCTGAAAGCTTAAAAGAAAGCCTTGTGTAGTGTGGCGATTAAAGGAGCAGAAGGGGTTAATAACTAAAGAACTGACACGTTGGACATTGCTTTTTATGACATGTGGTGGCTCCTAAAGGAGCCGTTTTTGTTGTGAATCAACGCTGGAGTCGATGTTTACTTGCTGCTGGTATACTTGGTGACAGCCTTAGTGCCTTCGCTGACAGCATGCTTTGCAAGTTCTCCGGGCAGAAGCAACCTGATGGCGGTCTGGATCTCGCGGGAGCTGATGGTCGACTTCTTGTTGTAGTGCGCCAGGCGGGAAGACTCATTGGCGATACGCTCGAAGATATCATTCACAAACGAATTCATGATACCCATGGCCTTGCTAGAAATACCCGTATCGGGATGAACTTGCTTAAGGACCTTGTAGATGTAGATCGCATAGCTCTCCTTTCTCTTTCCCTTCCTCTTTTTCTTGGCCGAACCATCAACTGCCGCCGACTTAGTTTTTCCCGCTCGCTTCTCGCCTTTCTTTGCTGCTGGAACTTTCGGTGCCATGTTTATCTGGCTTCTCTGAAAAATTGTTTGGAATTCTAGATGATCCGATGAGATCAGCTTTCAACATGCCACGGTAACTTAACTGCTATTTATTACAAATTATCCAGGAGGATTAATTAGTATGCGGATCGAAATTGCCTTTCGCCGATTGGTTATTTCATTAACTGACAACTACCCATAGGCCGACGCTACCGACAGCGCATTTTGCCGGCTAATTATCTTTTGTTCGGAGTACGGCGCGGTTTTGATTGGTGCGCTTTGATCCTCTGATTTGAAGAAAAATCAAATAAAAATCCGGGTCATAGTTTCGGGCTGACTAGACTAGAACAAAATCGTTCAACTCAACTTTGCCAGAGATAACAAGCAAAGAGAACATTCAGAAAGTGAAAATGACAGGTCGAGGAAAAGGCAAAGCTCCGGGCACCAAGTCTAAGAGCCGTTCATCGCGGGCAGGACTTCAGTTTCCTGTTGGTCGTATCCATCGTCTCCTTCGCAAAGGCAACTACGGCGAGCGTGTCGGCGCAGGTGCTCCAGTCTACTTGGCTGCCGTACTGGAGTATCTGAGTGCTGAGATTCTCGAGTTAGCTGGAAATGCTGCTCGGGACAACAAGAAAACCAGGATCATCCCTCGTCACCTGCAGTTAGCCGTTCGAAACGATGAAGAGTTAAACAAACTTCTTGCTGGTGTGACTATCGCTCAGGGTGGAGTTCTTCCCAACATACAAGCAGTGCTTCTACCCAAGAAGGCGGAGAAGAAACAACATTAAGCTCCCAGCTTAATAACAAACTCAAAACGGCTCTTTTAGGAGCCACCAAATGTTGATAACAGTCATGTTCCAATACAAAGATAAGCGGCCTTATAGCAATACATCAAAGTTACCAAAAACTACCTCCTGTTAGGCATTCGCTTCAACTACAAAACAAAACTAATGAAATCAATGTAAAGTTGCCTGCAGTACACACATAGAGAAAAACACAAGGCGTACAATAATTAGGCATGCGCGCGTTCGTTTTAAACCGAAAGTCCAGTGTATTATATTTATCAGCTGGAAGTCGATAAAAGTGACTTAAAACAGTCTTAGCGAGTTAATCTCTTGTGTGACTTTCATATATATTCTCTACGGCTTTTATTACAAGATCTAATAAGTACCTACGAGTGTTCGAGAAGTTGTCTAGTGGTCCTGCTCGGTTCGGCCAGGAAGGCGGCAAAAGCGAAAGAGCAATCCAAATGTCCGGCAGTAAACTTATTTACTATGTGGGTGTATTCATCATGCAGTTTGCAAATCTAGATATTCGCTGGCGCGTGCTACAGAAAGAATGCAACAGTTATGAATAAGAACTACTGCTGATTACTACAAGCCGAGATGTGTGTCATGCAATAGGAAAACCATTGTTAATGTTATACAAAGCGTGTCCGTAAGTAGTTGGGTTAGTTTACATTTTTTTGTCACCCTTATTTTATGCTTGTCATCTAATCGACAGATTAGCGGAATAAAAACGTTCTTAACCGACTCTCAACCCGAGGAATGTTCTGGGAGAATGTTCTTAAAATCTTGGTTAATCTCAGCCTTAACGTTCTTATAAAAAAAAAAAGTTATAGTTGTCTCAGTCATCTCATTTGCCTACTGAAAGACTATTCCAACTTAAAATTGTTAACAGATTGGTCTTGAAAACACACACCATAATTTAACTCTTATCTCGACGGCCTTGTTTGCAAGCGCTTAATTTGATCAACGCTCGACACCTAAAACCCAACACTTTACATACACAGAACTTTGATCAAAAATAATGTCAGCTATTATTGCAACTCTTAACTTCTGTTTTACATCACTAACGTAACGCAAATTAAAGTTCAACATAGAACTATTTGTTGCTGTTGTTAAAAATGAATCGCATTTATTGCTGGTCGGGACTTTCGTTAGACTTGTTGGCTCCTAAAGGAGCCGTTTTTTTAAGGGGGAGCTTGTAGTCAGGCACTTCCCTAACCACCAAATCCGTAGAGAGTACGTCCTTGGCGTTTGAGAGCGTAGACCACGTCCATGGCTGTCACTGTCTTTCGTTTGGCGTGCTCGGTGTAGGTCACAGCATCACGTATGACGTTCTCAAGGAAGACTTTCAGGACCCCGCGAGTCTCTTCGTAGATCAGACCAGAGATACGCTTCACACCACCGCGGCGAGCTAGACGACGGATAGCAGGCTTGGTTATGCCCTGGATGTTGTCTCTTAAAATTTTACGATGACGCTTAGCGCCGCCCTTTCCTAGACCTTTGCCTCCTTTACCGCGTCCAGACATGACTTGTTTTAGATAATCCAGTAGCGAAACTGCGAGTTAACGAACCCTGCCGACTTTGCTGGCGCTTTAGTTTGTCCAGTTGTACCTCTCGGGAAACATAACTTTCAAAACAAAGCAAAGGCGAACGCTTTGCCGACAGTCTCATGAATATTTATACTCGGCATGCCTTACTTTGGATAACTTACTTGCCCGTTAAGGAAAACTGTTACGAGAAATTCTCATTTCTTGTTAACAAAGTCAGACTTAAACTAAACAGGAAATATATATATATCTATATCACAGTGCCCACAATTCCGTAATATTCCGCATGCTTTCGAGTCATTTTCAAATTTCTAGCAACAAGCTGCCTAAGATCGAAAGTTCAGCCGCATCTTCTTCACAACAGAAAAGCAAATTTCTCACAGCCAATCACATGCGTCATTAATCAGCCAATCGGATCACGGGCTTTCTGTTATAAATCGATTTTACTCAATGGTGGTGAAACAAATCAAAACTTTTTGATCGCTTTCAAAACGTCAAATCTCTACTTTCAGTCATGGCTCGTACCAAGCAAACGGCTCGAAAATCGACTGGTGGAAAAGCTCCTCGTAAGCAGTTAGCTACAAAAGCAGCCCGGAAGAGCGCTCCTGCTACTGGTGGTGTCAAGAAACCTCATCGTTACAGACCCGGAACAGTTGCTCTCCGAGAAATTCGCCGTTATCAGAAATCTACAGAACTACTCATCCGCAAGCTGCCTTTTCAGCGTCTTGTGCGAGAGATTGCGCAGGATTTCAAAACGGACCTGCGCTTTCAAAGCTCTGCCGTCCTAGCTCTCCAAGAGGCCAGTGAAGCCTATCTAGTGGGCTTGTTTGAGGATACCAACCTGTGCGCTATCCACGCCAAACGTGTCACCATTATGCCAAAGGATATCCAGTTGGCCAGACGAATCAGAGGCGAGCGTGCTTAAGTGAGCTTACGCTTCACATACTTAAAACTAAAACAGCTCCTTTAGGAGCCACCACTTGAAGATAAAGTCAATGACCAATAAATTGTACCCTTAACTTTTAGCAAGGTTCTGTCTTAACACGTTCCACATTTCTTTTTCTGACGCCAAAGCTGTGTTGAAAACGAACAAACAAATGAACGAAAAATCCAACAAACGAAGGATAGAACTAACCAATACGCGAACCAGTCAACAAACAGACGATGGAAAGAACTAACAAATAAACGAACCAACAAACGAAGGAAAGAACGAACAATGAGCGAAGGAACGAACAAACAAACCAACGAACAAACGAAGGATATAACTAACAAATCAACGAATAAACCAATGAAACTAACCAACCAACAAACTGACCAAACGTCAACAAAACATCAGTCCAATATCATTCTTTCTAGCGTTTCTTCGCATTAGACAGCGTTTGCCTTTACATGTCGGTCGATTCACTTCGAGTTTTATCGTGTTGTTGGAAAAAAGACTGTACCTCGGTCTCTTTAAAAAGGTTTTAATAAAGTATTTCAATGAAAAACTCAAATAAAACTGTGTACCAAGCAATTTATTGCCAAGTATTTGCATGAAAGAAACACAGAATAACAACGTCCGTTACTAACTTTGCCGGGCTTGTTCTCTCTGCGGTCCGCGTTTACAAGTAAAAACTTACAATGCTAACAACGTGCCTCGAATTTCTCGAAAGAGTCACACAATTCACAGCTCAGTAGACCGACAGAAACTAGCAGAATGTCAGACAACGCTAAGCGAAAGATGACCAAAACCCCTGCCGAACATCCGAAATACGAAGAGATGATTAAGACTGCTATTCTCACGTTGAAAGATCGCAACGGTTCTTCACGCCAAGCGATCGAGAAGTACGTTAAGGCCAACTACAAGGTGGGAGATACAGCATCTCATCACGTCAAGACAGCTCTGAAGAAGGGTACAGCCAATGGAACCTTCATCCACACCAAGGGAGTGGGAGCTTCAGGATCATTTAAGCTACCAAAAGAGCAGAAAAAGCCGACCAGAAAGTCTGCTGCGCCGAGTAAAAAGCCGCTGGCTAAGCCAAAGAAACCCGCTGCTACAACGAAAGCTTCCACAAAGAAACCTGCGGCCAAGAAAGAGACTTCTTCTACGAAAAACTCTTCTACAAAAAGTCCGTCATCCAAGAAAGATACGTCCAAGAAGCCTGCAGTCAAGAAGCCATCAGGCACAAAATCACCAACAAAGCCGAAGGTAGCTGCGAAGAAACCTAGCACAAAGAAAGAAGTTAAAAAGCCGGCCGCAGTCAAGAAAGCTAAGGTGACCAAGAAGAAGTAAACGAAGAGATATCTTCGCCCGGCGTCCAGTAAACCAAACGGCTCTTTTAGGAGCCACCAAATAAACAAAAGCAATGACCAACTTGAAAAAAAAACAAAACATATATTTCCCTCCATATATTTGACGGAATAACAAAGTAAAACTAGGTGCAACACACACACTCGCACTCACACAGGATAAAAAAAAAAAAAAAAAACAGGCAATCGAAGATCAACGCCCGAAAGCTGCAAAGAAAATGCTCTTGTCAATAAGACGTAAGATAGATCTCGCAAAAAAAAAAAAAAACGAAACAAAAGAGAACTTGAGCGTTGTTTAATAAGTTTCTCTGATGCTTGACCAGAGATGGAGTGAAACACTCGAGCGCGTGCGGAGAACGTGAACTTAGCCGTGAACTTCGGCCTAAAAAATCAAAAGAAAATAAAAACTGAAAACCGATAAGGTTGAAAAATGTCAAAGGTTCAGCATCTTGTGAAAAGTCACAAACTCTTCGGGCATAGGCTTTCTTCAGTGTGAAAACCATTACATGATACTTCGTGCGAGTGTTCATTGCAACGTAACAAACGGAAGCTAAGCGCGCGGAAACTGCCTGTTAAATTATGCGCGCGCGGAGAACATGACATTAGGTGCCACTGGCTTGTTGATTTTCGCGGGGAGTCTTATAATAGTCCACGATAAACGTTGACGGCACACGGAAAGTTTGCGTGAAAAACTGACAGGCAGCGTTCCGAGCTATCCTTTATAAAGAAAAGCATAAAGAACTTGAACTGGGCCATTCATTGCTGTAAACAGTTTTATTTTGCAAAAACAAAAAAACACACACACACACACACAAAAACTCTATGTATATATTTCTCTTAAATCTAATAGTTATCTCAAATCTGAAAGCTTAAAAGAAAGCCTTGTGTAGTGTGGCGATTAAAGGAGCAGAAGGGGTTAATAACTAAAGAACTGACACGTTGGACATTGCTTTTTATGACATGTGGTGGCTCCTAAAGGAGCCGTTTTTGTTGTGAATCAACGCTGGAGTCGATGTTTACTTGCTGCTGGTATACTTGGTGACAGCCTTAGTGCCTTCGCTGACAGCATGCTTTGCAAGTTCTCCGGGCAGAAGCAACCTGATGGCGGTCTGGATCTCGCGGGAGCTGATGGTCGACTTCTTGTTGTAGTGCGCCAGGCGGGAAGACTCATTGGCGATACGCTCGAAGATATCATTCACAAACGAATTCATGATACCCATGGCCTTGCTAGAAATACCCGTATCGGGATGAACTTGCTTAAGGACCTTGTAGATGTAGATCGCATAGCTCTCCTTTCTCTTTCCCTTCCTCTTTTTCTTGGCCGAACCATCAACTGCCGCCGACTTAGTTTTTCCCGCTCGCTTCTCGCCTTTCTTTGCTGCTGGAACTTTCGGTGCCATGTTTATCTGGCTTCTCTGAAAAATTGTTTGGAATTCTAGATGATCCGATGAGATCAGCTTTCAACATGCCACGGTAACTTAACTGCTATTTATTACAAATTATCCAGGAGGATTAATTAGTATGCGGATCGAAATTGCCTTTCGCCGATTGGTTATTTCATTAACTGACAACTACCCATAGGCCGACGCTACCGACAGCGCATTTTGCCGGCTAATTATCTTTTGTTCGGAGTACGGCGCGGTTTTGATTGGTGCGCTTTGATCCTCTGATTTGAAGAAAAATCAAATAAAAATCCGGGTCATAGTTTCGGGCTGACTAGACTAGAACAAAATCGTTCAACTCAACTTTGCCAGAGATAACAAGCAAAGAGAACATTCAGAAAGTGAAAATGACAGGTCGAGGAAAAGGCAAAGCTCCGGGCACCAAGTCTAAGAGCCGTTCATCGCGGGCAGGACTTCAGTTTCCTGTTGGTCGTATCCATCGTCTCCTTCGCAAAGGCAACTACGGCGAGCGTGTCGGCGCAGGTGCTCCAGTCTACTTGGCTGCCGTACTGGAGTATCTGAGTGCTGAGATTCTCGAGTTAGCTGGAAATGCTGCTCGGGACAACAAGAAAACCAGGATCATCCCTCGTCACCTGCAGTTAGCCGTTCGAAACGATGAAGAGTTAAACAAACTTCTTGCTGGTGTGACTATCGCTCAGGGTGGAGTTCTTCCCAACATACAAGCAGTGCTTCTACCCAAGAAGGCGGAGAAGAAACAACATTAAGCTCCCAGCTTAATAACAAACTCAAAACGGCTCTTTTAGGAGCCACCAAATGTTGATAACAGTCATGTTCCAATACAAAGATAAGCGGCCTTATAGCAATACATCAAAGTTACCAAAAACTACCTCCTGTTAGGCATTCGCTTCAACTACAAAACAAAACTAATGAAATCAATGTAAAGTTGCCTGCAGTACACACATAGAGAAAAACACAAGGCGTACAATAATTAGGCATGCGCGCGTTCGTTTTAAACCGAAAGTCCAGTGTATTATATTTATCAGCTGGAAGTCGATAAAAGTGACTTAAAACAGTCTTAGCGAGTTAATCTCTTGTGTGACTTTCATATATATTCTCTACGGCTTTTATTACAAGATCTAATAAGTACCTACGAGTGTTCGAGAAGTTGTCTAGTGGTCCTGCTCGGTTCGGCCAGGAAGGCGGCAAAAGCGAAAGAGCAATCCAAATGTCCGGCAGTAAACTTATTTACTATGTGGGTGTATTCATCATGCAGTTTGCAAATCTAGATATTCGCTGGCGCGTGCTACAGAAAGAATGCAACAGTTATGAATAAGAACTACTGCTGATTACTACAAGCCGAGATGTGTGTCATGCAATAGGAAAACCATTGTTAATGTTATACAAAGCGTGTCCGTAAGTAGTTGGGTTAGTTTACATTTTTTTGTCACCCTTATTTTATGCTTGTCATCTAATCGACAGATTAGCGGAATAAAAACGTTCTTAACCGACTCTCAACCCGAGGAATGTTCTGGGAGAATGTTCTTAAAATCTTGGTTAATCTCAGCCTTAACGTTCTTATAAAAAAAAAAAGTTATAGTTGTCTCAGTCATCTCATTTGCCTACTGAAAGACTATTCCAACTTAAAATTGTTAACAGATTGGTCTTGAAAACACACACCATAATTTAACTCTTATCTCGACGGCCTTGTTTGCAAGCGCTTAATTTGATCAACGCTCGACACCTAAAACCCAACACTTTACATACACAGAACTTTGATCAAAAATAATGTCAGCTATTATTGCAACTCTTAACTTCTGTTTTACATCACTAACGTAACGCAAATTAAAGTTCAACATAGAACTATTTGTTGCTGTTGTTAAAAATGAATCGCATTTATTGCTGGTCGGGACTTTCGTTAGACTTGTTGGCTCCTAAAGGAGCCGTTTTTTTAAGGGGGAGCTTGTAGTCAGGCACTTCCCTAACCACCAAATCCGTAGAGAGTACGTCCTTGGCGTTTGAGAGCGTAGACCACGTCCATGGCTGTCACTGTCTTTCGTTTGGCGTGCTCGGTGTAGGTCACAGCATCACGTATGACGTTCTCAAGGAAGACTTTCAGGACCCCGCGAGTCTCTTCGTAGATCAGACCAGAGATACGCTTCACACCACCGCGGCGAGCTAGACGACGGATAGCAGGCTTGGTTATGCCCTGGATGTTGTCTCTTAAAATTTTACGATGACGCTTAGCGCCGCCCTTTCCTAGACCTTTGCCTCCTTTACCGCGTCGAGACATGACTTGTTTTAGATAATCCAGTAGCGAAACTGCGAGTTAACGAACCCTGCCGACTTTGCTGGCGCTTTAGTTTGTCCAGTTGTACCTCTCGGGAAACATAACTTTCAAAACAAAGCAAAGGCGAACGCTTTGCCGACAGTCTCATGAATATTTATACTCGGCATGCCTTACTTTGGATAACTTACTTGCCCGTTAAGGAAAACTGTTACGAGAAATTCTCATTTCTTGTTAACAAAGTCAGACTTAAACTAAACAGGAAATATATATATATCTATATCACAGTGCCCACAATTCCGTAATATTCCGCATGCTTTCGAGTCATTTTCAAATTTCTAGCAACAAGCTGCCTAAGATCGAAAGTTCAGCCGCATCTTCTTCACAACAGAAAAGCAAATTTCTCACAGCCAATCACATGCGTCATTAATCAGCCAATCGGATCACGGGCTTTCTGTTATAAATCGATTTTACTCAATGGTGGTGAAACAAATCAAAACTTTTTGATCGCTTTCAAAACGTCAAATCTCTACTTTCAGTCATGGCTCGTACCAAGCAAACGGCTCGAAAATCGACTGGTGGAAAAGCTCCTCGTAAGCAGTTAGCTACAAAAGCAGCCCGGAAGAGCGCTCCTGCTACTGGTGGTGTCAAGAAACCTCATCGTTACAGACCCGGAACAGTTGCTCTCCGAGAAATTCGCCGTTATCAGAAATCTACAGAACTACTCATCCGCAAGCTGCCTTTTCAGCGTCTTGTGCGAGAGATTGCGCAGGATTTCAAAACGGACCTGCGCTTTCAAAGCTCTGCCGTCCTAGCTCTCCAAGAGGCCAGTGAAGCCTATCTAGTGGGCTTGTTTGAGGATACCAACCTGTGCGCTATCCACGCCAAACGTGTCACCATTATGCCAAAGGATATCCAGTTGGCCAGACGAATCAGAGGCGAGCGTGCTTAAGTGAGCTTACGCTTCACATACTTAAAACTAAAACGGCTCCTTTAGGAGCCACCACTTGAAGATAAAGTCAATGACCAATAAATTGTACCCTTAACTTTTAGCAAGGTTCTGTCTTAACACGTTCCACATTTCTTTTTCTGACGCCAAAGCTGTGTTGAAAACGAACAAACAAATGAACGAAAAATCCAACAAACGAAGGATAGAACTAACCAATACGCGAACCAGTCAACAAACAGACGATGGAAAGAACTAACAAATAAACGAACCAACAAACGAAGGAAAGAACGAACAATGAGCGAAGGAACGAACAAACAAACCAACGAACAAACGAAGGATATAACTAACAAATCAACGAATAAACCAATGAAACTAACCAACCAACAAACTGACCAAACGTCAACAAAACATCAGTCCAATATCATTCTTTCTAGCGTTTCTTCGCATTAGACAGCGTTTGCCTTTACATGTCGGTCGATTCACTTCGAGTTTTATCGTGTTGTTGGAAAAAAGACTGTACCTCGGTCTCTTTAAAAAGGTTTTAATAAAGTATTTCAATGAAAAACTCAAATAAAACTGTGTACCAAGCAATTTATTGCCAAGTATTTGCATGAAAGAAACACAGAATAACAACGTCCGTTACTAACTTTGCCGGGCTTGTTCTCTCTGCGGTCCGCGTTTACAAGTAAAAACTTACAATGCTAACAACGTGCCTCGAATTTCTCGAAAGAGTCACACAATTCACAGCTCAGTAGACCGACAGAAACTAGCAGAATGTCAGACAACGCTAAGCGAAAGATGACCAAAACCCCTGCCGAACATCCGAAATACGAAGAGATGATTAAGACTGCTATTCTCACGTTGAAAGATCGCAACGGTTCTTCACGCCAAGCGATCGAGAAGTACGTTAAGGCCAACTACAAGGTGGGAGATACAGCATCTCATCACGTCAAGACAGCTCTGAAGAAGGGTACAGCCAATGGAACCTTCATCCACACCAAGGGAGTGGGAGCTTCAGGATCATTTAAGCTACCAAAAGAGCAGAAAAAGCCGACCAGAAAGTCTGCTGCGCCGAGTAAAAAGCCGCTGGCTAAGCCAAAGAAACCCGCTGCTACAACGAAAGCTTCCACAAAGAAACCTGCGGCCAAGAAAGAGACTTCTTCTACGAAAAACTCTTCTACAAAAAGTCCGTCATCCAAGAAAGATACGTCCAAGAAGCCTGCAGTCAAGAAGCCATCAGGCACAAAGTCACCAACAAAGCCGAAGGTAGCTGCGAAGAAACCTAGCACAAAGAAAGAAGTTAAAAAGCCGGCCGCAGTCAAGAAAGCTAAGGTGACCAAGAAGAAGTAAACGAAGAGATATCTTCGCCCGGCGTCCAGTAAACCAAACGGCTCTTTTAGGAGCCACCAAATAAACAAAAGCAATGACCAACTTGAAAAAAAAACAAAACATATATTTCCCTCCATATATTTGACGGAATAACAAAGTAAAACTAGGTGCAACACACACACTCGCACTCACACAGGATAAAAAAAAAAAAAAAAAACAGGCAATCGAAGATCAACGCCCGAAAGCTGCAAAGAAAATGCTCTTGTCAATAAGACGTAAGATAGATCTCGCAAAAAAAAAAAAAAACGAAACAAAAGAGAACTTGAGCGTTGTTTAATAAGTTTCTCTGATGCTTGACCAGAGACGGAGTGAAACACTCGAGCGCGTGCGGAGAACGTGAACTTAGCCGTGAACTTCGGCCTAAAAAATCAAAAGAAAATAAAAACTGAAAACCGATAAGGTTGAAAAATGTCAAAGGTTCAGCATCTTGTGAAAAGTCACAAACTCTTCGGGCATAGGCTTTCTTCAGTGTGAAAACCATTACATGATACTTCGTGCGAGTGTTCATTGCAACGTAACAAACGGAAGCTAAGCGCGCGGAAACTGCCTGTTAAATTATGCGCGCGCGGAGAACATGACATTAGGTGCCACTGGCTTGTTGATTTTCGCGGGGAGTCTTATAATAGTCCACGATAAACGTTGACGGCACACGGAAAGTTTGCGTGAAAAACTGACAGGCAGCGTTCCGAGCTATCCTTTATAAAGAAAAGCATAAAGAACTTGAACTGGGCCATTCATTGCTGTAAACAGTTTTATTTTGCAAAAACAAAAAAAACACACACACACACACAAAAACTCTATGTATATATTTCTCTTAAATCTAATAGTTATCTCAAATCTGAAAGCTTAAAAGAAAGCCTTGTGTAGTGTGGCGATTAAAGGAGCAGAAGGGGTTAATAACTAAAGAACTGACACGTTGGACATTGCTTTTTATGACATGTGGTGGCTCCTAAAGGAGCCGTTTTTGTTGTGAATCAACGCTGGAGTCGATGTTTACTTGCTGCTGGTATACTTGGTGACAGCCTTAGTGCCTTCGCTGACAGCATGCTTTGCAAGTTCTCCGGGCAGAAGCAACCTGATGGCGGTCTGGATCTCGCGGGAGCTGATGGTCGACTTCTTGTTGTAGTGCGCCAGGCGGGAAGACTCATTGGCGATACGCTCGAAGATATCATTCACAAACGAATTCATGATACCCATGGCCTTGCTAGAAATACCCGTATCGGGATGAACTTGCTTAAGGACCTTGTAGATGTAGATCGCATAGCTCTCCTTTCTCTTTCCCTTCCTCTTTTTCTTGGCCGAACCATCAACTGCCGCCGACTTAGTTTTTCCCGCTCGCTTCTCGCCTTTCTTTGCTGCTGGAACTTTCGGTGCCATGTTTATCTGGCTTCTCTGAAAAATTGTTTGGAATTCTAGATGATCCGATGAGATCAGCTTTCAACATGCCACGGTAACTTAACTGCTATTTATTACAAATTATCCAGGAGGATTAATTAGTATGCGGATCGAAATTGCCTTTCGCCGATTGGTTATTTCATTAACTGACAACTACCCATAGGCCGACGCTACCGACAGCGCATTTTGCCGGCTAATTATCTTTTGTTCGGAGTACGGCGCGGTTTTGATTGGTGCGCTTTGATCCTCTGATTTGAAGAAAAATCAAATAAAAATCCGGGTCATAGTTTCGGGCTGACTAGACTAGAACAAAATCGTTCAACTCAACTTTGCCAGAGATAACAAGCAAAGAGAACATTCAGAAAGTGAAAATGACAGGTCGAGGAAAAGGCAAAGCTCCGGGCACCAAGTCTAAGAGCCGTTCATCGCGGGCAGGACTTCAGTTTCCTGTTGGTCGTATCCATCGTCTCCTTCGCAAAGGCAACTACGGCGAGCGTGTCGGCGCAGGTGCTCCAGTCTACTTGGCTGCCGTACTGGAGTATCTGAGTGCTGAGATTCTCGAGTTAGCTGGAAATGCTGCTCGGGACAACAAGAAAACCAGGATCATCCCTCGTCACCTGCAGTTAGCCGTTCGAAACGATGAAGAGTTAAACAAACTTCTTGCTGGTGTGACTATCGCTCAGGGTGGAGTTCTTCCCAACATACAAGCAGTGCTTCTACCCAAGAAGGCGGAGAAGAAACAACATTAAGCTCCCAGCTTAATAACAAACTCAAAACGGCTCTTTTAGGAGCCACCAAATGTTGATAACAGTCATGTTCCAATACAAAGATAAGCGGCCTTATAGCAATACATCAAAGTTACCAAAAACTACCTCCTGTTAGGCATTCGCTTCAACTACAAAACAAAACTAATGAAATCAATGTAAAGTTGCCTGCAGTACACACATAGAGAAAAACACAAGGCGTACAATAATTAGGCATGCGCGCGTTCGTTTTAAACCGAAAGTCCAGTGTATTATATTTATCAGCTGGAAGTCGATAAAAGTGACTTAAAACAGTCTTAGCGAGTTAATCTCTTGTGTGACTTTCATATATATTCTCTACGGCTTTTATTACAAGATCTAATAAGTACCTACGAGTGTTCGAGAAGTTGTCTAGTGGTCCTGCTCGGTTCGGCCAGGAAGGCGGCAAAAGCGAAAGAGCAATCCAAATGTCCGGCAGTAAACTTATTTACTATGTGGGTGTATTCATCATGCAGTTTGCAAATCTAGATATTCGCTGGCGCGTGCTACAGAAAGAATGCAACAGTTATGAATAAGAACTACTGCTGATTACTACAAGCCGAGATGTGTGTCATGCAATAGGAAAACCATTGTTAATGTTATACAAAGCGTGTCCGTAAGTAGTTGGGTTAGTTTACATTTTTTTGTCACCCTTATTTTATGCTTGTCATCTAATCGACAGATTAGCGGAATAAAAACGTTCTTAACCGACTCTCAACCCGAGGAATGTTCTGGGAGAATGTTCTTAAAATCTTGGTTAATCTCAGCCTTAACGTTCTTATAAAAAAAAAAAGTTATAGTTGTCTCAGTCATCTCATTTGCCTACTGAAAGACTATTCCAACTTAAAATTGTTAACAGATTGGTCTTGAAAACACACACCATAATTTAACTCTTATCTCGACGGCCTTGTTTGCAAGCGCTTAATTTGATCAACGCTCGACACCTAAAACCCAACACTTTACATACACAGAACTTTGATCAAAAATAATGTCAGCTATTATTGCAACTCTTAACTTCTGTTTTACATCACTAACGTAACGCAAATTAAAGTTCAACATAGAACTATTTGTTGCTGTTGTTAAAAATGAATCGCATTTATTGCTGGTCGGGACTTTCGTTAGACTTGTTGGCTCCTAAAGGAGCCGTTTTTTTAAGGGGGAGCTTGTAGTCAGGCACTTCCCTAACCACCAAATCCGTAGAGAGTACGTCCTTGGCGTTTGAGAGCGTAGACCACGTCCATGGCTGTCACTGTCTTTCGTTTGGCGTGCTCGGTGTAGGTCACAGCATCACGTATGACGTTCTCAAGGAAGACTTTCAGGACCCCGCGAGTCTCTTCGTAGATCAGACCAGAGATACGCTTCACACCACCGCGGCGAGCTAGACGACGGATAGCAGGCTTGGTTATGCCCTGGATGTTGTCTCTTAAAATTTTACGATGACGCTTAGCGCCGCCCTTTCCTAGACCTTTGCCTCCTTTACCGCGTCGAGACATGACTTGTTTTAGATAATCCAGTAGCGAAACTGCGAGTTAACGAACCCTGCCGACTTTGCTGGCGCTTTAGTTTGTCCAGTTGTACCTCTCGGGAAACATAACTTTCAAAACAAAGCAAAGGCGAACGCTTTGCCGACAGTCTCATGAATATTTATACTCGGCATGCCTTACTTTGGATAACTTACTTGCCCGTTAAGGAAAACTGTTACGAGAAATTCTCATTTCTTGTTAACAAAGTCAGACTTAAACTAAACAGGAAATATATATATATCTATATCACAGTGCCCACAATTCCGTAATATTCCGCATGCTTTCGAGTCATTTTCAAATTTCTAGCAACAAGCTGCCTAAGATCGAAAGTTCAGCCGCATCTTCTTCACAACAGAAAAGCAAATTTCTCACAGCCAATCACATGCGTCATTAATCAGCCAATCGGATCACGGGCTTTCTGTTATAAATCGATTTTACTCAATGGTGGTGAAACAAATCAAAACTTTTTGATCGCTTTCAAAACGTCAAATCTCTACTTTCAGTCATGGCTCGTACCAAGCAAACGGCTCGAAAATCGACTGGTGGAAAAGCTCCTCGTAAGCAGTTAGCTACAAAAGCAGCCCGGAAGAGCGCTCCTGCTACTGGTGGTGTCAAGAAACCTCATCGTTACAGACCCGGAACAGTTGCTCTCCGAGAAATTCGCCGTTATCAGAAATCTACAGAACTACTCATCCGCAAGCTGCCTTTTCAGCGTCTTGTGCGAGAGATTGCGCAGGATTTCAAAACGGACCTGCGCTTTCAAAGCTCTGCCGTCCTAGCTCTCCAAGAGGCCAGTGAAGCCTATCTAGTGGGCTTGTTTGAGGATACCAACCTGTGCGCTATCCACGCCAAACGTGTCACCATTATGCCAAAGGATATCCAGTTGGCCAGACGAATCAGAGGCGAGCGTGCTTAAGTGAGCTTACGCTTCACATACTTAAAACTAAAACGGCTCCTTTAGGAGCCACCACTTGAAGATAAAGTCAATGACCAATAAATTGTACCCTTAACTTTTAGCAAGGTTCTGTCTTAACACGTTCCACATTTCTTTTTCTGACGCCAAAGCTGTGTTGAAAACGAACAAACAAATGAACGAAAAATCCAACAAACGAAGGATAGAACTAACCAATACGCGAACCAGTCAACAAACAGACGATGGAAAGAACTAACAAATAAACGAACGAACAAACGAAGGAAAGAACGAACAATGAGCGAAGGAACGAACAAACAAACCAACGAACAAACGAAGGATATAACTAACAAATCAACGAATAAACCAATGAAACTAACCAACCAACAAACTGACCAAACGTCAACAAAACATCAGTCCAATATCATTCTTTCTAGCGTTTCTTCGCATTAGACAGCGTTTGCCTTTACATGTCGGTCGATTCACTTCGAGTTTTATCGTGTTGTTGGAAAAAAGACTGTACCTCGGTCTCTTTAAAAAGGTTTTAATAAAGTATTTCAATGAAAAACTCAAATAAAACTGTGTACCAAGCAATTTATTGCCAAGTATTTGCATGAAAGAAACACAGAATAACAACGTCCGTTACTAACTTTGCCGGGCTTGTTCTCTCTGCGGTCCGCGTTTACAAGTAAAAACTTACAATGCTAACAACGTGCCTCGAATTTCTCGAAAGAGTCACACAATTCACAGCTCAGTAGACCGACAGAAACTAGCAGAATGTCAGACAACGCTAAGCGAAAGATGACCAAAACCCCTGCCGAACATCCGAAATACGAAGAGATGATTAAGACTGCTATTCTCACGTTGAAAGATCGCAACGGTTCTTCACGCCAAGCGATCGAGAAGTACGTTAAGGCCAACTACAAGGTGGGAGATACAGCATCTCATCACGTCAAGACAGCTCTGAAGAAGGGTACAGCCAATGGAACCTTCATCCACACCAAGGGAGTGGGAGCTTCAGGATCATTTAAGCTACCAAAAGAGCAGAAAAAGCCGACCAGAAAGTCTGCTGCGCCGAGTAAAAAGCCGCTGGCTAAGCCAAAGAAACCCGCTGCTACAACGAAAGCTTCCACAAAGAAACCTGCGGCCAAGAAAGAGACTTCTTCTACGAAAAACTCTTCTACAAAAAGTCCGTCATCCAAGAAAGATACGTCCAAGAAGCCTGCAGTCAAGAAGCCATCAGGCACAAAGTCACCAACAAAGCCGAAGGTAGCTGCGAAGAAACCTAGCACAAAGAAAGAAGTTAAAAAGCCGGCCGCAGTCAAGAAAGCTAAGGTGACCAAGAAGAAGTAAACGAAGAGATATCTTCGCCCGGCGTCCAGTAAACCAAACGGCTCTTTTAGGAGCCACCAAATAAACAAAAGCAATGACCAACTTGAAAAAAAAACAAAACATATATTTCCCTCCATATATTTGACGGAATAACAAAGTAAAACTAGGTGCAACACACACACTCGCACTCACACAGGATAAAAAAAAAAAAAAAAAACAGGCAATCGAAGATCAACGCCCGAAAGCTGCAAAGAAAATGCTCTTGTCAATAAGACGTAAGATAGATCTCGCAAAAAAAAAAAAAAACGAAACAAAAGAGAACTTGAGCGTTGTTTAATAAGTTTCTCTGATGCTTGACCAGAGATGGAGTGAAACACTCGAGCGCGTGCGGAGAACGTGAACTTAGCCGTGAACTTCGGCCTAAAAAATCAAAAGAAAATAAAAACTGAAAACCGATAAGGTTGAAAAATGTCAAAGGTTCAGCATCTTGTGAAAAGTCACAAACTCTTCGGGCATAGGCTTTCTTCAGTGTGAAAACCATTACATGATACTTCGTGCGAGTGTTCATTGCAACGTAACAAACGGAAGCTAAGCGCGCGGAAACTGCCTGTTAAATTATGCGCGCGCGGAGAACATGACATTAGGTGCCACTGGCTTGTTGATTTTCGCGGGGAGTCTTATAATAGTCCACGATAAACGTTGACGGCACACGGAAAGTTTGCGTGAAAAACTGACAGGCAGCGTTCCGAGCTATCCTTTATAAAGAAAAGCATAAAGAACTTGAACTGGGCCATTCATTGCTGTAAACAGTTTTATTTTGCAAAAACAAAAAAAACACACACACACACACAAAAACTCTATGTATATATTTCTCTTAAATCTAATAGTTATCTCAAATCTGAAAGCTTAAAAGAAAGCCTTGTGTAGTGTGGCGATTAAAGGAGCAGAAGGGGTTAATAACTAAAGAACTGACACGTTGGACATTGCTTTTTATGACATGTGGTGGCTCCTAAAGGAGCCGTTTTTGTTGTGAATCAACGCTGGAGTCGATGTTTACTTGCTGCTGGTATACTTGGTGACAGCCTTAGTGCCTTCGCTGACAGCATGCTTTGCAAGTTCTCCGGGCAGAAGCAACCTGATGGCGGTCTGGATCTCGCGGGAGCTGATGGTCGACTTCTTGTTGTAGTGCGCCAGGCGGGAAGACTCATTGGCGATACGCTCGAAGATATCATTCACAAACGAATTCATGATACCCATGGCCTTGCTAGAAATACCCGTATCGGGATGAACTTGCTTAAGGACCTTGTAGATGTAGATCGCATAGCTCTCCTTTCTCTTTCCCTTCCTCTTTTTCTTGGCCGAACCATCAACTGCCGCCGACTTAGTTTTTCCCGCTCGCTTCTCGCCTTTCTTTGCTGCTGGAACTTTCGGTGCCATGTTTATCTGGCTTCTCTGAAAAATTGTTTGGAATTCTAGATGATCCGATGAGATCAGCTTTCAACATGCCACGGTAACTTAACTGCTATTTATTACAAATTATCCAGGAGGATTAATTAGTATGCGGATCGAAATTGCCTTTCGCCGATTGGTTATTTCATTAACTGACAACTACCCATAGGCCGACGCTACCGACAGCGCATTTTGCCGGCTAATTATCTTTTGTTCGGAGTACGGCGCGGTTTTGATTGGTGCGCTTTGATCCTCTGATTTGAAGAAAAATCAAATAAAAATCCGGGTCATAGTTTCGGGCTGACTAGACTAGAACAAAATCGTTCAACTCAACTTTGCCAGAGATAACAAGCAAAGAGAACATTCAGAAAGTGAAAATGACAGGTCGAGGAAAAGGCAAAGCTCCGGGCACCAAGTCTAAGAGCCGTTCATCGCGGGCAGGACTTCAGTTTCCTGTTGGTCGTATCCATCGTCTCCTTCGCAAAGGCAACTACGGCGAGCGTGTCGGCGCAGGTGCTCCAGTCTACTTGGCTGCCGTACTGGAGTATCTGAGTGCTGAGATTCTCGAGTTAGCTGGAAATGCTGCTCGGGACAACAAGAAAACCAGGATCATCCCTCGTCACCTGCAGTTAGCCGTTCGAAACGATGAAGAGTTAAACAAACTTCTTGCTGGTGTGACTATCGCTCAGGGTGGAGTTCTTCCCAACATACATAGAACTAACCAATACGCGAACCAGTCAACAAACAGACGATGGAAAGAACTAACAAATAAACGAACCAACAAACGAAGGAAAGAACGAACAATGAGCGAAGGAACGAACAAACAAACCAACGAACAAACGAAGGATATAACTAACAAATCAACGAATAAACCAATGAAACTAACCAACCAACAAACTGACCAAACGTCAACAAAACATCAGTCCAATATCATTCTTTCTAGCGTTTCTTCGCATTAGACAGCGTTTGCCTTTACATGTCGGTCGATTCACTTCGAGTTTTATCGTGTTGTTGGAAAAAAGACTGTACCTCGGTCTCTTTAAAAAGGTTTTAATAAAGTATTTCAATGAAAAACTCAAATAAAACTGTGTACCAAGCAATTTATTGCCAAGTATTTGCATGAAAGAAACACAGAATAACAACGTCCGTTACTAACTTTGCCGGGCTTGTTCTCTCTGCGGTCCGCGTTTACAAGTAAAAACTTACAATGCTAACAACGTGCCTCGAATTTCTCGAAAGAGTCACACAATTCACAGCTCAGTAGACCGACAGAAACTAGCAGAATGTCAGACAACGCTAAGCGAAAGATGACCAAAACCCCTGCCGAACATCCGAAATACGAAGAGATGATTAAGACTGCTATTCTCACGTTGAAAGATCGCAACGGTTCTTCACGCCAAGCGATCGAGAAGTACGTTAAGGCCAACTACAAGGTGGGAGATACAGCATCTCATCACGTCAAGACAGCTCTGAAGAAGGGTACAGCCAATGGAACCTTCATCCACACCAAGGGAGTGGGAGCTTCAGGATCATTTAAGCTACCAAAAGAGCAGAAAAAGCCGACCAGAAAGTCTGCTGCGCTCCTAAAGGAGCCGTTTTTTTAAGGGGGAGCTTGTAGTCAGGCACTTCCCTAACCACCAAATCCGTAGAGAGTACGTCCTTGGCGTTTGAGAGCGTAGACCACGTCCATGGCTGTCACTGTCTTTCGTTTGGCGTGCTCGGTGTAGGTCACAGCATCACGTATGACGTTCTCAAGGAAGACTTTCAGGACCCCGCGAGTCTCTTCGTAGATCAGACCAGAGATACGCTTCACACCACCGCGGCGAGCTAGACGACGGATAGCAGGCTTGGTTATGCCCTGGATGTTGTCTCTTAAAATTTTACGATGACGCTTAGCGCCGCCCTTTCCTAGACCTTTGCCTCCTTTACCGCGTCGAGACATGACTTGTTTTAGATAATCCAGTAGCGAAACTGCGAGTTAACGAACCCTGCCGACTTTGCTGGCGCTTTAGTTTGTCCAGTTGTACCTCTCGGGAAACATAACTTTCAAAACAAAGCAAAGGCGAACGCTTTGCCGACAGTCTCATGAATATTTATACTCGGCATGCCTTACTTTGGATAACTTACTTGCCCGTTAAGGAAAACTGTTACGAGAAATTCTCATTTCTTGTTAACAAAGTCAGACTTAAACTAAACAGGAAATATATATATATCTATATCACAGTGCCCACAATTCCGTAATATTCCGCATGCTTTCGAGTCATTTTCAAATTTCTAGCAACAAGCTGCCTAAGATCGAAAGTTCAGCCGCATCTTCTTCACAACAGAAAAGCAAATTTCTCACAGCCAATCACATGCGTCATTAATCAGCCAATCGGATCACGGGCTTTCTGTTATAAATCGATTTTACTCAATGGTGGTGAAACAAATCAAAACTTTTTGATCGCTTTCAAAACGTCAAATCTCTACTTTCAGTCATGGCTCGTACCAAGCAAACGGCTCGAAAATCGACTGGTGGAAAAGCTCCTCGTAAGCAGTTAGCTACAAAAGCAGCCCGGAAGAGCGCTCCTGCTACTGGTGGTGTCAAGAAACCTCATCGTTACAGACCCGGAACAGTTGCTCTCCGAGAAATTCGCCGTTATCAGAAATCTACAGAACTACTCATCCGCAAGCTGCCTTTTCAGCGTCTTGTGCGAGAGATTGCGCAGGATTTCAAAACGGACCTGCGCTTTCAAAGCTCTGCCGTCCTAGCTCTCCAAGAGGCCAGTGAAGCCTATCTAGTGGGCTTGTTTGAGGATACCAACCTGTGCGCTATCCACGCCAAACGTGTCACCATTATGCCAAAGGATATCCAGTTGGCCAGACGAATCAGAGGCGAGCGTGCTTAAGTGAGCTTACGCTTCACATACTTAAAACTAAAACGGCTCCTTTAGGAGCCACCACTTGAAGATAAAGTCAATGACCAATAAATTGTACCCTTAACTTTTAGCAAGGTTCTGTCTTAACACGTTCCACATTTCTTTTTCTGACGCCAAAGCTGTGTTGAAAACGAACAAACAAATGAACGAAAAATCCAACAAACGAAGGATAGAACTAACCAATACGCGAACCAGTCAACAAACAGACGATGGAAAGAACTAACAAATAAACGAACGAACAAACGAAGGAAAGAACGAACAATGAGCGAAGGAACGAACAAACAAACCAACGAACAAACGAAGGATATAACTAACAAATCAACGAATAAACCAATGAAACTAACCAACCAACAAACTGACCAAACGTCAACAAAACATCAGTCCAATATCATTCTTTCTAGCGTTTCTTCGCATTAGACAGCGTTTGCCTTTACATGTCGGTCGATTCACTTCGAGTTTTATCGTGTTGTTGGAAAAAAGACTGTACCTCGGTCTCTTTAAAAAGGTTTTAATAAAGTATTTCAATGAAAAACTCAAATAAAACTGTGTACCAAGCAATTTATTGCCAAGTATTTGCATGAAAGAAACACAGAATAACAACGTCCGTTACTAACTTTGCCGGGCTTGTTCTCTCTGCGGTCCGCGTTTACAAGTAAAAACTTACAATGCTAACAACGTGCCTCGAATTTCTCGAAAGAGTCACACAATTCACAGCTCAGTAGACCGACAGAAACTAGCAGAATGTCAGACAACGCTAAGCGAAAGATGACCAAAACCCCTGCCGAACATCCGAAATACGAAGAGATGATTAAGACTGCTATTCTCACGTTGAAAGATCGCAACGGTTCTTCACGCCAAGCGATCGAGAAGTACGTTAAGGCCAACTACAAGGTGGGAGATACAGCATCTCATCACGTCAAGACAGCTCTGAAGAAGGGTACAGCCAATGGAACCTTCATCCACACCAAGGGAGTGGGAGCTTCAGGATCATTTAAGCTACCAAAAGAGCAGAAAAAGCCGACCAGAAAGTCTGCTGCGCCGAGTAAAAAGCCGCTGGCTAAGCCAAAGAAACC
Source organism: Orbicella faveolata (assembly GCF_042242905.1). Lineage (NCBI taxonomy): Eukaryota > Metazoa > Cnidaria > Anthozoa > Scleractinia > Merulinidae > Orbicella > Orbicella faveolata. The sequence continues at coordinate 34,233,214 of NW_028301576.1, forward strand.
CGCTGCTACAACGAAAGCTTCCACAAAGAAACCTGCGGCCAAGAAAGAGACTTCTTCTACGAAAAACTCTTCTACAAAAAGTCCGTCATCCAAGAAAGATACGTCCAAGAAGCCTGCAGTCAAGAAGCCATCAGGCACAAAGTCACCAACAAAGCCGAAGGTAGCTGCGAAGAAACCTAGCACAAAGAAAGAAGTTAAAAAGCCGGCCGCAGTCAAGAAAGCTAAGGTGACCAAGAAGAAGTAAACGAAGAGATATCTTCGCCCGGCGTCCAGTAAACCAAACGGCTCTTTTAGGAGCCACCAAATAAACAAAAGCAATGACCAACTTGAAAAAAAAACAAAACATATATTTCCCTCCATATATTTGACGGAATAACAAAGTAAAACTAGGTGCAACACACACACTCGCACTCACACAGGATAAAAAAAAAAAAAAAAAACAGGCAATCGAAGATCAACGCCCGAAAGCTGCAAAGAAAATGCTCTTGTCAATAAGACGTAAGATAGATCTCGCAAAAAAAAAAAAAAACGAAACAAAAGAGAACTTGAGCGTTGTTTAATAAGTTTCTCTGATGCTTGACCAGAGATGGAGTGAAACACTCGAGCGCGTGCGGAGAACGTGAACTTAGCCGTGAACTTCGGCCTAAAAAATCAAAAGAAAATAAAAACTGAAAACCGATAAGGTTGAAAAATGTCAAAGGTTCAGCATCTTGTGAAAAGTCACAAACTCTTCGGGCATAGGCTTTCTTCAGTGTGAAAACCATTACATGATACTTCGTGCGAGTGTTCATTGCAACGTAACAAACGGAAGCTAAGCGCGCGGAAACTGCCTGTTAAATTATGCGCGCGCGGAGAACATGACATTAGGTGCCACTGGCTTGTTGATTTTCGCGGGGAGTCTTATAATAGTCCACGATAAACGTTGACGGCACACGGAAAGTTTGCGTGAAAAACTGACAGGCAGCGTTCCGAGCTATCCTTTATAAAGAAAAGCATAAAGAACTTGAACTGGGCCATTCATTGCTGTAAACAGTTTTATTTTGCAAAAACAAAAAAAACACACACACACACACAAAAACTCTATGTATATATTTCTCTTAAATCTAATAGTTATCTCAAATCTGAAAGCTTAAAAGAAAGCCTTGTGTAGTGTGGCGATTAAAGGAGCAGAAGGGGTTAATAACTAAAGAACTGACACGTTGGACATTGCTTTTTATGACATGTGGTGGCTCCTAAAGGAGCCGTTTTTGTTGTGAATCAACGCTGGAGTCGATGTTTACTTGCTGCTGGTATACTTGGTGACAGCCTTAGTGCCTTCGCTGACAGCATGCTTTGCAAGTTCTCCGGGCAGAAGCAACCTGATGGCGGTCTGGATCTCGCGGGAGCTGATGGTCGACTTCTTGTTGTAGTGCGCCAGGCGGGAAGACTCATTGGCGATACGCTCGAAGATATCATTCACAAACGAATTCATGATACCCATGGCCTTGCTAGAAATACCCGTATCGGGATGAACTTGCTTAAGGACCTTGTAGATGTAGATCGCATAGCTCTCCTTTCTCTTTCCCTTCCTCTTTTTCTTGGCCGAACCATCAACTGCCGCCGACTTAGTTTTTCCCGCTCGCTTCTCGCCTTTCTTTGCTGCTGGAACTTTCGGTGCCATGTTTATCTGGCTTCTCTGAAAAATTGTTTGGAATTCTAGATGATCCGATGAGATCAGCTTTCAACATGCCACGGTAACTTAACTGCTATTTATTACAAATTATCCAGGAGGATTAATTAGTATGCGGATCGAAATTGCCTTTCGCCGATTGGTTATTTCATTAACTGACAACTACCCATAGGCCGACGCTACCGACAGCGCATTTTGCCGGCTAATTATCTTTTGTTCGGAGTACGGCGCGGTTTTGATTGGTGCGCTTTGATCCTCTGATTTGAAGAAAAATCAAATAAAAATCCGGGTCATAGTTTCGGGCTGACTAGACTAGAACAAAATCGTTCAACTCAACTTTGCCAGAGATAACAAGCAAAGAGAACATTCAGAAAGTGAAAATGACAGGTCGAGGAAAAGGCAAAGCTCCGGGCACCAAGTCTAAGAGCCGTTCATCGCGGGCAGGACTTCAGTTTCCTGTTGGTCGTATCCATCGTCTCCTTCGCAAAGGCAACTACGGCGAGCGTGTCGGCGCAGGTGCTCCAGTCTACTTGGCTGCCGTACTGGAGTATCTGAGTGCTGAGATTCTCGAGTTAGCTGGAAATGCTGCTCGGGACAACAAGAAAACCAGGATCATCCCTCGTCACCTGCAGTTAGCCGTTCGAAACGATGAAGAGTTAAACAAACTTCTTGCTGGTGTGACTATCGCTCAGGGTGGAGTTCTTCCCAACATACATAGAACTAACCAATACGCGAACCAGTCAACAAACAGACGATGGAAAGAACTAACAAATAAACGAACCAACAAACGAAGGAAAGAACGAACAATGAGCGAAGGAACGAACAAACAAACCAACGAACAAACGAAGGATATAACTAACAAATCAACGAATAAACCAATGAAACTAACCAACCAACAAACTGACCAAACGTCAACAAAACATCAGTCCAATATCATTCTTTCTAGCGTTTCTTCGCATTAGACAGCGTTTGCCTTTACATGTCGGTCGATTCACTTCGAGTTTTATCGTGTTGTTGGAAAAAAGACTGTACCTCGGTCTCTTTAAAAAGGTTTTAATAAAGTATTTCAATGAAAAACTCAAATAAAACTGTGTACCAAGCAATTTATTGCCAAGTATTTGCATGAAAGAAACACAGAATAACAACGTCCGTTACTAACTTTGCCGGGCTTGTTCTCTCTGCGGTCCGCGTTTACAAGTAAAAACTTACAATGCTAACAACGTGCCTCGAATTTCTCGAAAGAGTCACACAATTCACAGCTCAGTAGACCGACAGAAACTAGCAGAATGTCAGACAACGCTAAGCGAAAGATGACCAAAACCCCTGCCGAACATCCGAAATACGAAGAGATGATTAAGACTGCTATTCTCACGTTGAAAGATCGCAACGGTTCTTCACGCCAAGCGATCGAGAAGTACGTTAAGGCCAACTACAAGGTGGGAGATACAGCATCTCATCACGTCAAGACAGCTCTGAAGAAGGGTACAGCCAATGGAACCTTCATCCACACCAAGGGAGTGGGAGCTTCAGGATCATTTAAGCTACCAAAAGAGCAGAAAAAGCCGACCAGAAAGTCTGCTGCGCCGAGTAAAAAGCCGCTGGCTAAGCCAAAGAAACCCGCTGCTACAACGAAAGCTTCCACAAAGAAACCTGCGGCCAAGAAAGAGACTTCTTCTACGAAAAACTCTTCTACAAAAAGTCCGTCATCCAAGAAAGATACGTCCAAGAAGCCTGCAGTCAAGAAGCCATCAGGCACAAAGTCACCAACAAAGCCGAAGGTAGCTGCGAAGAAACCTAGCACAAAGAAAGAAGTTAAAAAGCCGGCCGCAGTCAAGAAAGCTAAGGTGACCAAGAAGAAGTAAACGAAGAGATATCTTCGCCCGGCGTCCAGTAAACCAAACGGCTCTTTTAGGAGCCACCAAATAAACAAAAGCAATGACCAACTTGAAAAAAAAACAAAACATATATTTCCCTCCATATATTTGACGGAATAACAAAGTAAAACTAGGTGCAACACACACACTCGCACTCACACAGGATAAAAAAAAAAAAAAAAAACAGGCAATCGAAGATCAACGCCCGAAAGCTGCAAAGAAAATGCTCTTGTCAATAAGACGTAAGATAGATCTCGCAAAAAAAAAAAAAAACGAAACAAAAGAGAACTTGAGCGTTGTTTAATAAGTTTCTCTGATGCTTGACCAGAGATGGAGTGAAACACTCGAGCGCGTGCGGAGAACGTGAACTTAGCCGTGAACTTCGGCCTAAAAAATCAAAAGAAAATAAAAACTGAAAACCGATAAGGTTGAAAAATGTCAAAGGTTCAGCATCTTGTGAAAAGTCACAAACTCTTCGGGCATAGGCTTTCTTCAGTGTGAAAACCATTACATGATACTTCGTGCGAGTGTTCATTGCAACGTAACAAACGGAAGCTAAGCGCGCGGAAACTGCCTGTTAAATTATGCGCGCGCGGAGAACATGACATTAGGTGCCACTGGCTTGTTGATTTTCGCGGGGAGTCTTATAATAGTCCACGATAAACGTTGACGGCACACGGAAAGTTTGCGTGAAAAACTGACAGGCAGCGTTCCGAGCTATCCTTTATAAAGAAAAGCATAAAGAACTTGAACTGGGCCATTCATTGCTGTAAACAGTTTTATTTTGCAAAAACAAAAAAAACACACACACACACACACAAAAACTCTATGTATATATTTCTCTTAAATCTAATAGTTATCTCAAATCTGAAAGCTTAAAAGAAAGCCTTGTGTAGTGTGGCGATTAAAGGAGCAGAAGGGGTTAATAACTAAAGAACTGACACGTTGGACATTGCTTTTTATGACATGTGGTGGCTCCTAAAGGAGCCGTTTTTGTTGTGAATCAACGCTGGAGTCGATGTTTACTTGCTGCTGGTATACTTGGTGACAGCCTTAGTGCCTTCGCTGACAGCATGCTTTGCAAGTTCTCCGGGCAGAAGCAACCTGATGGCGGTCTGGATCTCGCGGGAGCTGATGGTCGACTTCTTGTTGTAGTGCGCCAGGCGGGAAGACTCATTGGCGATACGCTCGAAGATATCATTCACAAACGAATTCATGATACCCATGGCCTTGCTAGAAATACCCGTATCGGGATGAACTTGCTTAAGGACCTTGTAGATGTAGATCGCATAGCTCTCCTTTCTCTTTCCCTTCCTCTTTTTCTTGGCCGAACCATCAACTGCCGCCGACTTAGTTTTTCCCGCTCGCTTCTCGCCTTTCTTTGCTGCTGGAACTTTCGGTGCCATGTTTATCTGGCTTCTCTGAAAAATTGTTTGGAATTCTAGATGATCCGATGAGATCAGCTTTCAACATGCCACGGTAACTTAACTGCTATTTATTACAAATTATCCAGGAGGATTAATTAGTATGCGGATCGAAATTGCCTTTCGCCGATTGGTTATTTCATTAACTGACAACTACCCATAGGCCGACGCTACCGACAGCGCATTTTGCCGGCTAATTATCTTTTGTTCGGAGTACGGCGCGGTTTTGATTGGTGCGCTTTGATCCTCTGATTTGAAGAAAAATCAAATAAAAATCCGGGTCATAGTTTCGGGCTGACTAGACTAGAACAAAATCGTTCAACTCAACTTTGCCAGAGATAACAAGCAAAGAGAACATTCAGAAAGTGAAAATGACAGGTCGAGGAAAAGGCAAAGCTCCGGGCACCAAGTCTAAGAGCCGTTCATCGCGGGCAGGACTTCAGTTTCCTGTTGGTCGTATCCATCGTCTCCTTCGCAAAGGCAACTACGGCGAGCGTGTCGGCGCAGGTGCTCCAGTCTACTTGGCTGCCGTACTGGAGTATCTGAGTGCTGAGATTCTCGAGTTAGCTGGAAATGCTGCTCGGGACAACAAGAAAACCAGGATCATCCCTCGTCACCTGCAGTTAGCCGTTCGAAACGATGAAGAGTTAAACAAACTTCTTGCTGGTGTGACTATCGCTCAGGGTGGAGTTCTTCCCAACATACAAGCAGTGCTTCTACCCAAGAAGGCGGAGAAGAAACAACATTAAGCTCCCAGCTTAATAACAAACTCAAAACGGCTCTTTTAGGAGCCACCAAATGTTGATAACAGTCATGTTCCAATACAAAGATAAGCGGCCTTATAGCAATACATCAAAGTTACCAAAAACTACCTCCTGTTAGGCATTCGCTTCAACTACAAAACAAAACTAATGAAATCAATGTAAAGTTGCCTGCAGTACACACATAGAGAAAAACACAAGGCGTACAATAATTAGGCATGCGCGCGTTCGTTTTAAACCGAAAGTCCAGTGTATTATATTTATCAGCTGGAAGTCGATAAAAGTGACTTAAAACAGTCTTAGCGAGTTAATCTCTTGTGTGACTTTCATATATATTCTCTACGGCTTTTATTACAAGATCTAATAAGTACCTACGAGTGTTCGAGAAGTTGTCTAGTGGTCCTGCTCGGTTCGGCCAGGAAGGCGGCAAAAGCGAAAGAGCAATCCAAATGTCCGGCAGTAAACTTATTTACTATGTGGGTGTATTCATCATGCAGTTTGCAAATCTAGATATTCGCTGGCGCGTGCTACAGAAAGAATGCAACAGTTATGAATAAGAACTACTGCTGATTACTACAAGCCGAGATGTGTGTCATGCAATAGGAAAACCATTGTTAATGTTATACAAAGCGTGTCCGTAAGTAGTTGGGTTAGTTTACATTTTTTTGTCACCCTTATTTTATGCTTGTCATCTAATCGACAGATTAGCGGAATAAAAACGTTCTTAACCGACTCTCAACCCGAGGAATGTTCTGGGAGAATGTTCTTAAAATCTTGGTTAATCTCAGCCTTAACGTTCTTATAAAAAAAAAAAGTTATAGTTGTCTCAGTCATCTCATTTGCCTACTGAAAGACTATTCCAACTTAAAATTGTTAACAGATTGGTCTTGAAAACACACACCATAATTTAACTCTTATCTCGACGGCCTTGTTTGCAAGCGCTTAATTTGATCAACGCTCGACACCTAAAACCCAACACTTTACATACACAGAACTTTGATCAAAAATAATGTCAGCTATTATTGCAACTCTTAACTTCTGTTTTACATCACTAACGTAACGCAAATTAAAGTTCAACATAGAACTATTTGTTGCTGTTGTTAAAAATGAATCGCATTTATTGCTGGTCGGGACTTTCGTTAGACTTGTTGGCTCCTAAAGGAGCCGTTTTTTTAAGGGGGAGCTTGTAGTCAGGCACTTCCCTAACCACCAAATCCGTAGAGAGTACGTCCTTGGCGTTTGAGAGCGTAGACCACGTCCATGGCTGTCACTGTCTTTCGTTTGGCGTGCTCGGTGTAGGTCACAGCATCACGTATGACGTTCTCAAGGAAGACTTTCAGGACCCCGCGAGTCTCTTCGTAGATCAGACCAGAGATACGCTTCACACCACCGCGGCGAGCTAGACGACGGATAGCAGGCTTGGTTATGCCCTGGATGTTGTCTCTTAAAATTTTACGATGACGCTTAGCGCCGCCCTTTCCTAGACCTTTGCCTCCTTTACCGCGTCCAGACATGACTTGTTTTAGATAATCCAGTAGCGAAACTGCGAGTTAACGAACCCTGCCGACTTTGCTGGCGCTTTAGTTTGTCCAGTTGTACCTCTCGGGAAACATAACTTTCAAAACAAAGCAAAGGCGAACGCTTTGCCGACAGTCTCATGAATATTTATACTCGGCATGCCTTACTTTGGATAACTTACTTGCCCGTTAAGGAAAACTGTTACGAGAAATTCTCATTTCTTGTTAACAAAGTCAGACTTAAACTAAACAGGAAATATATATATATCTATATCACAGTGCCCACAATTCCGTAATATTCCGCATGCTTTCGAGTCATTTTCAAATTTCTAGCAACAAGCTGCCTAAGATCGAAAGTTCAGCCGCATCTTCTTCACAACAGAAAAGCAAATTTCTCACAGCCAATCACATGCGTCATTAATCAGCCAATCGGATCACGGGCTTTCTGTTATAAATCGATTTTACTCAATGGTGGTGAAACAAATCAAAACTTTTTGATCGCTTTCAAAACGTCAAATCTCTACTTTCAGTCATGGCTCGTACCAAGCAAACGGCTCGAAAATCGACTGGTGGAAAAGCTCCTCGTAAGCAGTTAGCTACAAAAGCAGCCCGGAAGAGCGCTCCTGCTACTGGTGGTGTCAAGAAACCTCATCGTTACAGACCCGGAACAGTTGCTCTCCGAGAAATTCGCCGTTATCAGAAATCTACAGAACTACTCATCCGCAAGCTGCCTTTTCAGCGTCTTGTGCGAGAGATTGCGCAGGATTTCAAAACGGACCTGCGCTTTCAAAGCTCTGCCGTCCTAGCTCTCCAAGAGGCCAGTGAAGCCTATCTAGTGGGCTTGTTTGAGGATACCAACCTGTGCGCTATCCACGCCAAACGTGTCACCATTATGCCAAAGGATATCCAGTTGGCCAGACGAATCAGAGGCGAGCGTGCTTAAGTGAGCTTACGCTTCACATACTTAAAACTAAAACGGCTCCTTTAGGAGCCACCACTTGAAGATAAAGTCAATGACCAATAAATTGTACCCTTAACTTTTAGCAAGGTTCTGTCTTAACACGTTCCACATTTCTTTTTCTGACGCCAAAGCTGTGTTGAAAACGAACAAACAAATGAACGAAAAATCCAACAAACGAAGGATAGAACTAACCAATACGCGAACCAGTCAACAAACAGACGATGGAAAGAACTAACAAATAAACGAACCAACAAACGAAGGAAAGAACGAACAATGAGCGAAGGAACGAACAAACAAACCAACGAACAAACGAAGGATATAACTAACAAATCAACGAATAAACCAATGAAACTAACCAACCAACAAACTGACCAAACGTCAACAAAACATCAGTCCAATATCATTCTTTCTAGCGTTTCTTCGCATTAGACAGCGTTTGCCTTTACATGTCGGTCGATTCACTTCGAGTTTTATCGTGTTGTTGGAAAAAAGACTGTACCTCGGTCTCTTTAAAAAGGTTTTAATAAAGTATTTCAATGAAAAACTCAAATAAAACTGTGTACCAAGCAATTTATTGCCAAGTATTTGCATGAAAGAAACACAGAATAACAACGTCCGTTACTAACTTTGCCGGGCTTGTTCTCTCTGCGGTCCGCGTTTACAAGTAAAAACTTACAATGCTAACAACGTGCCTCGAATTTCTCGAAAGAGTCACACAATTCACAGCTCAGTAGACCGACAGAAACTAGCAGAATGTCAGACAACGCTAAGCGAAAGATGACCAAAACCCCTGCCGAACATCCGAAATACGAAGAGATGATTAAGACTGCTATTCTCACGTTGAAAGATCGCAACGGTTCTTCACGCCAAGCGATCGAGAAGTACGTTAAGGCCAACTACAAGGTGGGAGATACAGCATCTCATCACGTCAAGACAGCTCTGAAGAAGGGTACAGCCAATGGAACCTTCATCCACACCAAGGGAGTGGGAGCTTCAGGATCATTTAAGCTACCAAAAGAGCAGAAAAAGCCGACCAGAAAGTCTGCTGCGCCGAGTAAAAAGCCGCTGGCTAAGCCAAAGAAACCCGCTGCTACAACGAAAGCTTCCACAAAGAAACCTGCGGCCAAGAAAGAGACTTCTTCTACGAAAAACTCTTCTACAAAAAGTCCGTCATCCAAGAAAGATACGTCCAAGAAGCCTGCAGTCAAGAAGCCATCAGGCACAAAGTCACCAACAAAGCCGAAGGTAGCTGCGAAGAAACCTAGCACAAAGAAAGAAGTTAAAAAGCCGGCCGCAGTCAAGAAAGCTAAGGTGACCAAGAAGAAGTAAACGAAGAGATATCTTCGCCCGGCGTCCAGTAAACCAAACGGCTCTTTTAGGAGCCACCAAATAAACAAAAGCAATGACCAACTTGAAAAAAAAACAAAACATATATTTCCCTCCATATATTTGACGGAATAACAAAGTAAAACTAGGTGCAACACACACACTCGCACTCACACAGGATAAAAAAAAAAAAAAAAAACAGGCAATCGAAGATCAACGCCCGAAAGCTGCAAAGAAAATGCTCTTGTCAATAAGACGTAAGATAGATCTCGCAAAAAAAAAAAAAAACGAAACAAAAGAGAACTTGAGCGTTGTTTAATAAGTTTCTCTGATGCTTGACCAGAGATGGAGTGAAACACTCGAGCGCGTGCGGAGAACGTGAACTTAGCCGTGAACTTCGGCCTAAAAAATCAAAAGAAAATAAAAACTGAAAACCGATAAGGTTGAAAAATGTCAAAGGTTCAGCATCTTGTGAAAAGTCACAAACTCTTCGGGCATAGGCTTTCTTCAGTGTGAAAACCATTACATGATACTTCGTGCGAGTGTTCATTGCAACGTAACAAACGGAAGCTAAGCGCGCGGAAACTGCCTGTTAAATTATGCGCGCGCGGAGAACATGACATTAGGTGCCACTGGCTTGTTGATTTTCGCGGGGAGTCTTATAATAGTCCACGATAAACGTTGACGGCACACGGAAAGTTTGCGTGAAAAACTGACAGGCAGCGTTCCGAGCTATCCTTTATAAAGAAAAGCATAAAGAACTTGAACTGGGCCATTCATTGCTGTAAACAGTTTTATTTTGCAAAAACAAAAAAAACACACACACACACACACAAAAACTCTATGTATATATTTCTCTTAAATCTAATAGTTATCTCAAATCTGAAAGCTTAAAAGAAAGCCTTGTGTAGTGTGGCGATTAAAGGAGCAGAAGGGGTTAATAACTAAAGAACTGACACGTTGGACATTGCTTTTTATGACATGTGGTGGCTCCTAAAGGAGCCGTTTTTGTTGTGAATCAACGCTGGAGTCGATGTTTACTTGCTGCTGGTATACTTGGTGACAGCCTTAGTGCCTTCGCTGACAGCATGCTTTGCAAGTTCTCCGGGCAGAAGCAACCTGATGGCGGTCTGGATCTCGCGGGAGCTGATGGTCGACTTCTTGTTGTAGTGCGCCAGGCGGGAAGACTCATTGGCGATACGCTCGAAGATATCATTCACAAACGAATTCATGATACCCATGGCCTTGCTAGAAATACCCGTATCGGGATGAACTTGCTTAAGGACCTTGTAGATGTAGATCGCATAGCTCTCCTTTCTCTTTCCCTTCCTCTTTTTCTTGGCCGAACCATCAACTGCCGCCGACTTAGTTTTTCCCGCTCGCTTCTCGCCTTTCTTTGCTGCTGGAACTTTCGGTGCCATGTTTATCTGGCTTCTCTGAAAAATTGTTTGGAATTCTAGATGATCCGATGAGATCAGCTTTCAACATGCCACGGTAACTTAACTGCTATTTATTACAAATTATCCAGGAGGATTAATTAGTATGCGGATCGAAATTGCCTTTCGCCGATTGGTTATTTCATTAACTGACAACTACCCATAGGCCGACGCTACCGACAGCGCATTTTGCCGGCTAATTATCTTTTGTTCGGAGTACGGCGCGGTTTTGATTGGTGCGCTTTGATCCTCTGATTTGAAGAAAAATCAAATAAAAATCCGGGTCATAGTTTCGGGCTGACTAGACTAGAACAAAATCGTTCAACTCAACTTTGCCAGAGATAACAAGCAAAGAGAACATTCAGAAAGTGAAAATGACAGGTCGAGGAAAAGGCAAAGCTCCGGGCACCAAGTCTAAGAGCCGTTCATCGCGGGCAGGACTTCAGTTTCCTGTTGGTCGTATCCATCGTCTCCTTCGCAAAGGCAACTACGGCGAGCGTGTCGGCGCAGGTGCTCCAGTCTACTTGGCTGCCGTACTGGAGTATCTGAGTGCTGAGATTCTCGAGTTAGCTGGAAATGCTGCTCGGGACAACAAGAAAACCAGGATCATCCCTCGTCACCTGCAGTTAGCCGTTCGAAACGATGAAGAGTTAAACAAACTTCTTGCTGGTGTGACTATCGCTCAGGGTGGAGTTCTTCCCAACATACAAGCAGTGCTTCTACCCAAGAAGGCGGAGAAGAAACAACATTAAGCTCCCAGCTTAATAACAAACTCAAAACGGCTCTTTTAGGAGCCACCAAATGTTGATAACAGTCATGTTCCAATACAAAGATAAGCGGCCTTATAGCAATACATCAAAGTTACCAAAAACTACCTCCTGTTAGGCATTCGCTTCAACTACAAAACAAAACTAATGAAATCAATGTAAAGTTGCCTGCAGTACACACATAGAGAAAAACACAAGGCGTACAATAATTAGGCATGCGCGCGTTCGTTTTAAACCGAAAGTCCAGTGTATTATATTTATCAGCTGGAAGTCGATAAAAGTGACTTAAAACAGTCTTAGCGAGTTAATCTCTTGTGTGACTTTCATATATATTCTCTACGGCTTTTATTACAAGATCTAATAAGTACCTACGAGTGTTCGAGAAGTTGTCTAGTGGTCCTGCTCGGTTCGGCCAGGAAGGCGGCAAAAGCGAAAGAGCAATCCAAATGTCCGGCAGTAAACTTATTTACTATGTGGGTGTATTCATCATGCAGTTTGCAAATCTAGATATTCGCTGGCGCGTGCTACAGAAAGAATGCAACAGTTATGAATAAGAACTACTGCTGATTACTACAAGCCGAGATGTGTGTCATGCAATAGGAAAACCATTGTTAATGTTATACAAAGCGTGTCCGTAAGTAGTTGGGTTAGTTTACATTTTTTTGTCACCCTTATTTTATGCTTGTCATCTAATCGACAGATTAGCGGAATAAAAACGTTCTTAACCGACTCTCAACCCGAGGAATGTTCTGGGAGAATGTTCTTAAAATCTTGGTTAATCTCAGCCTTAACGTTCTTATAAAAAAAAAAAGTTATAGTTGTCTCAGTCATCTCATTTGCCTACTGAAAGACTATTCCAACTTAAAATTGTTAACAGATTGGTCTTGAAAACACACACCATAATTTAACTCTTATCTCGACGGCCTTGTTTGCAAGCGCTTAATTTGATCAACGCTCGACACCTAAAACCCAACACTTTACATACACAGAACTTTGATCAAAAATAATGTCAGCTATTATTGCAACTCTTAACTTCTGTTTTACATCACTAACGTAACGCAAATTAAAGTTCAACATAGAACTATTTGTTGCTGTTGTTAAAAATGAATCGCATTTATTGCTGGTCGGGACTTTCGTTAGACTTGTTGGCTCCTAAAGGAGCCGTTTTTTTAAGGGGGAGCTTGTAGTCAGGCACTTCCCTAACCACCAAATCCGTAGAGAGTACGTCCTTGGCGTTTGAGAGCGTAGACCACGTCCATGGCTGTCACTGTCTTTCGTTTGGCGTGCTCGGTGTAGGTCACAGCATCACGTATGACGTTCTCAAGGAAGACTTTCAGGACCCCGCGAGTCTCTTCGTAGATCAGACCAGAGATACGCTTCACACCACCGCGGCGAGCTAGACGACGGATAGCAGGCTTGGTTATGCCCTGGATGTTGTCTCTTAAAATTTTACGATGACGCTTAGCGCCGCCCTTTCCTAGACCTTTGCCTCCTTTACCGCGTCCAGACATGACTTGTTTTAGATAATCCAGTAGCGAAACTGCGAGTTAACGAACCCTGCCGACTTTGCTGGCGCTTTAGTTTGTCCAGTTGTACCTCTCGGGAAACATAACTTTCAAAACAAAGCAAAGGCGAACGCTTTGCCGACAGTCTCATGAATATTTATACTCGGCATGCCTTACTTTGGATAACTTACTTGCCCGTTAAGGAAAACTGTTACGAGAAATTCTCATTTCTTGTTAACAAAGTCAGACTTAAACTAAACAGGAAATATATATATATCTATATCACAGTGCCCACAATTCCGTAATATTCCGCATGCTTTCGAGTCATTTTCAAATTTCTAGCAACAAGCTGCCTAAGATCGAAAGTTCAGCCGCATCTTCTTCACAACAGAAAAGCAAATTTCTCACAGCCAATCACATGCGTCATTAATCAGCCAATCGGATCACGGGCTTTCTGTTATAAATCGATTTTACTCAATGGTGGTGAAACAAATCAAAACTTTTTGATCGCTTTCAAAACGTCAAATCTCTACTTTCAGTCATGGCTCGTACCAAGCAAACGGCTCGAAAATCGACTGGTGGAAAAGCTCCTCGTAAGCAGTTAGCTACAAAAGCAGCCCGGAAGAGCGCTCCTGCTACTGGTGGTGTCAAGAAACCTCATCGTTACAGACCCGGAACAGTTGCTCTCCGAGAAATTCGCCGTTATCAGAAATCTACAGAACTACTCATCCGCAAGCTGCCTTTTCAGCGTCTTGTGCGAGAGATTGCGCAGGATTTCAAAACGGACCTGCGCTTTCAAAGCTCTGCCGTCCTAGCTCTCCAAGAGGCCAGTGAAGCCTATCTAGTGGGCTTGTTTGAGGATACCAACCTGTGCGCTATCCACGCCAAACGTGTCACCATTATGCCAAAGGATATCCAGTTGGCCAGACGAATCAGAGGCGAGCGTGCTTAAGTGAGCTTACGCTTCACATACTTAAAACTAAAACGGCTCCTTTAGGAGCCACCACTTGAAGATAAAGTCAATGACCAATAAATTGTACCCTTAACTTTTAGCAAGGTTCTGTCTTAACACGTTCCACATTTCTTTTTCTGACGCCAAAGCTGTGTTGAAAACGAACAAACAAATGAACGAAAAATCCAACAAACGAAGGATAGAACTAACCAATACGCGAACCAGTCAACAAACAGACGATGGAAAGAACTAACAAATAAACGAACGAACAAACGAAGGAAAGAACGAACAATGAGCGAAGGAACGAACAAACAAACCAACGAACAAACGAAGGATATAACTAACAAATCAACGAATAAACCAATGAAACTAACCAACCAACAAACTGACCAAACGTCAACAAAACATCAGTCCAATATCATTCTTTCTAGCGTTTCTTCGCATTAGACAGCGTTTGCCTTTACATGTCGGTCGATTCACTTCGAGTTTTATCGTGTTGTTGGAAAAAAGACTGTACCTCGGTCTCTTTAAAAAGGTTTTAATAAAGTATTTCAATGAAAAACTCAAATAAAACTGTGTACCAAGCAATTTATTGCCAAGTATTTGCATGAAAGAAACACAGAATAACAACGTCCGTTACTAACTTTGCCGGGCTTGTTCTCTCTGCGGTCCGCGTTTACAAGTAAAAACTTACAATGCTAACAACGTGCCTCGAATTTCTCGAAAGAGTCACACAATTCACAGCTCAGTAGACCGACAGAAACTAGCAGAATGTCAGACAACGCTAAGCGAAAGATGACCAAAACCCCTGCCGAACATCCGAAATACGAAGAGATGATTAAGACTGCTATTCTCACGTTGAAAGATCGCAACGGTTCTTCACGCCAAGCGATCGAGAAGTACGTTAAGGCCAACTACAAGGTGGGAGATACAGCATCTCATCACGTCAAGACAGCTCTGAAGAAGGGTACAGCCAATGGAACCTTCATCCACACCAAGGGAGTGGGAGCTTCAGGATCATTTAAGCTACCAAAAGAGCAGAAAAAGCCGACCAGAAAGTCTGCTGCGCCGAGTAAAAAGCCGCTGGCTAAGCCAAAGAAACCCGCTGCTACAACGAAAGCTTCCACAAAGAAACCTGCGGCCAAGAAAGAGACTTCTTCTACGAAAAACTCTTCTACAAAAAGTCCGTCATCCAAGAAAGATACGTCCAAGAAGCCTGCAGTCAAGAAGCCATCAGGCACAAAGTCACCAACAAAGCCGAAGGTAGCTGCGAAGAAACCTAGCACAAAGAAAGAAGTTAAAAAGCCGGCCGCAGTCAAGAAAGCTAAGGTGACCAAGAAGAAGTAAACGAAGAGATATCTTCGCCCGGCGTCCAGTAAACCAAACGGCTCTTTTAGGAGCCACCAAATAAACAAAAGCAATGACCAACTTGAAAAAAAAACAAAACATATATTTCCCTCCATATATTTGACGGAATAACAAAGTAAAACTAGGTGCAACACACACACTCGCACTCACACAGGATAAAAAAAAAAAAAAAAAACAGGCAATCGAAGATCAACGCCCGAAAGCTGCAAAGAAAATGCTCTTGTCAATAAGACGTAAGATAGATCTCGCAAAAAAAAAAAAAAACGAAACAAAAGAGAACTTGAGCGTTGTTTAATAAGTTTCTCTGATGCTTGACCAGAGATGGAGTGAAACACTCGAGCGCGTGCGGAGAACGTGAACTTAGCCGTGAACTTCGGCCTAAAAAATCAAAAGAAAATAAAAACTGAAAACCGATAAGGTTGAAAAATGTCAAAGGTTCAGCATCTTGTGAAAAGTCACAAACTCTTCGGGCATAGGCTTTCTTCAGTGTGAAAACCATTACATGATACTTCGTGCGAGTGTTCATTGCAACGTAACAAACGGAAGCTAAGCGCGCGGAAACTGCCTGTTAAATTATGCGCGCGCGGAGAACATGACATTAGGTGCCACTGGCTTGTTGATTTTCGCGGGGAGTCTTATAATAGTCCACGATAAACGTTGACGGCACACGGAAAGTTTGCGTGAAAAACTGACAGGCAGCGTTCCGAGCTATCCTTTATAAAGAAAAGCATAAAGAACTTGAACTGGGCCATTCATTGCTGTAAACAGTTTTATTTTGCAAAAACAAAAAAAACACACACACACACACACAAAAACTCTATGTATATATTTCTCTTAAATCTAATAGTTATCTCAAATCTGAAAGCTTAAAAGAAAGCCTTGTGTAGTGTGGCGATTAAAGGAGCAGAAGGGGTTAATAACTAAAGAACTGACACGTTGGACATTGCTTTTTATGACATGTGGTGGCTCCTAAAGGAGCCGTTTTTGTTGTGAATCAACGCTGGAGTCGATGTTTACTTGCTGCTGGTATACTTGGTGACAGCCTTAGTGCCTTCGCTGACAGCATGCTTTGCAAGTTCTCCGGGCAGAAGCAACCTGATGGCGGTCTGGATCTCGCGGGAGCTGATGGTCGACTTCTTGTTGTAGTGCGCCAGGCGGGAAGACTCATTGGCGATACGCTCGAAGATATCATTCACAAACGAATTCATGATACCCATGGCCTTGCTAGAAATACCCGTATCGGGATGAACTTGCTTAAGGACCTTGTAGATGTAGATCGCATAGCTCTCCTTTCTCTTTCCCTTCCTCTTTTTCTTGGCCGAACCATCAACTGCCGCCGACTTAGTTTTTCCCGCTCGCTTCTCGCCTTTCTTTGCTGCTGGAACTTTCGGTGCCATGTTTATCTGGCTTCTCTGAAAAATTGTTTGGAATTCTAGATGATCCGATGAGATCAGCTTTCAACATGCCACGGTAACTTAACTGCTATTTATTACAAATTATCCAGGAGGATTAATTAGTATGCGGATCGAAATTGCCTTTCGCCGATTGGTTATTTCATTAACTGACAACTACCCATAGGCCGACGCTACCGACAGCGCATTTTGCCGGCTAATTATCTTTTGTTCGGAGTACGGCGCGGTTTTGATTGGTGCGCTTTGATCCTCTGATTTGAAGAAAAATCAAATAAAAATCCGGGTCATAGTTTCGGGCTGACTAGACTAGAACAAAATCGTTCAACTCAACTTTGCCAGAGATAACAAGCAAAGAGAACATTCAGAAAGTGAAAATGACAGGTCGAGGAAAAGGCAAAGCTCCGGGCACCAAGTCTAAGAGCCGTTCATCGCGGGCAGGACTTCAGTTTCCTGTTGGTCGTATCCATCGTCTCCTTCGCAAAGGCAACTACGGCGAGCGTGTCGGCGCAGGTGCTCCAGTCTACTTGGCTGCCGTACTGGAGTATCTGAGTGCTGAGATTCTCGAGTTAGCTGGAAATGCTGCTCGGGACAACAAGAAAACCAGGATCATCCCTCGTCACCTGCAGTTAGCCGTTCGAAACGATGAAGAGTTAAACAAACTTCTTGCTGGTGTGACTATCGCTCAGGGTGGAGTTCTTCCCAACATACAAGCAGTGCTTCTACCCAAGAAGGCGGAGAAGAAACAACATTAAGCTCCCAGCTTAATAACAAACTCAAAACGGCTCTTTTAGGAGCCACCAAATGTTGATAACAGTCATGTTCCAATACAAAGATAAGCGGCCTTATAGCAATACATCAAAGTTACCAAAAACTACCTCCTGTTAGGCATTCGCTTCAACTACAAAACAAAACTAATGAAATCAATGTAAAGTTGCCTGCAGTACACACATAGAGAAAAACACAAGGCGTACAATAATTAGGCATGCGCGCGTTCGTTTTAAACCGAAAGTCCAGTGTATTATATTTATCAGCTGGAAGTCGATAAAAGTGACTTAAAACAGTCTTAGCGAGTTAATCTCTTGTGTGACTTTCATATATATTCTCTACGGCTTTTATTACAAGATCTAATAAGTACCTACGAGTGTTCGAGAAGTTGTCTAGTGGTCCTGCTCGGTTCGGCCAGGAAGGCGGCAAAAGCGAAAGAGCAATCCAAATGTCCGGCAGTAAACTTATTTACTATGTGGGTGTATTCATCATGCAGTTTGCAAATCTAGATATTCGCTGGCGCGTGCTACAGAAAGAATGCAACAGTTATGAATAAGAACTACTGCTGATTACTACAAGCCGAGATGTGTGTCATGCAATAGGAAAACCATTGTTAATGTTATACAAAGCGTGTCCGTAAGTAGTTGGGTTAGTTTACATTTTTTTGTCACCCTTATTTTATGCTTGTCATCTAATCGACAGATTAGCGGAATAAAAACGTTCTTAACCGACTCTCAACCCGAGGAATGTTCTGGGAGAATGTTCTTAAAATCTTGGTTAATCTCAGCCTTAACGTTCTTATAAAAAAAAAAAGTTATAGTTGTCTCAGTCATCTCATTTGCCTACTGAAAGACTATTCCAACTTAAAATTGTTAACAGATTGGTCTTGAAAACACACACCATAATTTAACTCTTATCTCGACGGCCTTGTTTGCAAGCGCTTAATTTGATCAACGCTCGACACCTAAAACCCAACACTTTACATACACAGAACTTTGATCAAAAATAATGTCAGCTATTATTGCAACTCTTAACTTCTGTTTTACATCACTAACGTAACGCAAATTAAAGTTCAACATAGAACTATTTGTTGCTGTTGTTAAAAATGAATCGCATTTATTGCTGGTCGGGACTTTCGTTAGACTTGTTGGCTCCTAAAGGAGCCGTTTTTTTAAGGGGGAGCTTGTAGTCAGGCACTTCCCTAACCACCAAATCCGTAGAGAGTACGTCCTTGGCGTTTGAGAGCGTAGACCACGTCCATGGCTGTCACTGTCTTTCGTTTGGCGTGCTCGGTGTAGGTCACAGCATCACGTATGACGTTCTCAAGGAAGACTTTCAGGACCCCGCGAGTCTCTTCGTAGATCAGACCAGAGATACGCTTCACACCACCGCGGCGAGCTAGACGACGGATAGCAGGCTTGGTTATGCCCTGGATGTTGTCTCTTAAAATTTTACGATGACGCTTAGCGCCGCCCTTTCCTAGACCTTTGCCTCCTTTACCGCGTCCAGACATGACTTGTTTTAGATAATCCAGTAGCGAAACTGCGAGTTAACGAACCCTGCCGACTTTGCTGGCGCTTTAGTTTGTCCAGTTGTACCTCTCGGGAAACATAACTTTCAAAACAAAGCAAAGGCGAACGCTTTGCCGACAGTCTCATGAATATTTATACTCGGCATGCCTTACTTTGGATAACTTACTTGCCCGTTAAGGAAAACTGTTACGAGAAATTCTCATTTCTTGTTAACAAAGTCAGACTTAAACTAAACAGGAAATATATATATATCTATATCACAGTGCCCACAATTCCGTAATATTCCGCATGCTTTCGAGTCATTTTCAAATTTCTAGCAACAAGCTGCCTAAGATCGAAAGTTCAGCCGCATCTTCTTCACAACAGAAAAGCAAATTTCTCACAGCCAATCACATGCGTCATTAATCAGCCAATCGGATCACGGGCTTTCTGTTATAAATCGATTTTACTCAATGGTGGTGAAACAAATCAAAACTTTTTGATCGCTTTCAAAACGTCAAATCTCTACTTTCAGTCATGGCTCGTACCAAGCAAACGGCTCGAAAATCGACTGGTGGAAAAGCTCCTCGTAAGCAGTTAGCTACAAAAGCAGCCCGGAAGAGCGCTCCTGCTACTGGTGGTGTCAAGAAACCTCATCGTTACAGACCCGGAACAGTTGCTCTCCGAGAAATTCGCCGTTATCAGAAATCTACAGAACTACTCATCCGCAAGCTGCCTTTTCAGCGTCTTGTGCGAGAGATTGCGCAGGATTTCAAAACGGACCTGCGCTTTCAAAGCTCTGCCGTCCTAGCTCTCCAAGAGGCCAGTGAAGCCTATCTAGTGGGCTTGTTTGAGGATACCAACCTGTGCGCTATCCACGCCAAACGTGTCACCATTATGCCAAAGGATATCCAGTTGGCCAGACGAATCAGAGGCGAGCGTGCTTAAGTGAGCTTACGCTTCACATACTTAAAACTAAAACGGCTCCTTTAGGAGCCACCACTTGAAGATAAAGTCAATGACCAATAAATTGTACCCTTAACTTTTAGCAAGGTTCTGTCTTAACACGTTCCACATTTCTTTTTCTGACGCCAAAGCTGTGTTGAAAACGAACAAACAAATGAACGAAAAATCCAACAAACGAAGGATAGAACTAACCAATACGCGAACCAGTCAACAAACAGACGATGGAAAGAACTAACAAATAAACGAACGAACAAACGAAGGAAAGAACGAACAATGAGCGAAGGAACGAACAAACAAACCAACGAACAAACGAAGGATATAACTAACAAATCAACGAATAAACCAATGAAACTAACCAACCAACAAACTGACCAAACGTCAACAAAACATCAGTCCAATATCATTCTTTCTAGCGTTTCTTCGCATTAGACAGCGTTTGCCTTTACATGTCGGTCGATTCACTTCGAGTTTTATCGTGTTGTTGGAAAAAAGACTGTACCTCGGTCTCTTTAAAAAGGTTTTAATAAAGTATTTCAATGAAAAACTCAAATAAAACTGTGTACCAAGCAATTTATTGCCAAGTATTTGCATGAAAGAAACACAGAATAACAACGTCCGTTACTAACTTTGCCGGGCTTGTTCTCTCTGCGGTCCGCGTTTACAAGTAAAAACTTACAATGCTAACAACGTGCCTCGAATTTCTCGAAAGAGTCACACAATTCACAGCTCAGTAGACCGACAGAAACTAGCAGAATGTCAGACAACGCTAAGCGAAAGATGACCAAAACCCCTGCCGAACATCCGAAATACGAAGAGATGATTAAGACTGCTATTCTCACGTTGAAAGATCGCAACGGTTCTTCACGCCAAGCGATCGAGAAGTACGTTAAGGCCAACTACAAGGTGGGAGATACAGCATCTCATCACGTCAAGACAGCTCTGAAGAAGGGTACAGCCAATGGAACCTTCATCCACACCAAGGGAGTGGGAGCTTCAGGATCATTTAAGCTACCAAAAGAGCAGAAAAAGCCGACCAGAAAGTCTGCTGCGCCGAGTAAAAAGCCGCTGGCTAAGCCAAAGAAACCCGCTGCTACAACGAAAGCTTCCACAAAGAAACCTGCGGCCAAGAAAGAGACTTCTTCTACGAAAAACTCTTCTACAAAAAGTCCGTCATCCAAGAAAGATACGTCCAAGAAGCCTGCAGTCAAGAAGCCATCAGGCACAAAGTCACCAACAAAGCCGAAGGTAGCTGCGAAGAAACCTAGCACAAAGAAAGAAGTTAAAAAGCCGGCCGCAGTCAAGAAAGCTAAGGTGACCAAGAAGAAGTAAACGAAGAGATATCTTCGCCCGGCGTCCAGTAAACCAAACGGCTCTTTTAGGAGCCACCAAATAAACAAAAGCAATGACCAACTTGAAAAAAAAACAAAACATATATTTCCCTCCATATATTTGACGGAATAACAAAGTAAAACTAGGTGCAACACACACACTCGCACTCACACAGGATAAAAAAAAAAAAAAAAAACAGGCAATCGAAGATCAACGCCCGAAAGCTGCAAAGAAAATGCTCTTGTCAATAAGACGTAAGATAGATCTCGCAAAAAAAAAAAAAAACGAAACAAAAGAGAACTTGAGCGTTGTTTAATAAGTTTCTCTGATGCTTGACCAGAGATGGAGTGAAACACTCGAGCGCGTGCGGAGAACGTGAACTTAGCCGTGAACTTCGGCCTAAAAAATCAAAAGAAAATAAAAACTGAAAACCGATAAGGTTGAAAAATGTCAAAGGTTCAGCATCTTGTGAAAAGTCACAAACTCTTCGGGCATAGGCTTTCTTCAGTGTGAAAACCATTACATGATACTTCGTGCGAGTGTTCATTGCAACGTAACAAACGGAAGCTAAGCGCGCGGAAACTGCCTGTTAAATTATGCGCGCGCGGAGAACATGACATTAGGTGCCACTGGCTTGTTGATTTTCGCGGGGAGTCTTATAATAGTCCACGATAAACGTTGACGGCACACGGAAAGTTTGCGTGAAAAACTGACAGGCAGCGTTCCGAGCTATCCTTTATAAAGAAAAGCATAAAGAACTTGAACTGGGCCATTCATTGCTGTAAACAGTTTTATTTTGCAAAAACAAAAAAAACACACACACACACACAAAAACTCTATGTATATATTTCTCTTAAATCTAATAGTTATCTCAAATCTGAAAGCTTAAAAGAAAGCCTTGTGTAGTGTGGCGATTAAAGGAGCAGAAGGGGTTAATAACTAAAGAACTGACACGTTGGACATTGCTTTTTATGACATGTGGTGGCTCCTAAAGGAGCCGTTTTTGTTGTGAATCAACGCTGGAGTCGATGTTTACTTGCTGCTGGTATACTTGGTGACAGCCTTAGTGCCTTCGCTGACAGCATGCTTTGCAAGTTCTCCGGGCAGAAGCAACCTGATGGCGGTCTGGATCTCGCGGGAGCTGATGGTCGACTTCTTGTTGTAGTGCGCCAGGCGGGAAGACTCATTGGCGATACGCTCGAAGATATCATTCACAAACGAATTCATGATACCCATGGCCTTGCTAGAAATACCCGTATCGGGATGAACTTGCTTAAGGACCTTGTAGATGTAGATCGCATAGCTCTCCTTTCTCTTTCCCTTCCTCTTTTTCTTGGCCGAACCATCAACTGCCGCCGACTTAGTTTTTCCCGCTCGCTTCTCGCCTTTCTTTGCTGCTGGAACTTTCGGTGCCATGTTTATCTGGCTTCTCTGAAAAATTGTTTGGAATTCTAGATGATCCGATGAGATCAGCTTTCAACATGCCACGGTAACTTAACTGCTATTTATTACAAATTATCCAGGAGGATTAATTAGTATGCGGATCGAAATTGCCTTTCGCCGATTGGTTATTTCATTAACTGACAACTACCCATAGGCCGACGCTACCGACAGCGCATTTTGCCGGCTAATTATCTTTTGTTCGGAGTACGGCGCGGTTTTGATTGGTGCGCTTTGATCCTCTGATTTGAAGAAAAATCAAATAAAAATCCGGGTCATAGTTTCGGGCTGACTAGACTAGAACAAAATCGTTCAACTCAACTTTGCCAGAGATAACAAGCAAAGAGAACATTCAGAAAGTGAAAATGACAGGTCGAGGAAAAGGCAAAGCTCCGGGCACCAAGTCTAAGAGCCGTTCATCGCGGGCAGGACTTCAGTTTCCTGTTGGTCGTATCCATCGTCTCCTTCGCAAAGGCAACTACGGCGAGCGTGTCGGCGCAGGTGCTCCAGTCTACTTGGCTGCCGTACTGGAGTATCTGAGTGCTGAGATTCTCGAGTTAGCTGGAAATGCTGCTCGGGACAACAAGAAAACCAGGATCATCCCTCGTCACCTGCAGTTAGCCGTTCGAAACGATGAAGAGTTAAACAAACTTCTTGCTGGTGTGACTATCGCTCAGGGTGGAGTTCTTCCCAACATACAAGCAGTGCTTCTACCCAAGAAGGCGGAGAAGAAACAACATTAAGCTCCCAGCTTAATAACAAACTCAAAACGGCTCTTTTAGGAGCCACCAAATGTTGATAACAGTCATGTTCCAATACAAAGATAAGCGGCCTTATAGCAATACATCAAAGTTACCAAAAACTACCTCCTGTTAGGCATTCGCTTCAACTACAAAACAAAACTAATGAAATCAATGTAAAGTTGCCTGCAGTACACACATAGAGAAAAACACAAGGCGTACAATAATTAGGCATGCGCGCGTTCGTTTTAAACCGAAAGTCCAGTGTATTATATTTATCAGCTGGAAGTCGATAAAAGTGACTTAAAACAGTCTTAGCGAGTTAATCTCTTGTGTGACTTTCATATATATTCTCTACGGCTTTTATTACAAGATCTAATAAGTACCTACGAGTGTTCGAGAAGTTGTCTAGTGGTCCTGCTCGGTTCGGCCAGGAAGGCGGCAAAAGCGAAAGAGCAATCCAAATGTCCGGCAGTAAACTTATTTACTATGTGGGTGTATTCATCATGCAGTTTGCAAATCTAGATATTCGCTGGCGCGTGCTACAGAAAGAATGCAACAGTTATGAATAAGAACTACTGCTGATTACTACAAGCCGAGATGTGTGTCATGCAATAGGAAAACCATTGTTAATGTTATACAAAGCGTGTCCGTAAGTAGTTGGGTTAGTTTACATTTTTTTGTCACCCTTATTTTATGCTTGTCATCTAATCGACAGATTAGCGGAATAAAAACGTTCTTAACCGACTCTCAACCCGAGGAATGTTCTGGGAGAATGTTCTTAAAATCTTGGTTAATCTCAGCCTTAACGTTCTTATAAAAAAAAAAAGTTATAGTTGTCTCAGTCATCTCATTTGCCTACTGAAAGACTATTCCAACTTAAAATTGTTAACAGATTGGTCTTGAAAACACACACCATAATTTAACTCTTATCTCGACGGCCTTGTTTGCAAGCGCTTAATTTGATCAACGCTCGACACCTAAAACCCAACACTTTACATACACAGAACTTTGATCAAAAATAATGTCAGCTATTATTGCAACTCTTAACTTCTGTTTTACATCACTAACGTAACGCAAATTAAAGTTCAACATAGAACTATTTGTTGCTGTTGTTAAAAATGAATCGCATTTATTGCTGGTCGGGACTTTCGTTAGACTTGTTGGCTCCTAAAGGAGCCGTTTTTTTAAGGGGGAGCTTGTAGTCAGGCACTTCCCTAACCACCAAATCCGTAGAGAGTACGTCCTTGGCGTTTGAGAGCGTAGACCACGTCCATGGCTGTCACTGTCTTTCGTTTGGCGTGCTCGGTGTAGGTCACAGCATCACGTATGACGTTCTCAAGGAAGACTTTCAGGACCCCGCGAGTCTCTTCGTAGATCAGACCAGAGATACGCTTCACACCACCGCGGCGAGCTAGACGACGGATAGCAGGCTTGGTTATGCCCTGGATGTTGTCTCTTAAAATTTTACGATGACGCTTAGCGCCGCCCTTTCCTAGACCTTTGCCTCCTTTACCGCGTCCAGACATGACTTGTTTTAGATAATCCAGTAGCGAAACTGCGAGTTAACGAACCCTGCCGACTTTGCTGGCGCTTTAGTTTGTCCAGTTGTACCTCTCGGGAAACATAACTTTCAAAACAAAGCAAAGGCGAACGCTTTGCCGACAGTCTCATGAATATTTATACTCGGCATGCCTTACTTTGGATAACTTACTTGCCCGTTAAGGAAAACTGTTACGAGAAATTCTCATTTCTTGTTAACAAAGTCAGACTTAAACTAAACAGGAAATATATATATATCTATATCACAGTGCCCACAATTCCGTAATATTCCGCATGCTTTCGAGTCATTTTCAAATTTCTAGCAACAAGCTGCCTAAGATCGAAAGTTCAGCCGCATCTTCTTCACAACAGAAAAGCAAATTTCTCACAGCCAATCACATGCGTCATTAATCAGCCAATCGGATCACGGGCTTTCTGTTATAAATCGATTTTACTCAATGGTGGTGAAACAAATCAAAACTTTTTGATCGCTTTCAAAACGTCAAATCTCTACTTTCAGTCATGGCTCGTACCAAGCAAACGGCTCGAAAATCGACTGGTGGAAAAGCTCCTCGTAAGCAGTTAGCTACAAAAGCAGCCCGGAAGAGCGCTCCTGCTACTGGTGGTGTCAAGAAACCTCATCGTTACAGACCCGGAACAGTTGCTCTCCGAGAAATTCGCCGTTATCAGAAATCTACAGAACTACTCATCCGCAAGCTGCCTTTTCAGCGTCTTGTGCGAGAGATTGCGCAGGATTTCAAAACGGACCTGCGCTTTCAAAGCTCTGCCGTCCTAGCTCTCCAAGAGGCCAGTGAAGCCTATCTAGTGGGCTTGTTTGAGGATACCAACCTGTGCGCTATCCACGCCAAACGTGTCACCATTATGCCAAAGGATATCCAGTTGGCCAGACGAATCAGAGGCGAGCGTGCTTAAGTGAGCTTACGCTTCACATACTTAAAACTAAAACGGCTCCTTTAGGAGCCACCACTTGAAGATAAAGTCAATGACCAATAAATTGTACCCTTAACTTTTAGCAAGGTTCTGTCTTAACACGTTCCACATTTCTTTTTCTGACGCCAAAGCTGTGTTGAAAACGAACAAACAAATGAACGAAAAATCCAACAAACGAAGGATAGAACTAACCAATACGCGAACCAGTCAACAAACAGACGATGGAAAGAACTAACAAATAAACGAACCAACAAACGAAGGAAAGAACGAACAATGAGCGAAGGAACGAACAAACAAACCAACGAACAAACGAAGGATATAACTAACAAATCAACGAATAAACCAATGAAACTAACCAACCAACAAACTGACCAAACGTCAACAAAACATCAGTCCAATATCATTCTTTCTAGCGTTTCTTCGCATTAGACAGCGTTTGCCTTTACATGTCGGTCGATTCACTTCGAGTTTTATCGTGTTGTTGGAAAAAAGACTGTACCTCGGTCTCTTTAAAAAGGTTTTAATAAAGTATTTCAATGAAAAACTCAAATAAAACTGTGTACCAAGCAATTTATTGCCAAGTATTTGCATGAAAGAAACACAGAATAACAACGTCCGTTACTAACTTTGCCGGGCTTGTTCTCTCTGCGGTCCGCGTTTACAAGTAAAAACTTACAATGCTAACAACGTGCCTCGAATTTCTCGAAAGAGTCACACAATTCACAGCTCAGTAGACCGACAGAAACTAGCAGAATGTCAGACAACGCTAAGCGAAAGATGACCAAAACCCCTGCCGAACATCCGAAATACGAAGAGATGATTAAGACTGCTATTCTCACGTTGAAAGATCGCAACGGTTCTTCACGCCAAGCGATCGAGAAGTACGTTAAGGCCAACTACAAGGTGGGAGATACAGCATCTCATCACGTCAAGACAGCTCTGAAGAAGGGTACAGCCAATGGAACCTTCATCCACACCAAGGGAGTGGGAGCTTCAGGATCATTTAAGCTACCAAAAGAGCAGAAAAAGCCGACCAGAAAGTCTGCTGCGCCGAGTAAAAAGCCGCTGGCTAAGCCAAAGAAACCCGCTGCTACAACGAAAGCTTCCACAAAGAAACCTGCGGCCAAGAAAGAGACTTCTTCTAGGAAAAACTCTTCTACAAAAAGTCCGTCATCCAAGAAAGATACGTCCAAGAAGCCTGCAGTCAAGAAGCCATCAGGCACAAAGTCACCAACAAAGCCGAAGGTAGCTGCGAAGAAACCTAGCACAAAGAAAGAAGTTAAAAAGCCGGCCGCAGTCAAGAAAGCTAAGGTGACCAAGAAGAAGTAAACGAAGAGATATCTTCGCCCGGCGTCCAGTAAACCAAACGGCTCTTTTAGGAGCCACCAAATAAACAAAAGCAATGACCAACTTGAAAAAAAAACAAAACATATATTTCCCTCCATATATTTGACGGAATAACAAAGTAAAACTAGGTGCAACACACACACTCGCACTCACACAGGATAAAAAAAAAAAAAAAAAAACAGGCAATCGAAGATCAACGCCCGAAAGCTGCAAAGAAAATGCTCTTGTCAATAAGACGTAAGATAGATCTCGCAAAAAAAAAAAAAAACGAAACAAAAGAGAACTTGAGCGTTGTTTAATAAGTTTCTCTGATGCTTGACCAGAGATGGAGTGAAACACTCGAGCGCGTGCGGAGAACGTGAACTTAGCCGTGAACTTCGGCCTAAAAAATCAAAAGAAAATAAAAACTGAAAACCGATAAGGTTGAAAAATGTCAAAGGTTCAGCATCTTGTGAAAAGTCACAAACTCTTCGGGCATAGGCTTTCTTCAGTGTGAAAACCATTACATGATACTTCGTGCGAGTGTTCATTGCAACGTAACAAACGGAAGCTAAGCGCGCGGAAACTGCCTGTTAAATTATGCGCGCGCGGAGAACATGACATTAGGTGCCACTGGCTTGTTGATTTTCGCGGGGAGTCTTATAATAGTCCACGATAAACGTTGACGGCACACGGAAAGTTTGCGTGAAAAACTGACAGGCAGCGTTCCGAGCTATCCTTTATAAAGAAAAGCATAAAGAACTTGAACTGGGCCATTCATTGCTGTAAACAGTTTTATTTTGCAAAAACAAAAAAAACACACACACACACACACAAAAACTCTATGTATATATTTCTCTTAAATCTAATAGTTATCTCAAATCTGAAAGCTTAAAAGAAAGCCTTGTGTAGTGTGGCGATTAAAGGAGCAGAAGGGGTTAATAACTAAAGAACTGACACGTTGGACATTGCTTTTTATGACATGTGGTGGCTCCTAAAGGAGCCGTTTTTGTTGTGAATCAACGCTGGAGTCGATGTTTACTTGCTGCTGGTATACTTGGTGACAGCCTTAGTGCCTTCGCTGACAGCATGCTTTGCAAGTTCTCCGGGCAGAAGCAACCTGATGGCGGTCTGGATCTCGCGGGAGCTGATGGTCGACTTCTTGTTGTAGTGCGCCAGGCGGGAAGACTCATTGGCGATACGCTCGAAGATATCATTCACAAACGAATTCATGATACCCATGGCCTTGCTAGAAATACCCGTATCGGGATGAACTTGCTTAAGGACCTTGTAGATGTAGATCGCATAGCTCTCCTTTCTCTTTCCCTTCCTCTTTTTCTTGGCCGAACCATCAACTGCCGCCGACTTAGTTTTTCCCGCTCGCTTCTCGCCTTTCTTTGCTGCTGGAACTTTCGGTGCCATGTTTATCTGGCTTCTCTGAAAAATTGTTTGGAATTCTAGATGATCCGATGAGATCAGCTTTCAACATGCCACGGTAACTTAACTGCTATTTATTACAAATTATCCAGGAGGATTAATTAGTATGCGGATCGAAATTGCCTTTCGCCGATTGGTTATTTCATTAACTGACAACTACCCATAGGCCGACGCTACCGACAGCGCATTTTGCCGGCTAATTATCTTTTGTTCGGAGTACGGCGCGGTTTTGATTGGTGCGCTTTGATCCTCTGATTTGAAGAAAAATCAAATAAAAATCCGGGTCATAGTTTCGGGCTGACTAGACTAGAACAAAATCGTTCAACTCAACTTTGCCAGAGATAACAAGCAAAGAGAACATTCAGAAAGTGAAAATGACAGGTCGAGGAAAAGGCAAAGCTCCGGGCACCAAGTCTAAGAGCCGTTCATCGCGGGCAGGACTTCAGTTTCCTGTTGGTCGTATCCATCGTCTCCTTCGCAAAGGCAACTACGGCGAGCGTGTCGGCGCAGGTGCTCCAGTCTACTTGGCTGCCGTACTGGAGTATCTGAGTGCTGAGATTCTCGAGTTAGCTGGAAATGCTGCTCGGGACAACAAGAAAACCAGGATCATCCCTCGTCACCTGCAGTTAGCCGTTCGAAACGATGAAGAGTTAAACAAACTTCTTGCTGGTGTGACTATCGCTCAGGGTGGAGTTCTTCCCAACATACAAGCAGTGCTTCTACCCAAGAAGGCGGAGAAGAAACAACATTAAGCTCCCAGCTTAAT
This sequence comes from Orbicella faveolata, assembly GCF_042242905.1. NCBI lineage: Eukaryota > Metazoa > Cnidaria > Anthozoa > Scleractinia > Merulinidae > Orbicella > Orbicella faveolata. The sequence goes on from NW_028301576.1 coordinate 34,262,959, forward strand.
AACAAACTCAAAACGGCTCTTTTAGGAGCCACCAAATGTTGATAACAGTCATGTTCCAATACAAAGATAAGCGGCCTTATAGCAATACATCAAAGTTACCAAAAACTACCTCCTGTTAGGCATTCGCGTCAACTACAAAACAAAACTAATGAAATCAATGTAAAGTTGCCTGCAGTACACACATAGAGAAAAACACAAGGCGTACAATAATTAGGCATGCGCGCGTTCGTTTTAAACCGAAAGTCCAGTGTATTATATTTATCAGCTGGAAGTCGATAAAAGTGACTTAAAACAGTCTTAGCGAGTTAATCTCTTGTGTGACTTTCATATATATTCTCTACGGCTTTTATTACAAGATCTAATAAGTACCTACGAGTGTTCGAGAAGTTGTCTAGTGGTCCTGCTCGGTTCGGCCAGGAAGGCGGCAAAAGCGAAAGAGCAATCCAAATGTCCGGCAGTAAACTTATTTACTATGTGGGTGTATTCATCATGCAGTTTGCAAATCTAGATATTCGCTGGCGCGTGCTACAGAAAGAATGCAACAGTTATGAATAAGAACTACTGCTGATTACTACAAGCCGAGATGTGTGTCATGCAATAGGAAAACCATTGTTAATGTTATACAAAGCGTGTCCGTAAGTAGTTGGGTTAGTTTACATTTTTTTGTCACCCTTATTTTATGCTTGTCATCTAATCGACAGATTAGCGGAATAAAAACGTTCTTAACCGACTCTCAACCCGAGGAATGTTCTGGGAGAATGTTCTTAAAATCTTGGTTAATCTCAGCCTTAACGTTCTTATAAAAAAAAAAAGTTATAGTTGTCTCAGTCATCTCATTTGCCTACTGAAAGACTATTCCAACTTAAAATTGTTAACAGATTGGTCTTGAAAACACACACCATAATTTAACTCTTATCTCGACGGCCTTGTTTGCAAGCGCTTAATTTGATCAACGCTCGACACCTAAAACCCAACACTTTACATACACAGAACTTTGATCAAAAATAATGTCAGCTATTATTGCAACTCTTAACTTCTGTTTTACATCACTAACGTAACGCAAATTAAAGTTCAACATAGAACTATTTGTTGCTGTTGTTAAAAATGAATCGCATTTATTGCTGGTCGGGACTTTCGTTAGACTTGTTGGCTCCTAAAGGAGCCGTTTTTTTAAGGGGGAGCTTGTAGTCAGGCACTTCCCTAACCACCAAATCCGTAGAGAGTACGTCCTTGGCGTTTGAGAGCGTAGACCACGTCCATGGCTGTCACTGTCTTTCGTTTGGCGTGCTCGGTGTAGGTCACAGCATCACGTATGACGTTCTCAAGGAAGACTTTCAGGACCCCGCGAGTCTCTTCGTAGATCAGACCAGAGATACGCTTCACACCACCGCGGCGAGCTAGACGACGGATAGCAGGCTTGGTTATGCCCTGGATGTTGTCTCTTAAAATTTTACGATGACGCTTAGCGCCGCCCTTTCCTAGACCTTTGCCTCCTTTACCGCGTCCAGACATGACTTGTTTTAGATAATCCAGTAGCGAAACTGCGAGTTAACGAACCCTGCCGACTTTGCTGGCGCTTTAGTTTGTCCAGTTGTACCTCTCGGGAAACATAACTTTCAAAACAAAGCAAAGGCGAACGCTTTGCCGACAGTCTCATGAATATTTATACTCGGCATGCCTTACTTTGGATAACTTACTTGCCCGTTAAGGAAAACTGTTACGAGAAATTCTCATTTCTTGTTAACAAAGTCAGACTTAAACTAAACAGGAAATATATATATATCTATATCACAGTGCCCACAATTCCGTAATATTCCGCATGCTTTCGAGTCATTTTCAAATTTCTAGCAACAAGCTGCCTAAGATCGAAAGTTCAGCCGCATCTTCTTCACAACAGAAAAGCAAATTTCTCACAGCCAATCACATGCGTCATTAATCAGCCAATCGGATCACGGGCTTTCTGTTATAAATCGATTTTACTCAATGGTGGTGAAACAAATCAAAACTTTTTGATCGCTTTCAAAACGTCAAATCTCTACTTTCAGTCATGGCTCGTACCAAGCAAACGGCTCGAAAATCGACTGGTGGAAAAGCTCCTCGTAAGCAGTTAGCTACAAAAGCAGCCCGGAAGAGCGCTCCTGCTACTGGTGGTGTCAAGAAACCTCATCGTTACAGACCCGGAACAGTTGCTCTCCGAGAAATTCGCCGTTATCAGAAATCTACAGAACTACTCATCCGCAAGCTGCCTTTTCAGCGTCTTGTGCGAGAGATTGCGCAGGATTTCAAAACGGACCTGCGCTTTCAAAGCTCTGCCGTCCTAGCTCTCCAAGAGGCCAGTGAAGCCTATCTAGTGGGCTTGTTTGAGGATACCAACCTGTGCGCTATCCACGCCAAACGTGTCACCATTATGCCAAAGGATATCCAGTTGGCCAGACGAATCAGAGGCGAGCGTGCTTAAGTGAGCTTACGCTTCACATACTTAAAACTAAAACGGCTCCTTTAGGAGCCACCACTTGAAGATAAAGTCAATGACCAATAAATTGTACCCTTAACTTTTAGCAAGGTTCTGTCTTAACACGTTCCACATTTCTTTTTCTGACGCCAAAGCTGTGTTGAAAACGAACAAACAAATGAACGAAAAATCCAACAAACGAAGGATAGAACTAACCAATACGCGAACCAGTCAACAAACAGACGATGGAAAGAACTAACAAATAAACGAACGAACAAACGAAGGAAAGAACGAACAATGAGCGAAGGAACGAACAAACAAACCAACCAACAAACGAAGGATAGAACTAACAAATCAACGAATAAACCAATGAAACTAACCAACCAACAAACTGACCAAACGTCAACAAAACATCAGTCCAATATCATTCTTTCTAGCGTTTCTTCGCATTAGACAGCGTTTGCCTTTACATGTCGGTCGATTCACTTCGAGTTTTATCGTGTTGTTGGAAAAAAGACTGTACCTCGGTCTCTTTAAAAAGGTTTTAATAAAGTATTTCAATGAAAAACTCAAATAAAACTGTGTACCAAGCAATTTATTGCCAAGTATTTGCATGAAAGAAACACAGAATAACAACGTCCGTTACTAACTTTGCCGGGCTTGTTCTCTCTGCGGTCCGCGTTTACAAGTAAAAACTTACAATGCTAACAACGTGCCTCGAATTTCTCGAAAGAGTCACACAATTCACAGCTCAGTAGACCGACAGAAACTAGCAGAATGTCAGACAACGCTAAGCGAAAGATGACCAAAACCCCTGCCGAACATCCGAAATACGAAGAGATGATTAAGACTGCTATTCTCACGTTGAAAGATCGCAACGGTTCTTCACGCCAAGCGATCGAGAAGTACGTTAAGGCCAACTACAAGGTGGGAGATACAGCATCTCATCACGTCAAGACAGCTCTGAAGAAGGGTACAGCCAATGGAACCTTCATCCACACCAAGGGAGTGGGAGCTTCAGGATCATTTAAGCTACCAAAAGAGCAGAAAAAGCCGACCAGAAAGTCTGCTGCGCCGAGTAAAAAGCCGCTGGCTAAGCCAAAGAAACCCGCTGCTACAACGAAAGCTTCCACAAAGAAACCTGCGGCCAAGAAAGAGACTTCTTCTAGGAAAAACTCTTCTACAAAAAGTCCGTCATCCAAGAAAGATACGTCCAAGAAGCCTGCAGTCAAGAAGCCATCAGGCACAAAGTCACCAACAAAGCCGAAGGTAGCTGCGAAGAAACCTAGCACAAAGAAAGAAGTTAAAAAGCCGGCCGCAGTCAAGAAAGCTAAGGTGACCAAGAAGAAGTAAACGAAGAGATATCTTCGCCCGGCGTCCAGTAAACCAAACGGCTCTTTTAGGAGCCACCAAATAAACAAAAGCAATGACCAACTTGAAAAAAAAACAAAACATATATTTCCCTCCATATATTTGACGGAATAACAAAGTAAAACTAGGTGCAACACACACACTCGCACTCACACAGGATAAAAAAAAAAAAAAAAAACAGGCAATCGAAGATCAACGCCCGAAAGCTGCAAAGAAAATGCTCTTGTCAATAAGACGTAAGATAGATCTCGCAAAAAAAAAAAAAAACGAAACAAAAGAGAACTTGAGCGTTGTTTAATAAGTTTCTCTGATGCTTGACCAGAGATGGAGTGAAACACTCGAGCGCGTGCGGAGAACGTGAACTTAGCCGTGAACTTCGGCCTAAAAAATCAAAAGAAAATAAAAACTGAAAACCGATAAGGTTGAAAAATGTCAAAGGTTCAGCATCTTGTGAAAAGTCACAAACTCTTCGGGCATAGGCTTTCTTCAGTGTGAAAACCATTACATGATACTTCGTGCGAGTGTTCATTGCAACGTAACAAACGGAAGCTAAGCGCGCGGAAACTGCCTGTTAAATTATGCGCGCGCGGAGAACATGACATTAGGTGCCACTGGCTTGTTGATTTTCGCGGGGAGTCTTATAATAGTCCACGATAAACGTTGACGGCACACGGAAAGTTTGCGTGAAAAACTGACAGGCAGCGTTCCGAGCTATCCTTTATAAAGAAAAGCATAAAGAACTTGAACTGGGCCATTCATTGCTGTAAACAGTTTTATTTTGCAAAAACAAAAAAAACACACACACACACACACAAAAACTCTATGTATATATTTCTCTTAAATCTAATAGTTATCTCAAATCTGAAAGCTTAAAAGAAAGCCTTGTGTAGTGTGGCGATTAAAGGAGCAGAAGGGGTTAATAACTAAAGAACTGACACGTTGGACATTGCTTTTTATGACATGTGGTGGCTCCTAAAGGAGCCGTTTTTGTTGTGAATCAACGCTGGAGTCGATGTTTACTTGCTGCTGGTATACTTGGTGACAGCCTTAGTGCCTTCGCTGACAGCATGCTTTGCAAGTTCTCCGGGCAGAAGCAACCTGATGGCGGTCTGGATCTCGCGGGAGCTGATGGTCGACTTCTTGTTGTAGTGCGCCAGGCGGGAAGACTCATTGGCGATACGCTCGAAGATATCATTCACAAACGAATTCATGATACCCATGGCCTTGCTAGAAATACCCGTATCGGGATGAACTTGCTTAAGGACCTTGTAGATGTAGATCGCATAGCTCTCCTTTCTCTTTCCCTTCCTCTTTTTCTTGGCCGAACCATCAACTGCCGCCGACTTAGTTTTTCCCGCTCGCTTCTCGCCTTTCTTTGCTGCTGGAACTTTCGGTGCCATGTTTATCTGGCTTCTCTGAAAAATTGTTTGGAATTCTAGATGATCCGATGAGATCAGCTTTCAACATGCCACGGTAACTTAACTGCTATTTATTACAAATTATCCAGGAGGATTAATTAGTATGCGGATCGAAATTGCCTTTCGCCGATTGGTTATTTCATTAACTGACAACTACCCATAGGCCGACGCTACCGACAGCGCATTTTGCCGGCTAATTATCTTTTGTTCGGAGTACGGCGCGGTTTTGATTGGTGCGCTTTGATCCTCTGATTTGAAGAAAAATCAAATAAAAATCCGGGTCATAGTTTCGGGCTGACTAGACTAGAACAAAATCGTTCAACTCAACTTTGCCAGAGATAACAAGCAAAGAGAACATTCAGAAAGTGAAAATGACAGGTCGAGGAAAAGGCAAAGCTCCGGGCACCAAGTCTAAGAGCCGTTCATCGCGGGCAGGACTTCAGTTTCCTGTTGGTCGTATCCATCGTCTCCTTCGCAAAGGCAACTACGGCGAGCGTGTCGGCGCAGGTGCTCCAGTCTACTTGGCTGCCGTACTGGAGTATCTGAGTGCTGAGATTCTCGAGTTAGCTGGAAATGCTGCTCGGGACAACAAGAAAACCAGGATCATCCCTCGTCACCTGCAGTTAGCCGTTCGAAACGATGAAGAGTTAAACAAACTTCTTGCTGGTGTGACTATCGCTCAGGGTGGAGTTCTTCCCAACATACAAGCAGTGCTTCTACCCAAGAAGGCGGAGAAGAAACAACATTAAGCTCCCAGCTTAATAACAAACTCAAAACGGCTCTTTTAGGAGCCACCAAATGTTGATAACAGTCATGTTCCAATACAAAGATAAGCGGCCTTATAGCAATACATCAAAGTTACCAAAAACTACCTCCTGTTAGGCATTCGCTTCAACTACAAAACAAAACTAATGAAATCAATGTAAAGTTGCCTGCAGTACACACATAGAGAAAAACACAAGGCGTACAATAATTAGGCATGCGCGCGTTCGTTTTAAACCGAAAGTCCAGTGTATTATATTTATCAGCTGGAAGTCGATAAAAGTGACTTAAAACAGTCTTAGCGAGTTAATCTCTTGTGTGACTTTCATATATATTCTCTACGGCTTTTATTACAAGATCTAATAAGTACCTACGAGTGTTCGAGAAGTTGTCTAGTGGTCCTGCTCGGTTCGGCCAGGAAGGCGGCAAAAGCGAAAGAGCAATCCAAATGTCCGGCAGTAAACTTATTTACTATGTGGGTGTATTCATCATGCAGTTTGCAAATCTAGATATTCGCTGGCGCGTGCTACAGAAAGAATGCAACAGTTATGAATAAGAACTACTGCTGATTACTACAAGCCGAGATGTGTGTCATGCAATAGGAAAACCATTGTTAATGTTATACAAAGCGTGTCCGTAAGTAGTTGGGTTAGTTTACATTTTTTTGTCACCCTTATTTTATGCTTGTCATCTAATCGACAGATTAGCGGAATAAAAACGTTCTTAACCGACTCTCAACCCGAGGAATGTTCTGGGAGAATGTTCTTAAAATCTTGGTTAATCTCAGCCTTAACGTTCTTATAAAAAAAAAAAGTTATAGTTGTCTCAGTCATCTCATTTGCCTACTGAAAGACTATTCCAACTTAAAATTGTTAACAGATTGGTCTTGAAAACACACACCATAATTTAACTCTTATCTCGACGGCCTTGTTTGCAAGCGCTTAATTTGATCAACGCTCGACACCTAAAACCCAACACTTTACATACACAGAACTTTGATCAAAAATAATGTCAGCTATTATTGCAACTCTTAACTTCTGTTTTACATCACTAACGTAACGCAAATTAAAGTTCAACATAGAACTATTTGTTGCTGTTGTTAAAAATGAATCGCATTTATTGCTGGTCGGGACTTTCGTTAGACTTGTTGGCTCCTAAAGGAGCCGTTTTTTTAAGGGGGAGCTTGTAGTCAGGCACTTCCCTAACCACCAAATCCGTAGAGAGTACGTCCTTGGCGTTTGAGAGCGTAGACCACGTCCATGGCTGTCACTGTCTTTCGTTTGGCGTGCTCGGTGTAGGTCACAGCATCACGTATGACGTTCTCAAGGAAGACTTTCAGGACCCCGCGAGTCTCTTCGTAGATCAGACCAGAGATACGCTTCACACCACCGCGGCGAGCTAGACGACGGATAGCAGGCTTGGTTATGCCCTGGATGTTGTCTCTTAAAATTTTACGATGACGCTTAGCGCCGCCCTTTCCTAGACCTTTGCCTCCTTTACCGCGTCCAGACATGACTTGTTTTAGATAATCCAGTAGCGAAACTGCGAGTTAACGAACCCTGCCGACTTTGCTGGCGCTTTAGTTTGTCCAGTTGTACCTCTCGGGAAACATAACTTTCAAAACAAAGCAAAGGCGAACGCTTTGCCGACAGTCTCATGAATATTTATACTCGGCATGCCTTACTTTGGATAACTTACTTGCCCGTTAAGGAAAACTGTTACGAGAAATTCTCATTTCTTGTTAACAAAGTCAGACTTAAACTAAACAGGAAATATATATATATCTATATCACAGTGCCCACAATTCCGTAATATTCCGCATGCTTTCGAGTCATTTTCAAATTTCTAGCAACAAGCTGCCTAAGATCGAAAGTTCAGCCGCATCTTCTTCACAACAGAAAAGCAAATTTCTCACAGCCAATCACATGCGTCATTAATCAGCCAATCGGATCACGGGCTTTCTGTTATAAATCGATTTTACTCAATGGTGGTGAAACAAATCAAAACTTTTTGATCGCTTTCAAAACGTCAAATCTCTACTTTCAGTCATGGCTCGTACCAAGCAAACGGCTCGAAAATCGACTGGTGGAAAAGCTCCTCGTAAGCAGTTAGCTACAAAAGCAGCCCGGAAGAGCGCTCCTGCTACTGGTGGTGTCAAGAAACCTCATCGTTACAGACCCGGAACAGTTGCTCTCCGAGAAATTCGCCGTTATCAGAAATCTACAGAACTACTCATCCGCAAGCTGCCTTTTCAGCGTCTTGTGCGAGAGATTGCGCAGGATTTCAAAACGGACCTGCGCTTTCAAAGCTCTGCCGTCCTAGCTCTCCAAGAGGCCAGTGAAGCCTATCTAGTGGGCTTGTTTGAGGATACCAACCTGTGCGCTATCCACGCCAAACGTGTCACCATTATGCCAAAGGATATCCAGTTGGCCAGACGAATCAGAGGCGAGCGTGCTTAAGTGAGCTTACGCTTCACATACTTAAAACTAAAACGGCTCCTTTAGGAGCCACCACTTGAAGATAAAGTCAATGACCAATAAATTGTACCCTTAACTTTTAGCAAGGTTCTGTCTTAACACGTTCCACATTTCTTTTTCTGACGCCAAAGCTGTGTTGAAAACGAACAAACAAATGAACGAAAAATCCAACAAACGAAGGATAGAACTAACCAATACGCGAACCAGTCAACAAACAGACGATGGAAAGAACTAACAAATAAACGAACGAACAAACGAAGGAAAGAACGAACAATGAGCGAAGGAACGAACAAACAAACCAACCAACAAACGAAGGATAGAACTAACAAATCAACGAATAAACCAATGAAACTAACCAACCAACAAACTGACCAAACGTCAACAAAACATCAGTCCAATATCATTCTTTCTAGCGTTTCTTCGCATTAGACAGCGTTTGCCTTTACATGTCGGTCGATTCACTTCGAGTTTTATCGTGTTGTTGGAAAAAAGACTGTACCTCGGTCTCTTTAAAAAGGTTTTAATAAAGTATTTCAATGAAAAACTCAAATAAAACTGTGTACCAAGCAATTTATTGCCAAGTATTTGCATGAAAGAAACACAGAATAACAACGTCCGTTACTAACTTTGCCGGGCTTGTTCTCTCTGCGGTCCGCGTTTACAAGTAAAAACTTACAATGCTAACAACGTGCCTCGAATTTCTCGAAAGAGTCACACAATTCACAGCTCAGTAGACCGACAGAAACTAGCAGAATGTCAGACAACGCTAAGCGAAAGATGACCAAAACCCCTGCCGAACATCCGAAATACGAAGAGATGATTAAGACTGCTATTCTCACGTTGAAAGATCGCAACGGTTCTTCACGCCAAGCGATCGAGAAGTACGTTAAGGCCAACTACAAGGTGGGAGATACAGCATCTCATCACGTCAAGACAGCTCTGAAGAAGGGTACAGCCAATGGAACCTTCATCCACACCAAGGGAGTGGGAGCTTCAGGATCATTTAAGCTACCAAAAGAGCAGAAAAAGCCGACCAGAAAGTCTGCTGCGCCGAGTAAAAAGCCGCTGGCTAAGCCAAAGAAACCCGCTGCTACAACGAAAGCTTCCACAAAGAAACCTGCGGCCAAGAAAGAGACTTCTTCTAGGAAAAACTCTTCTACAAAAAGTCCGTCATCCAAGAAAGATACGTCCAAGAAGCCTGCAGTCAAGAAGCCATCAGGCACAAAGTCACCAACAAAGCCGAAGGTAGCTGCGAAGAAACCTAGCACAAAGAAAGAAGTTAAAAAGCCGGCCGCAGTCAAGAAAGCTAAGGTGACCAAGAAGAAGTAAACGAAGAGATATCTTCGCCCGGCGTCCAGTAAACCAAACGGCTCTTTTAGGAGCCACCAAATAAACAAAAGCAATGACCAACTTGAAAAAAAAACAAAACATATATTTCCCTCCATATATTTGACGGAATAACAAAGTAAAACTAGGTGCAACACACACACTCGCACTCACACAGGATAAAAAAAAAAAAAAAAAACAGGCAATCGAAGATCAACGCCCGAAAGCTGCAAAGAAAATGCTCTTGTCAATAAGACGTAAGATAGATCTCGCAAAAAAAAAAAAAAACGAAACAAAAGAGAACTTGAGCGTTGTTTAATAAGTTTCTCTGATGCTTGACCAGAGATGGAGTGAAACACTCGAGCGCGTGCGGAGAACGTGAACTTAGCCGTGAACTTCGGCCTAAAAAATCAAAAGAAAATAAAAACTGAAAACCGATAAGGTTGAAAAATGTCAAAGGTTCAGCATCTTGTGAAAAGTCACAAACTCTTCGGGCATAGGCTTTCTTCAGTGTGAAAACCATTACATGATACTTCGTGCGAGTGTTCATTGCAACGTAACAAACGGAAGCTAAGCGCGCGGAAACTGCCTGTTAAATTATGCGCGCGCGGAGAACATGACATTAGGTGCCACTGGCTTGTTGATTTTCGCGGGGAGTCTTATAATAGTCCACGATAAACGTTGACGGCACACGGAAAGTTTGCGTGAAAAACTGACAGGCAGCGTTCCGAGCTATCCTTTATAAAGAAAAGCATAAAGAACTTGAACTGGGCCATTCATTGCTGTAAACAGTTTTATTTTGCAAAAACAAAAAAAACACACACACACACACACAAAAACTCTATGTATATATTTCTCTTAAATCTAATAGTTATCTCAAATCTGAAAGCTTAAAAGAAAGCCTTGTGTAGTGTGGCGATTAAAGGAGCAGAAGGGGTTAATAACTAAAGAACTGACACGTTGGACATTGCTTTTTATGACATGTGGTGGCTCCTAAAGGAGCCGTTTTTGTTGTGAATCAACGCTGGAGTCGATGTTTACTTGCTGCTGGTATACTTGGTGACAGCCTTAGTGCCTTCGCTGACAGCATGCTTTGCAAGTTCTCCGGGCAGAAGCAACCTGATGGCGGTCTGGATCTCGCGGGAGCTGATGGTCGACTTCTTGTTGTAGTGCGCCAGGCGGGAAGACTCATTGGCGATACGCTCGAAGATATCATTCACAAACGAATTCATGATACCCATGGCCTTGCTAGAAATACCCGTATCGGGATGAACTTGCTTAAGGACCTTGTAGATGTAGATCGCATAGCTCTCCTTTCTCTTTCCCTTCCTCTTTTTCTTGGCCGAACCATCAACTGCCGCCGACTTAGTTTTTCCCGCTCGCTTCTCGCCTTTCTTTGCTGCTGGAACTTTCGGTGCCATGTTTATCTGGCTTCTCTGAAAAATTGTTTGGAATTCTAGATGATCCGATGAGATCAGCTTTCAACATGCCACGGTAACTTAACTGCTATTTATTACAAATTATCCAGGAGGATTAATTAGTATGCGGATCGAAATTGCCTTTCGCCGATTGGTTATTTCATTAACTGACAACTACCCATAGGCCGACGCTACCGACAGCGCATTTTGCCGGCTAATTATCTTTTGTTCGGAGTACGGCGCGGTTTTGATTGGTGCGCTTTGATCCTCTGATTTGAAGAAAAATCAAATAAAAATCCGGGTCATAGTTTCGGGCTGACTAGACTAGAACAAAATCGTTCAACTCAACTTTGCCAGAGATAACAAGCAAAGAGAACATTCAGAAAGTGAAAATGACAGGTCGAGGAAAAGGCAAAGCTCCGGGCACCAAGTCTAAGAGCCGTTCATCGCGGGCAGGACTTCAGTTTCCTGTTGGTCGTATCCATCGTCTCCTTCGCAAAGGCAACTACGGCGAGCGTGTCGGCGCAGGTGCTCCAGTCTACTTGGCTGCCGTACTGGAGTATCTGAGTGCTGAGATTCTCGAGTTAGCTGGAAATGCTGCTCGGGACAACAAGAAAACCAGGATCATCCCTCGTCACCTGCAGTTAGCCGTTCGAAACGATGAAGAGTTAAACAAACTTCTTGCTGGTGTGACTATCGCTCAGGGTGGAGTTCTTCCCAACATACAAGCAGTGCTTCTACCCAAGAAGGCGGAGAAGAAACAACATTAAGCTCCCAGCTTAATAACAAACTCAAAACGGCTCTTTTAGGAGCCACCAAATGTTGATAACAGTCATGTTCCAATACAAAGATAAGCGGCCTTATAGCAATACATCAAAGTTACCAAAAACTACCTCCTGTTAGGCATTCGCTTCAACTACAAAACAAAACTAATGAAATCAATGTAAAGTTGCCTGCAGTACACACATAGAGAAAAACACAAGGCGTACAATAATTAGGCATGCGCGCGTTCGTTTTAAACCGAAAGTCCAGTGTATTATATTTATCAGCTGGAAGTCGATAAAAGTGACTTAAAACAGTCTTAGCGAGTTAATCTCTTGTGTGACTTTCATATATATTCTCTACGGCTTTTATTACAAGATCTAATAAGTACCTACGAGTGTTCGAGAAGTTGTCTAGTGGTCCTGCTCGGTTCGGCCAGGAAGGCGGCAAAAGCGAAAGAGCAATCCAAATGTCCGGCAGTAAACTTATTTACTATGTGGGTGTATTCATCATGCAGTTTGCAAATCTAGATATTCGCTGGCGCGTGCTACAGAAAGAATGCAACAGTTATGAATAAGAACTACTGCTGATTACTACAAGCCGAGATGTGTGTCATGCAATAGGAAAACCATTGTTAATGTTATACAAAGCGTGTCCGTAAGTAGTTGGGTTAGTTTACATTTTTTTGTCACCCTTATTTTATGCTTGTCATCTAATCGACAGATTAGCGGAATAAAAACGTTCTTAACCGACTCTCAACCCGAGGAATGTTCTGGGAGAATGTTCTTAAAATCTTGGTTAATCTCAGCCTTAACGTTCTTATAAAAAAAAAAAGTTATAGTTGTCTCAGTCATCTCATTTGCCTACTGAAAGACTATTCCAACTTAAAATTGTTAACAGATTGGTCTTGAAAACACACACCATAATTTAACTCTTATCTCGACGGCCTTGTTTGCAAGCGCTTAATTTGATCAACGCTCGACACCTAAAACCCAACACTTTACATACACAGAACTTTGATCAAAAATAATGTCAGCTATTATTGCAACTCTTAACTTCTGTTTTACATCACTAACGTAACGCAAATTAAAGTTCAACATAGAACTATTTGTTGCTGTTGTTAAAAATGAATCGCATTTATTGCTGGTCGGGACTTTCGTTAGACTTGTTGGCTCCTAAAGGAGCCGTTTTTTTAAGGGGGAGCTTGTAGTCAGGCACTTCCCTAACCACCAAATCCGTAGAGAGTACGTCCTTGGCGTTTGAGAGCGTAGACCACGTCCATGGCTGTCACTGTCTTTCGTTTGGCGTGCTCGGTGTAGGTCACAGCATCACGTATGACGTTCTCAAGGAAGACTTTCAGGACCCCGCGAGTCTCTTCGTAGATCAGACCAGAGATACGCTTCACACCACCGCGGCGAGCTAGACGACGGATAGCAGGCTTGGTTATGCCCTGGATGTTGTCTCTTAAAATTTTACGATGACGCTTAGCGCCGCCCTTTCCTAGACCTTTGCCTCCTTTACCGCGTCCAGACATGACTTGTTTTAGATAATCCAGTAGCGAAACTGCGAGTTAACGAACCCTGCCGACTTTGCTGGCGCTTTAGTTTGTCCAGTTGTACCTCTCGGGAAACATAACTTTCAAAACAAAGCAAAGGCGAACGCTTTGCCGACAGTCTCATGAATATTTATACTCGGCATGCCTTACTTTGGATAACTTACTTGCCCGTTAAGGAAAACTGTTACGAGAAATTCTCATTTCTTGTTAACAAAGTCAGACTTAAACTAAACAGGAAATATATATATATCTATATCACAGTGCCCACAATTCCGTAATATTCCGCATGCTTTCGAGTCATTTTCAAATTTCTAGCAACAAGCTGCCTAAGATCGAAAGTTCAGCCGCATCTTCTTCACAACAGAAAAGCAAATTTCTCACAGCCAATCACATGCGTCATTAATCAGCCAATCGGATCACGGGCTTTCTGTTATAAATCGATTTTACTCAATGGTGGTGAAAC